>NC_138663.1:153665336-154100336 GCF_964273445.1 Streptopelia decaocto
GAAAGACTTTTATAAATGTAAAGCATTTGAAATAATTTTTTAAAACAATAAAATCAGGTACATTAAAATATTAATTTATTCATGAATGAGTCAAGTGAGCTACTCCTCAGGGCATAATTTGTGATGTCATTTTAACTCCGAAATGCGTGACAGGGAAAAGCTCAAAAAATGATGCACGGTATAACAGAAAACAAAGATTTCATTCAAAGAGCAGTTAATGTTCTGAAATGAAATTCATTCCAGAAGAAAGGGTTAGTACCCTGATGGAGCAAGGAGTGCTTTCAATACACAACAATATTCTGTCCACAAAATAAGAAGCTTCATGTTAGAGTTCTTGGGAAATAAAGCTAAAAATTGAAAACTAAATGGATGTAAATGGTCAGGCATAACACTTATAAGTACCAAAAATGTCTGTCAACTTTTCTTCTGTCTCGCCTCTTTTAATTTTGTTATTAATTTTTCTGAACTTTTAAGATCTTTTCTTCTGCAGCCATTGTTGTCTGTCCCACAGTGTCACTTTTTTCTGCTCTTAGAAGGCTCTTAAACGAGAAACTTCTATGCCATCCTCACCCTCCCTTTCTCTCATAATGATTCTCTCTTGCTGTAAGTATTTTCATGAAAGTGCTACTTCTAATAAGAATGATTTAATGTAAAAAGGTTAATTAGATTAGAGATTAATATCATGGTCATTAGTCCTCTAGCCTCCTTACAGTTCTTGACTTTAGTAGCCTTTTCTCATCAAAGCCCTTCTTCACTCATACCACCTCCTACATAGGTAATTTCCTGGATTTCACAGTAAGTGTCTCATGCTTTATTGCCCATCAGATTATTAAGCAACCTCACAGTTTTCTCAAAAAAAAAAAACAAAAACAAAACTATTAAAAAATTAAGCTAGTATGTCTTTTCTGAGCTTTCCTCTTCCTTCAAAGTCCTCCAGGTGGTGACTTAAAGACCTGTCTTGTCTACTGCTTCCCCTCATTAAAACTAAAATTACTTCCTGATTACAAATGCTCTCCTGTGGTTCCTTTTCCTTATGTATTCCTACAGAGCCAAATTTCAAGCTTGTTTCAAATTTATTTGAAGAACCCTTTCTTCACTGGAAATATTTTTTTTTTTCTCCTCACAGTATATATTCCTCCAAATTTTTGTTTGATTTCTATAAATATTTTCTTAATTTGCTTTTTTTTTTTTTCTTTCTAAATTGAAGAGGACTCATCATTAAAGTTTGTACTCAAGATAAAATTTTACACTGCATTTTTCATGAGCTGCTGAGTGTCTCTGATGTAGCAATTAGGGACGTGGTATAGTGGTGGACTTAACTTATAGTGGTTAGGTTTACAGTTGAAGTCAATGATCTTAAAGGTCTTTACCAATATAAATGATTCTCTGATTCTATGATTCTTTGAGTACAGGCTGGTAAAAGGATGTAATGTTTGCTGATGACACCAAGCTGGGAGGAGTGGCTGACACGCCAGAAGGCTGTGCTGCCAACCAGCGAGACCTGGACAGGCTGGAGAGCTAGGCAGGGAAAAATTTAATGAAATATAACAAGAGAAAGTGGAGAGTCTTGCATCTGGGTAGGAACAACCCCAGGTTCCAGTATAATTTGGGGAATAACCTATTAGAGAGCAGTGTAGGGGAAAGGGACCTGGGGGTCCTGGTGGACAGCAGGATGACCATGAGTCAGCACTGTGGCCTTGTGGTCAGGAAGGCCAATGGCATCCTGGGGTGTATTAGAAGGGGGGTGGTGAGTAGGTCAAGAGAGGTTCTCCTCCCCCTCTACTCTGCCCTGGTGAGACCATGTCTGGAATATTGTGTCCAGTTCTGGGCCCCTCAGTTCAAGAAGGACAGGGAACTGCTGGAGAGACTCCAGTGCAGGGCAACAATAATAATTAAGGGAGTGGAGCATCTTCCTTAAGAGGAAACGCTGGAAGAGCTGGGTCTCTATAGCTTGGAGGAGACTGAGTGGTGACCTCATTAATGTTTACAGATATATAAAGGGTGAGTGTCATGAGGATGGAGCCAGGCTCTTCTCAGTGACAACCAATGATAGGACAAGGGGTAATGGGTTCAAACTGGATCACAAAAGGTTCCACTTAAATTTGAGAAGAAACTTCTTTTCAGTGAGGGTGACAGAACACTGGAACAGGCTGCCCAGGGGGCTTGTAGAGTCTCCTTCTCTGGAGACATTCAAATTCTGCCTGGATGCCTTCCTGCATAACCTCATTTAGGTGTTCCTGCTCTGGCAGGGGGATTGGATTAGATGATATTTCGAGGTCCCTTCCCATCCCTAGCATTCTGTGATTCTGTGTGATTCTGTGATATCTTTGAAGTACATATGGGTACCTCAAAACTGGAGACATCCTGAAATACCATCAATAAGCACAAAATAAATATGAAAAATAGTGAGGAAAAAGGGGAAAACATCCCAAGAAATTAAGAAACAGTAACACTTGTTGACTTTTCTAATTGCATTAGCAGTAAAACAGTCTGAAAAAAAAAAAAAAAAGTAGTCTGGGAGAACAGAAAACATCATTATCTATTGGCTGTTATGGGTGAAAAATAGAAATTAACAGTATCCATTGACTGCTTGAAGTGCTGGTGTCTTATGCCTTCTTATGTCTCTATAAAATGCTTTACTTTTTATCAAAAATGGATCTTCTATCTCTGAGAAATTCTTATGCTATATACTTGTCTCTTTCCTAAACAAGTCTGCATGAATTTTCTACAAGATCTTGGACCCTCACTGGGGATATCCGGCTGACTCCAAACTCCATTATGTGGATCATCTTCAAAGTGAAACTGTCTGCTATTCTATTGGTCCCATTCTGGGCCCACTTTTGGAACATTTCAGTTTGTCCTCTCACTGCTGAGATGGTTGGGTCCCCTTCTGGGATTGGTTTGTCCTCCCTTTTGGGACAGTTTGGTTCCCTTAGTTCGGTCTACTGTGCTTGGTGCAACACAAATATGTAAGCAATCTATCATATCTACTGCTATATTATTGCTTGTTTCACTGGTGGTAAGTTTGTAAGAATCTGTAATATTAAATTTATACTTGATTGCTGGTATTGGGTGCTGCTGTAGTTGATTACTGCTATAATACTGATTGCTGATAATAATTTCTAAGAACTCGAGAGATGCATATATATATATTTCTGCACATTATTAATCACAGGTATTCTTACTAGTGGTGATTTTTGTAGTATTGGTGGTTATCTGTAAAAAAAGAGTAAAATTTAGAGGAAAAAATATCTGTGTCCTTGTATATTACAGAATCCTATGAAGTCACAGTCACAACCTCTATTACAGCCATAGACTAAGTAACCCTTTAGGTCATTACAGTAGGCAACACAAATTAAATTTAAATGTAAAAAGGTTAAAAACAGGCAAGAAGTGAAATGAACACACATGATTGTGTGAACGAACTCAAACAGAAATTCACACACATAGAACTAAAATGGACTTCTTGGGATACCAGGCTCAGTCCCCACTATTTAAGGCAGTGAAGTTACAACATCTCACTCAAGACTTGACAAAACGCTGTCTTGAAAATAGTTTGAGGATTAAAGGAAGAACTGCTTCACCTTTACTATTTTAATGAAAGACGATTCTGCACACTTTTGATGGATAAATACCTTGCACTTTCAATCAAATTATTCTTACTGTCACTTTACACTGTTTATTATCAAGCCAGTGTTGTTTCTTAATTTAAATTGTTCTGGTCCTCTTTTGCTATTTGTACTGCTGATGTGTTTATACAGAATGTAATTCTCCTACTTAAAATTCATTTTCATAGACTAAATAAGTAATTTAGAGTATGTCTAAAGAGACAAGTGCAAGTAAGTGGAAGAATGTCTTTTTAGTATTGCGCAGAGTCATATGACTGAGCTAAGTAGCTTCCAGATTAGAGCTGGGTCACTTCTCATCAGTTCAAAGTAAATGTAAATGTAAATGAAATATCTGTGCCCTTCTTGGTAGGTGTGCCTTTAGTCTCTCTTATTGTCCCAAGATTCTAGTATGGCTTCTTTGTCCTGTTCCCTTCTCATATAACCCTTCTGGAACACCCGCCACTGTCCGTAGAGTTCCAAGTGAAGTCCAACCAGTGGGATTGAGTAAGCAGTTTTTACCTATCTCTCTGAGAAAAAAACAATATAAAAATTACTTTTCATATGATGAGATCATATTGTGGGTCTCAGCCAGTTAATTATCATGCTTTCTTCAATTCTCATTGTAAAGGAACTCAAGAAGGCATCTAGTTCATCTGCAGCCTCTAAAAAAAACAGCTAAGTCATTAGGAATTTCCCTGTCTCTTAAAAATTCCACAATCTCTGTAGGTAATCCATTCTAATAGCACATCACTAATTAAACCATTATAAAATGTTTCACAGTTCAAGCCTGAATTTTCTGTTGTTCTGTGTAAATCCATCACCAAGTCTTATTTTCCGTGGACTCAAAGGAACAAGTATGTCCTTTTGCCTTTGAGAAATCTTTTATTTGTTTGAAGTCTGTGTTTGGTCTTATTCTTCTATTTTTTTTTAGGTTAGTCAGCTTTAGTTTGCTTTCTGCACTATTTGTTTTGCCTTCCTCTAGACCACCTCCAGTTTGACAATTGTACTACAGAACCCCAGTGCTTGATGTAATATAACACCCTAAGCTCCAGTTCCAGGCATAACTATGCTAAACTATGACTTACTTTCTGCAGTAATATGCAGGTCTGAGATTTTCACCTCACCTTGATCTTATTTTTTTGGCCAACCTACCCTATACATCTGGTTTAGGATAAGATAATTAATAATCCAAAAATCCTTTATCTCTTCTTTGATTATCAAGGAACATGGACAGATTACCCCAGATTTGAATGTTTAAATTTCAGATATGCAAATTAGACTGTGTGCATTCTAATTATATGACAAAAATTGCATTTTTACTGCAGGAATCCAGGCAAAGGCATCACAGGACTAAAAGCAAACTTTCACCTAGGCCCTGTCAACAGTTAGAGAAATATTCTTTATGTATCCTCCATTTCTTTTTGAGCTCACAACACTTAACTTCTTCACAACAGATACAGTTAAAACAGACAGGCTCTTAGATATGTAAATATTTCCTCCAACTTAGAAAAACAAAGTAACAATCTTCAGTCTAAATACAAGCTAAGAACATTGTGCTACATTTCACTTAGATTATTTTATTTTTTTCAGTACTTAAGTGAATATTTGACAACTGGTGATTTGGCAGGTGGGTACTGATAAGGGGGAAAACTAGGTCCTTGGCAGGGTGACAGAAAATTCTTAACAAAAGGAAGTTGTTAAAAAACCTAGAAGATGGGTATTTGAAACAAACTAGTAGTAGGATGATAGGGTACTTGAGTAACTTGAGATTACAGACTTCACTGAAGAGGTGAAGAGATTTCAGGAAGCAGATGGACTATGTATGATACATATATATTCAAAGCCACCAACTTCTTTTCTCCTAGTCTCTGCCTATGATTTTCTTTTCAATCTTCTTTCTTATATATGTCACCATTTTCCTGCTAAATCTAGGAAGCTGGTTTTGGTTGTTTCCACATGGTTCTAACCACTGGTGCTATTCACAATTTTCACCAGCCTTGGGAAGAATGGAGTAGTAATTCTGCTTATCAAGATTATAATTAATAACGGTTTTACTATGAGCAAACTCTAATGAACTAACTCTTCTACATTTCCTTTTTCTAGGAAAATACTTATGACCAGACAGTAACGATGGTAGCCTAACATCAGGTACTTTGATAATCCCACGTAGCAACATACTCCATTTTCCATTTCTTTCCCTGTCTTTATCATGTACTTCAACAATTTCTCTAAAATCTTACACATAACTCATATCAGGTTAACGATCCTGCAGTTTCCTTGATCACGTCTCCATTAAGCAAATATTGATATTACATTTGCTATTGCTTCATGATAAAGACAAATTCATTAAAACATCTTGTTTCTCAATCTGTAATTTTATATGCCAGCTTTTTCAGTTTTTCTGTGGTGAATATCATATGATCCCCTTGACTTTGAGATCTTGAAACTTTGCTTTTGCCTAAGAGGTAATTATATTCCAGTTGTCACATACTCATTTCATGAATTAACCAGACTTTTTCCTCATATGCCATAGATTTATTTTATTCTGAAAATTGGCTAGATATTCTTTTAAGCTTTAGAAATTACACAAACTATTTTTAATCTCTACTATATCCTGGCTGAATAGGGACCTCATTTTCCTTCTGTACTTGTTCTATTTTATTTATATAGCAAAGAACATTTATTGTTTCTATTAATCTCCTCTTCAGGGCTGAACTGACTTGACTTTTTAGTAATACCTCTTTTGTCCTTATACCTCCTTGTACCTAGGACTGTAATGTTATTTTCTAGTTAGTGTTGATTTCTATTCCACATAGGCTTTCTACTTGCTCTTAATACACTGAGTGGCTCTTATAATTGACTTGATTCTCCTGCAACAGTAGCTTTAAACTATTTTAATTTTACTTACTTAATCTCATTTTTTTACTAAAATAATAATGAGAAGAATAGGTTGAATTATGTTTAAAAGTAAAGACTTCTTACGGCTCAGGATGTGGTCACCTAATACTCAGGCAATGCAAATTTTGTGTAAAGTACTAAGTTCACAATTTCTTGTATCTGTTTTGTGTAATCATCAATTACAAGAGAAAAACACTGAAAATTTTTGCTGTATGACCTTAGTTTACATTGATGTATATTCTGGGTCTTCTGTTACTAATAGCTTCTGTTAAACTGGTCACTTTTCAAAAAGGTAACTGGAATAAAACCAGCTCAAGAATATGGTGTTCCTGTGGTAGATGCTTGTTCCATGAAAGTTATTGTTCTATAGAGATGGAAAAATAAATATAGGCTGTAGTCCACAGGGATGAAAAGTTCATTACTCTCTCTTACCACTGAAATAGTTCTAACAAAATGGAACTAATAAAGACCAAACATAGACTTGGGAAGGGCAGTGAGTTACCTTTATGCTCCCAGAAGGTGTAACATTTTCAGGATCATATTATGGGCATACTGGTTAGAAATTGAGTGAAATATAGGCTGTTGTTGTCTGTTAGATTTTCTTTATAAGGGTGCTCTTTCATGTGCTCTTCAGTTCCTTCACTGCCATTATTCAACTTTATGAGAAATAAAAGAGAATATCATCTTCGTCCCTTGTGTCTCCCTCAGTTAGTAGTATTGCCTCCCACATTACACCATAAATAATTTTAATGGTAAAGTACAACTTTTTCAAAAATGTACAAAATATTCAGCTTGCGTTAAATTGGTCTGGCTGATTACCTGGTTCAGTTGTCACAATGAACATATAGCAATTTCCTAGAACAAACATTTCTGGAGTTGCCTTTAACTGCATTTTTAACTGTGGTAGTTAATATGGATTATTTCACAAATAATTAATGATAATCAAAATTACAGATAAACACTGGAGTAGAAATTTCTATCTGAATATAACAATATAATTTCTTCTTCTTTTTTGGCATTCTAAGAGAGGTAGATTTACTAAAAGAAGAGAAAAGAGACACATCACTCACAAATTACTGAAATTGTCAATTCTTGTGTTCTGGGTTCAGGTGGGAATCTTGATTGTTTTCTGACTGTCTATTGGTATGAAATTTGATCAGTTTTGTTTATGTACTACACACATACACAAAAACAAATGCACATTTCCCAATACTTGTATTTTCATTGAAAGACACTTTAGGTGTACAGTAAGGAACAAAGCTGGCATAATTTCCAATCTTGATGAACAGGTGAAAAACGCTACAGCATATAACATACAGTATATTTTCCTTAGAGTTGAGACAAGGTCAAGAACCACAAATCTGCATATTGGAACACAGGGACAAGTAAAGCTTTAAAATTTCAAAATTGTGATGAGATTCTTGAAGCTACTGATTGAATTGCATTGATTTTTTTTTTTCTTTTTGAGTTCCAGGAGGAACTTGATATTCTATTACAAAGAGGGTTTTTTTTCTAAATTTTTTATAGTTTTACTCTGAATGTAGTGTTCATTTGGTACATTCTGCGTGACAGCACACACACTGTGGTAATGTTAATAGCTTGTAAAAAGTAACCACAAGGGTTTTAACAGCAACTGCTGGAAATAATCTTAAAACACAGCTACATACTTTGCATTTAAATTAAATGAAATATTCTTTAAAAATGTAGTTGTTGTTTGTTTGTTTGTTTTTAATAAATATGACCTTAATATCTCAGTATTCTAAAATACACAAAAGATGTTATATTTGATCACTGGGGACATGTTTGCAGACTGCTTAAAATCACCCTTAATTTGCACACTTTTGAATGCAGTTTTTAGCATGACTTTCATTGATTAAATTCTTGGTGATGGCACAAAGACAAATGTTTCCCTATATCCTTCTTAAAAAAAATAGGCAATTATTTTAGCTTTCTTTTTTTTTTTTTTTCTCATTTAAATTTGAGCCATTGTTGTTCTCCCATTAATCTTTAGTAACTAAAAATGCAGATTTTTTTTTCTCCTTTATTCATAAGGTAATATAGTTTGAACGTATAGTGAAATATAATATTGTTGCACCCCAGGAAAGATGATAAACAGAATGGAAGAACTCAATTACTTTGTCTCAGTCATTTTTCTTTAGGTGTTAATTTGCCAAAGTATTTCTAAATTACTTTATATACTTTGAATATGGTATTCTGGTATTGGATAAGCTTTTATAAAGAGCTTTAAAAATATCACTAGTAAATGTTTACTCAGTGTTTCATGTTTGATCTTTTTTGTACAATCCTTATACCAAAGCTGGAATTTATTTTCAATGACTACATATAAATGCAGCACACGCTCTGCGTCCTAACAGATGCCATCTGTAAAAGCATTTACTTTAAATTAGTGGAATAAGTAATCAAAAGGGCTTTGTACTTAATGCAGAACTTTTGGTGACTATTAAATGCTCATTAGAGGGTGTTTTTGCTGTATGACTGTCAAAATCAGCAGGACGTTTATGTTAGATTTCCTGAGTGGGTCAAGACTGAATATGATTTTACAACTTAAATAACGTAAATGAATGCAGGTTATTTCAGAATCTCCAGATGTTCCTTAAACTCCCTGCCCCTAAGCGAAACTTACAGCCAATTTAAATTTTGTGGCAGTATTACAGTGCAGATTTTTGCTTCAAACATTTAACAACTCTCTTATTACTTTCCACTCATTTGTGCCTTAACCATCACAAATGAAAAAGATGAACAGTATAATATTGGAGGTCTCTTTTTTTAAAAACATATATTAATAGACAGTTCAGGTCAGTCTACCATAAAAAGGCTTTTGGTGAGACAAAATCCTTACAAAAGTTCCTTACAAAACCAGTTCATCTGTTCATATTTTAAGTGCCCCGACTAACCTTAACTGGATTTAACTTAATAACTAGATAAATACTGAAAACATTTTCTAAAGGTAAATAGCAGCTTGAAAATTAGCTGTACAGGCATGTGAGTTTTCTATACCTTAATAATGATTTCTACATTCTTATATACAAATTGTGATAGAATTATATGTTTGTCAATAAGAAGTATATCCACTTGTATTTTGTTGGTTGGATTTTTTTTTTTTTTTACGTTGCACATACTTATGCTAATTTCAACCTTTGAAGATGGCAACATCTGTTAAGAAGGAGGCAATAAAGGTAGATTTAGAGCCAACTGATAAAGTTTAGTAAAGACTGCTTAAAGTGGCCTTTAAACAAGACACTTTTCTAGGTAAACTTTCAGTGGACAACAATCACTCTGGGGTTTTGCAATGATATAGGTTATGTGTCCTGCTAGAAATTACCTTTGAATACCTGAACTCTGGTATAAAAAATTAAAACATTAGAGCTTTCCACAATAAACAGTACTTTTGCATAGTTTCATTCCAAGACAAGATGAAGAGTTCATGGTGCCAAAATAAAAATAAGCAAGATAGAGAATACCATAGACTATGAACTAGCTCCTATGACAACTGCAGGTTTTGGGTCCCAGATCAAGAGCTGTAGGAATGGCTTGTACAATTTTCATTAAATAATTACTGTTTAAGATATGTAAGGAATCTTGCTAGTAGAAATTCAAAAGATTCAATCGTCAGTAGAATTAGTGTTCTTTCTAACTAGTGAATACAATAAAAACTTAAAATTCTATCGAAATGATAAAGAAAACTTAGTTCAATCTAAGGTCTGCCTACACATTCTGGTATAGTCAGTGTCCATATATATATATTTTTTAATTAGGAACATAGGATAATTCAGGTTGGGAGCAACCTTCTGCTAACAGCATGGTCAGACCAGATCTTGGTGTTCTGAAAACATCCAAGAACGGAGCCAGTATAACCTCTCTAGACAATGTATCTCAGTGCTTGACTGTCCCTGTGAGAAAAGTTTCTTCTCATACCCAGCCTGAACCTCTTTTGCTTTGATTTATCCCTGTTGTCACTCATCTTGTCACAATGAACCACCATGAAGAGTGCAGCTGTGTCCTCACAGTCACCTCTCAGCACTAAGGGGTGGCTGTGAGGTGCCCTGAAGCCATTTCTCCATCAGGCTGTACAAGCCCCACTGTCCCAGCCTCTCCTCATGGGGCAACTATGCCAGCCTAATCATCTTGGTGCTTTTCCACTGAGTTCACTACAGTACATTGATGTCTATCCTGTATTGGAGGGCCCCAAACTAGACATAGTATGTGTTAGTGCAGGTGGTGCACTTGCTGACGCAGCCTGAGATGCTGCTGGACATCTTTGCTGCCAGGACTTGCTGCAGGGTCCAGCCCAGATCACCACTCCCAGGACCCATTCCCCAGAGCTGCTCTCCACTCAGTCCATCATCAGACTGATTCTTTTTCAAAGCTCTGTGAGTTCTGATTTAAACAATAAATACAAACCAAACAAAGAGTTAATGCTACAGACACAACCATTGGCTATATGCATCATAGACTGATCCATTCTTTTATTTCAGAAAACCCCATACTTGATTGCTAACCAGGTTATCTAACTGACTAGAAATAGAAAAAAAACAACACACATTTTTAAGGCACTCATACTGATCCCTACATTCATAAAAATGTCCTACAGGCACTGGATTATTTTTATTTCAATATCCAGCTTGTAGCTGAAGATGACTGGGATAGCAAACTAACTTACTATGTTTATGTTTCCAGTGCAGTTATTAATAAAAGATGTAAACTGTGTAGCTAAGTCTTTCTGTTCATAAGGCAATGTAGAAATTTATGAGAAATAAAATAACAGGTTTGTCCCAGGGGCATAAATAAACAGCACTCACTGCATGTCTGTAAAACTTCGACCACCCAAGTTCTTTACACCTGTTCTAGCTACTCCAGTGAGTAATTCAGACTTTGGGCATGTAGTAGTGCTACACATATATCTGCTGCTGAAGAAAGCCATCAGCAACTAAGCAAACAAACATTTTTGATCAAGGCAAAATTATCGTTATTTTTGATAATTCATTTTTTTAAATAATTTGTGTGTTACATCTGTGACAAAAGCAAATGAAGCATAAGGTTAATTTCAAAGTGATTTAGACTGCTTTACTCAGAGACCTTATCAAAGAGTCTCAGTTGTAGAAGATTTTACATCAGTTCCTAAACAAGCAGTTCTTTCAATTGTGTTCTAAGAGTGTGCCATAACTATCATGTTATGAGATATTATGAGGAAAACAGCTCACTCTCCTGACTATCGAGTCTGGCTGATTAATTGAAACAGTTTGTGGAAAACCATAATTTTTCAATCTTTCTGAAACAGATGCTTGCAATAGACAGTAAAGCCAGTTATTTTTGTTCCTATATTTTCTTCCTCTGTTCCTCCAACAGTCCTTTCTTGCCTTCCTCATTATTTGTTTTATAGAAAATAAAAGGCATCAACAAAAAATTATTTCCTTAAAAATCTGTCATGAGCACTTAGGCTGCGTATTAGGCCACTTCAACTCAAGTTAAAGGTTATTTTTGGACTCATGAGTCCATTGGGTACTACAGGCTCTATTTCCTTATCCTTTTCTATTAATGTTGGTCTCATTCTGGAGGAAAAAAAAAAAAAAAAAGAAAAATTACATGGTCACTAAGCCAAAACAATATGAAATTAATTACTTTCAAGTTGCTGGTGAGTGTGAGTGCACAGACATGTCAAACCTTTTCTCAATGAATATACTGAAGTATCTTTTACAAAACAGGAAGAACATCACTGTAAACACAAGAACAGAATCTCTATGGGGAATATCTTATAATCAGATATAAAAGCACTTTTTTCTGAAAGGTGGGAGGTTTAATTCACTTAGATTCAGTAGGGACTCAAACTTGACTAGTCCCAGTTACATTTAAATGTCAAAACAAAAGACAAAATTGTTACCAGTACTACATAAAATCCAGGTGGTTGGTTTTGGTTTGGTTTGGTTTGGTTTGGTTTGGTTTGGTTTGGTTTGGTTTGGTTTGGTTTGGTTGGGTTTGGGTTTGGGTTTTGTTTGTTTGATTGTTTGTTTTAGGGTTTTTTTTGGGGGGGTGGTTTTTGTTTGTTGGTTTGTTTGGGTTTTTGTTTTGGTTGGTTTGTTTGTTTGTTTTTCATTTCAGCTAAAATTATATGCAGAATTCAATCTATTTTTTTATACTGTCAATATAATATACTGTTCTAAACTCAGTTTTCCTTTCATTATCTTATATAGACTCTACTAAGTGGACACTTCAAGGTTTCGCACTCTAGGACATTTCTAGATTCGTCTTCAAGTCAAACGTTCTCCTAAGATATGGAGGAACACTTCTGTATCCTAGTAAGGGTACACAAAAGTTGATTATTTTTACCCAAGAATTTGAATTGCCTGTCTTGCTGAACTGAGTTTGGTCTTGTACTACTTGAAATCAAGCTTTGTCTGTGCACTAACTTGTACTTGTTTGCCTGAAGTTTTCAACTGATTTTTTAAAATCCTGAAGCTATTTGTATATGCATTTTTATTTGAGTGATTTATCAAAAAAAGATTTTTATCTGAACTGTAAAAAAAAAAAAAAAAGTCATAAGAAACTGAAATATGCTATTCTTTAAAAAGAAGAAAATTTTCTCTACACATTTTAACACTGAGTTGCAGAGACTTACATATTTTCACTTGTTTTTGTGTCTAGATAATGCCTCTCAAAATAAGTCAAATTTTTTCATTTGAGTATGGAACAATCATAAAGTCAACATTAGAAGACATACTGGATGCAAAAGATTAGGGGGAACCTGAAAACTAGAATAATTTTGCATTATTTATATCTATTAAGTCTATTAAACTATTTTAGTTTGACTAAATGTACTCAGGCCATCTTTCATAGTATGTTAGCTGAATGAGAACTTATGAAAGAGAAACAACTTTTATATTTCTGTTAAATCCAAGAAAAATGCTAAGTGAAATTCAAGAGGAATTTTTAATTTAGTGAAACTAATTTATTAGTTGATTATTTCTTTTTTTTGAGAGGCCCTTCCATTTAAACACACTGTTTGCAAAGTTTAGTAGGTAAGCAGGCAAAGAAAAATATATTAACTGTTCATTACATCAGCTCTTGATTAATGTATTTATTTTGCGCATTACATACCTCCTACATTTCTGTGGAATGTACACTATTTGTGTCATCCTCTCCAAGATCTAGGGACAGACTATAAAGTTTTTCAACATGCCACAGAATATTGAAAATTTAGAATATTGATAGTTTGTGTGTGGTAGTTCATATACCATTATTTTCACTCCTAAGAAATATGGTTCTTAATTGTTGACAAAACTTTTTACATACTTAACAAAGTTAATCAATGAATTTTTATTATTAATGTGCAGTTAGTATATATTTTAGTTAGTAAGTAGGATTTATTTTAGCTCTTCTGTTTTCATTTTGTTTCTTAATCTTTTTCAAGGTTGAGACAATAAGAAGTCAAACGGAAATAAATTCTTGAAAGGTATGATGATAGAGCAATAGAAGCACCCAGCCTTTCCAAACAGTTTTTTTCTTAGCCAGCCATGCCAGCTATCCTGGTAAACTTGTTGTGATAAAATAATATTTGCATTTTAAAACTACTCTTTATGTAAAAGGCCAATGTTAAGAATTCCTGTTTACATTTTTTGTCATTTGTCTACACCAGCAAAAATATTATCTAGAAAACTTATTAAAAAAAATTACCCTGAATACCTGTGAAAGCAAGGAGTGATGTGTAGGTGCTGAATCCAATGTAGTTGTTTGTCCTTGATAGTTTTACATTCACTTTCTACAAGTGCTCTCTAATATTCGCTAAAATTTAATGCCTTTCTTTTAACATTGATGTAAATTAATTAGTTCATTATGTTTTTCCTGGAGAGTAAGAACAAATGGATATCAATAAAAAAGGCAATCACATTTTTTGTAATTAATATTAAAATTCAAAAATATATCAGTCTTGAATACCTCTCACTATGTTCCACATTTTCCCCTGAGGCTCAGAAAAATTAATAGTGCTAAGTCACAGGTCAAGTAGTCTTGTCATGAAGACAAAAAAAAAAAAAAAAAAAGTGTTTGGATTTCATGTATTTCTCTATATTTTACTTGAAGACTATTTTCAGTCTAATGTTACTGGTGAGATAAAATTTTGTTCCTTTAAAATAATCTATACAGCTACAACAACTGTTCACTTATAATTTTACATTCTGCCTGATTATTTGCGGATTTAATCCAATGTCTGGTTTAAATAACTTTTACTTCCAATTACTTAGATTGTATTTCCAGATTCCTGATGCCTGAAGTCAATAGTAAATTTTCAGTGCAACAATGACAGGCATCAGATAAAAATAAATGTCAGTTTCATAAAGACATTTGTTTGAAATGAATGATGAAGGGACTCCACTTAAAACTTCAGGTCAATAGTTAAAGACTAAATTAACAATTCGCCTAATTGGTTAATTTGCAGTAGAGTAATGAATGGCTGTAACATATATGAAATATCATTATAACTTCCATTTTTGGGGGGAGGGAACAACATTCAGTCCTTCTCACAGTAAATAACATATTTGCACAATAAGACAATCAGCAGAGCTATGAAACCATTTCTGGTATGCTTCAAGGAGCACAGCATTTTCTTTCTTTATTCAAATATATTATATTCAGGAAAGGACAGGTTATCACTTATTTCAGTCATGAGTGTAACATCAATAAACTGATCTGATCTGTTATCAGAAGGCTTAATCTTCTAAAGGTAAAGTATGGTGAAACAGATGTGTATAATCAGTACAAACAAAGAAGTTGTGTGTTTGGGTTTTTTTTAATAAACTCTCTGAATGTATTACTAGAACCTAACCCAGGTGTAGATTTTAAAATTCAGTGACAAAAAAGAAAGTAAGCAACCCTGACTATCATATAACTCTGTATTATCTTATGTTGTTTTAGCTGTTGACTCATTTCTTAAAGCAAACAATTGAATGTTTCCTTCCAATTTACCATGCAGCAAATTTAGTCTTCAAAGTCTGTAGCTTCATTTAGAATTTCTATCTAAATGAAGATTTCTAAGTGTGTATTTCAGCAGCTGTCTTGTCAGGTTTCTGAAAGAGAAAAATTAAAGCTCTACTATATTTATTCCAAGTCTTCTCAGTGACTGAACTAGTATGAGAGTTAATTTTATTTTCTGTTTATCAGGAGTAAGGCTTATCAAAGACACCGTATGTAAGTAATTATGAGAAGCTATCACACAGATGGTGGATAATAACAAGTAGCTGGGGAGGATAATTTCTTCCTTTTGACAAGTAAAGAGAAACGGCATTTGACTTCTCTTCAGAAATGATTAAGACTCAATGCTTGACAGAAATATAGTCTGCTTCCATTTTCCTAAGAAAAGGAGATCTAATGTTGATAATCAACTTGTCTTTCAGAGAGCAGTTCATTGCCCGTCCTCACTTTAACTTTTTTTTAGCTTTCATATTCCTAAATGGTTAGTCTACCTTTGGGATGTTAATTTGTGGAGCTGAGCCTGGTGGGAGGGCAATGAGCACTGACCTGTGTTTCTGTTGTTTTCATTGAGGGGAGCTAGAGAAGACAGTTAAATTTATCTTTACTACTGTTCAGATGCCTTTCGTATATGCAGTCCATGCTGGAATATTTGTACAGTTTGCAGGTCTTTGGGCTGTTTGAGCATGTTGTTATTTCCTGGACTTTATCACTGCTGACTAAAAAAAGTGAAATTGCAGTCAGCATGTATGACCACATGTTCAAAACAATCTGTCTGATGGGGGTATTGTGTCTAGCGTCTCTGGAAAGACATTAATCTCTTCCAAGGTGAAGGTTGAGATAAGCTTTTCAGTGACTCTATTCTACTCTCACTGACCCAAAAACAAGCTTCCTGAAAGTCAACATGTGGGTTTTAAGCAGGACAGAAATTTTCTGTATGCTTTAACATTAATCAGAAAAGGCACTTCGGGAGATAAAGTTTCAAGCAGAAGGTGTTTTGGTAACTAGTACTTTTTATCTAGAATTTTTAACATTATTGTTTAACATTATGAAAGGCTGAGGGAGAAGGGGAGACTGACGAGTGACCTCATTAATGTTTACAAATATATAAAGGGTGAGTGTCACGAGGATGAAGCCAGGCTCTTCTCAGCAACAACCAATGGTAAGACAAGGAGTAATGGGTTCAGACTGGAACACAAAATGTTCCACTTAAATTTGAGAAGAAACTCAGTAAGGGTAACAGAGCACTGGAACAGGCTGTCCAGAGGGGTTGTGGAGTCTCCTTCTCTGGAGACATTCAAAACCCACCTGAACACATTCCTGTGTAGCCTCATCTAGGTGTTCGTGCTCCGGCAGGGGGATTGGACTGGATGATCATTTGAGGTCCCTTCCAATCCCTAACATTATATGATTCTGTGATTCTGTGATTGTTATTTTGAATCTATACTTGGCTTTGTGTTCCTGGTGAGCAGGTGGTGCTGTTTTTGAAATGGATCTACAGCTTGCAGTTAAGAATTAATTTTCAGTGTTTGTTTTCACTTAAATAAAGCTATGCAGACTTTCTAAATATTATTCATTTATTACAGTTACCTTCCAAACTCAACATGACTCTCATACCTAGGGAACATTTTGCAAAATCTTTATGACTCCCCTTTTGACACTACAAACTCCAAAGGGTCACTCAAATCACTAATCTGCCAGTATAATTTTATTCTTTTTTCATAGTTTCATTTTGCAATACAGACATAAGAACATAAGTTGTCGTACTTCTGGTTAAAAAGAAAATTGACCTATGGGGAAGGCAGAGACAGAGAGATAGTACAGGAAAAGAAGTGAAAGGCAAACATACTAGCTCTCCAGATCTGATAAAAGCCTACAGGAAAGAGGAGAATACAAAACCTCAAGAACTTTTACACTTCTTCTCTCTTCTCAGTCACTAGGACCAGTGATCAGGGTAATCACATTGGATTCCTGGGACCTCTTCAAGTATCTGTTCTGCTAAATTCAGTTTTCTGTGGAAATTCCAACCTTCCACTTCTAAAGAGCTTAGTGTTCAGAAGGAGGAGAGATATTTGGCAGACGTAACACAAACTGAGTTGTTGCAACTCACTGAATCTGTGTTTATATTTTATTGTGTCTTGGTCACTTCTGTTAAAGTGGTTGAGAGAAAAATATTTAAAAGAATTATAAGATTTACAAAACATATAAAAGTTTGTGTAAATCAGCTTCATTCCTGTGGTGAATGCTCATTCAACCAAAGGCAGTAAATAACATACAAGGGTGGAAGAGACAGTTAAAAAGTGTTTTAAGCCCCAGGAATTGTGTGTAGTCCTGTATGTTACCTGCAAGTTCACTAGCAAGCAGAAACTATTAAATAGCAGGAGTACCTCATAAGAAGGAAATGTTATCTATAGTGGATGATGAATATTACACATTTAAATGTCAGCCTTGGCTTCAGTGAAGCTTTGGTACACAGCAAGAGACTAACTGCTACAAACTCGAGATAAGATGTCGCCAGAGAGAAATAGCCAAGTAGTTGTCTTACCAAGAATTTAGAAGGAGTATATTCAAGTGACTACATTTTAAATAAAAGGAACAGACAAACATTCTCCATAATCTTGTTTTTTTTTTTAATTTGTGTTGTCTGTTTACTTTCTCTCTCCATGAAGTTCATGTTTTGCTAAGCCACTTCATTAATCTTTTGAGAGTAAGGATAGAAAGCACACAGAGAACATGCTATCGTTTAAGATTTTCTCAGGTGTCTTGGTAAGAGCTCAAACTAGTGTTTGCTAGTGATCCTTCAAAACTTCATTCAGTCCTTGCAACTGCCAATGGTGGAGTCATGGAAGGACTTCAGAATTTACAACATATAGTAACATGAATTAAAGAGTAGAGTTCCGTGGATAGATACTACTCTATCATTATATGCAGATATGCCTTATGGCAATCAAACTCTGACCTTATATAAATTGTCATAAAGTAATTAATAAGGATAATATCACAAAAGACATGAGCTATATGTAAATCAGATATTCTTAGATCTAACCTGAAATAAGTTAAAACATCCTGGTATCTACTATAGCAGCAAATATCACATAGAAATATTGGGAACTGGTTTATTATTAATCTTTTATTTAGCCATCTAGTTTAATGCAATAATCCCATAACCAGTTATTAGAAAAAGGAAATTTTGAGGAAATTTGTCAATAAAGAGAAGTGCTCCCAAGGAATAGAAAGTGTATGTGGAATCTGGACACCATGAAAATGTTGAGGAATTTTTCTTTCATTTTCTTGTTAATCACAGTGTTTGCAGTAAATGGGAAAAGCAAGCATAGATGATATTACAAAAACACATAATAAAACATTCAGAAAACCTCTGAAGGAAAAACTCTGATAAGGCTGTCAGAGATCTGCTTAATAATATAAATAGAGGAAACCAATCAATTACAGTCAAAAGAATAAGTTTAACATATCTCTCACCAAGAGTAGCTAGGCTTCCCCAGAAAAAAACAAGTGATTCTTTTGCGTATTTTGTTTTCTAGGGAGAAATGGGACTAAAAGCTCACCTAAAAATGTTGAGAGCAGGTTCAAATAAAGTGGATGAACTGCTGTCTACCAAGGGAAAATCTGTTCATAAAATAAATAAACTACCACAGCAGAAACTAACAGCCTAAGAATGAATCATAGGGGCAACCCTGCATGGAAGTGAAAGAAGAGTTTCATTGGGTTTCTAGCACAAATAAAACTGCTAAACATGTGGCTTGTTACTTGTTACATTGAGAGCTGAATGAATAATTAAGAGAAAAAAAGAAAAAAAAAAGAAAAATTTATTCAATGAAGTTGGCTGTGGGGGGTTTGTTTGTTTGTTTTGGTTTAGTGTTGTTGGTGGTTTTTTTCTTTTTTCTTTTTTTTTTTTTTTTTTTCTGACAGCCTAGTGATCACAACTTTCTTAAATGTATTCATTAGGCAAATTCATTCAAATAATATTAATTTACATTCTTAAAATATTAGATTTAATTATGCAAAGAGTATGTTGCTTATAATATTTGTGACTGGTCAAAAGAAGTCAGACAGAATTTCTTCTATCACCTGATTGGATAAATAGAAAACCAAAGTTAGTGAAAGTATACAGCAGTATAATTATAATTTTCTATAACCCAATACAGGTTTTGAAATACACCTTTTTAATACTTATGCTGAGATGTCAGCCCTCAGACATTTGCTTTCAGGAAAAAGAGCCAAAAGGAATTAATTCAAAACCTGAAATGGAACATAGTTCTCTAGCTCTGTTTCTCTCTACTTTCTGCAAGCTGAAAGAACTTTCCAAGGAAATGAACCTTGTACATTTACCCTGTCACTTAATAAGGAGCTGTTGCTAACCACTCTTAGAAACATAAATCTCAGGTAGAGGAACCATTGGTATGACTCAGGACAGCTCTTTTAATGTTTTAGGTACTCAAATCCCAATAATATGAAATATGACCCTTTAAACCTGTTGCCTATGACAAATGTCCATAACAGTTAATAGGACTGCATGGAAAGGGCTGACAGAGAGTGTTTACTGGAAATATTCTAAGGCTTATCTCTCAGTGGTCTGCTTTCAGAGCTAGCTCTGCTTATGTTTTCATCTAAGTGCATCTCTTGAGCACAGTCAAATATGTTACTATTTATGACTGGCAAAAAACAGATTCAGTGATTACCCTATAAAGTTCTAGCACATCCATTTGCTGGAACTTCCAGTTCGTACTTAAACAGTAACATTTCAGCAACAGAAATTTTGCTCACCTTTTGCTCACCTATTCCCATATGTCTTTGTTCTTAACCATGTTATACAGATGTTTTAAGCACTTCTCTGCTTCCAATGATGGCAAAAATCTGAGTAACACATGGTAATAATCTGTTTCTTTTTGCTTGTTTGCAAGTATAACATGATCAAGACTCAGTATTACGTACTACTAGTAACACTATGTTTCAGATCTTTCTGTGTAATTGAACCACATTAGAAAAAGAAACTGGAAAGACATTTCAGAGGCAACACCCTATCCTGATGCAAATAAAGTCTTCTTTGCATGGGCATTTCCACCTAACTTTCATCATCAACAGGTAACAGTTTAATTTTTTGATCTTTTCAGCTGAGAACACTTGCAAATGATGGAAAACATTCAAAATTCACATGCAGAGAGAGTATAATTCTAGAAACCTTTGCTATAAATAAATTATATTTTTAAAATGTCACATCAATAAAAGGCTTGAAGGAGTGTAAAAAAGATGTTACTGATGATTTTTAACTACTCTGTTGTGCTTTCACCCCGAATTATAGATGGTAAAACTTAACTTATTAATAAGAATGATTTTGCTTGAAGTGCATAATTCAACAATTAATTAAGATCTCATTTTTTTAATATATGCATATGTATGTAAGTATTCTTCTACATGTGTATGTACATTTCAAATCTTGAGCTTTCTTGTTGCTTTATCAGGGTTTTCTCTTAAATAATAAATTATCAGAATAGGAATACTCCTTTGGCAAGCCTTTATCCAAGATTTGTGCTCAATGAACTGTTTCTGTCACAGGCAATGATAAAAATCTGTATTTTTTTTTTAACAATACAAGGTCCAAATTCTTATAGTAAATACATGGTTTAGAAGCCTGAGTTGTAGCTCTTATGAAAGGTTTCTCTTTGAGTCTTGCAGTTCTCTATGACAATTAACTCTATTACCTTTGGAAATCCTGTCGGAAAAAACCCCAAATGTTAAAAACTGAATCCTAGTTTCAAACTCACCATATTCTAACAGGTATAAAATGAGGCAAAGTGTCCGTCTCTGCATTGCACAAAACTGAAAAGTGCACAGAAATTAATTTCACAATGAAAAGTGCACATAAATTAATTTCACACTTCAGGATCTTCTAATAATTAAGTCGTTGAAGTTTTTGTTTTAGGATCTTCTAGCTTTTATATTTCTTCCTTCTAAGTAGCATTATTTATTTGTAATATCATAGTTACACTGAGACTTTGAACATTTTTAAAGCATATAGAAACACCAATAATTTTTAAGCTTTCGTGAAAGCTAGTGACAGATCCTTTCATAATTCAAACCTCATAATAGTCTGCAATATAGCCAGATCTCAAAAACTAAGTAACAACCGAATAACACTAAAAAAAAAATAAAATAAAAAGAAAGAAAAAAGCTACTGTAACTAATAAAACTTTTGCCAGATGATGAAGTGAGAAGAAAAACCTAACTGATTTCCTATAATATAAAGCATCAAGTTTTCTTGATTTTCAGTGGTCTAGGGAACTTGGAATTGTTAATGCTGCATGTCATTTGCAGCTAAAAGGTGTTGTGAAGAATGGCAAAGAATGCCACAGCTGAAAACTTCAGCTCATTTGAGCTGTTAAAATTTTCTGATTTAAAGACAAAATTGCAAAACTGAAGTGATATAATTTTCTGCTTTTCATATATTCTTGCCTGAGTTTGGGTCAAGAGGCAGGTTACCTGATTAATAGGAAAAAAGCCCATGGTGCTGTGATGCAGGTCTCTTATAGCTTTCTATGGCATATCTACCGAGTTTTTGAAAACCTTTACAGGAATCTGGGTTCAAATTACCTCTGCTTTTCTAGGAAAGGACTTGATGGCAACTCATGTGCTCAATGTTGGCTTTATGTCATAGGTGGAATGGCTAGTAAAATCCAGACTAAGAGACAGCAGACACATAGGCCTGTCATTCAAACAGCTGAAGAACTTGTGTTAAATTCCAGATTTTCTCCACCAACATGCCCCATAGGTTTGCTTTAGTACAATGCACATGAGTGGTAAGATGTATATGTCACTTTTGTGGCTAATGTTGCTTTCTTGGTCTCTGCCAAATCAGTAGCTATGACAGGCTGACTTGTAAGTGCTCTGTTTAATTACTGTCTATTTAATTGTATATGATTTCCCTGTACAAACCCATCATAAATACATAAGCTTGTTACTTAAAACCAGAAAAAGACTGAGTTTTGAGTAAATAATGACATCAGAATCCCAGAACAGGACCTAACACTGACCTTAAAAATTCAATGAGTTGAGGAGACTTTACATGCTTGTTTACCACAGATGGTACAAGATAAAAGAAATTGATTTAAAGCACATTAAAGTGCAAGGTTTTACGATTTTCAGTTTTGATGCTATTTTTGAATGATGCAGAGCAATAGAGGAATCAATAACATATGGGCTTACCTGATTGACTTATTGGCAAATAGCCCCTTGTTTTTAGAGAAGTTTTCATGGAAATAAATGAGGATGTCTTAGAAATGTACAGTTTACTATTTTAATATACAATTTATGAGATTTATTATTTCAGTTTCCAGGAGTAGTTTGGAGGACATAAGGCAGCATTATTTATTCAAAATGCATACAGTTGTTCACAATAAATTTAATAAAAGTAAAAATACACAGCTTACTTTTTACACTTCAACAACCTTTTCTATCCTAAAAATAAAAGATTTAACAAGGAAAAAAGAATCATTTTGACTGCACCAAAGTATATCTAAATCAGGCCACTGGATGGGTGGTTCAGATTGTCTGCAGTTATAGTGAAAAACACACTAACTTCCAACAATGCAATAATGTAACCTTATATAATTAGAGGAAGTTTCATCCTAAAAGACATACTTAATAAGCATGTCATTTTGTTTGAGGGAGAATGCACTCAGCAACACTGTCATTCAATGAATGGATCAGCAGTCTGGAAACCAGGGAACTTGAGTTCTGTTGTGTGTTTTGCATCACTCACTTCATGATTTTTAACAAATCACATATTTCCTGTGGTTTTCCCCTGATTTTTTGCATTTCTTATCTCCTTATAAGCTTCTGATTGCAAAGGCTGGATATTTTGACACAGCATACAGCAAGCAGTCAAATAGATATGATTAAGCTTAGTCAGATCCACCCACCCCTGCAAAAAAAAATGTTGTAGAAAGCAAAGTAAGTTAACTTTCTTTTAATATTTGTTTTGTTTTATTTGTTTGGTTTTCAAAAAATGACACCAGTCCTTGGTTTAGGTACACTTTCTCCATGTTGCTACTGATGTCTATAGTATAGATAGACCTATTCTAATAGAAGGTTTCTTCTGTAAGAATTTAAAACCTAATAAAGACTTAAAGATACAAGCTCATGCAGCTGAGGAAAAAAAAAATCAACAGGTTATAACATGTCAGCTAAAAACCCCTTCTTTACTACTGCATTACCAAGAAGTGCAAAATTCACAAGATCATTGACTTCTGAAAGAAAAATACTATTTGGATAACAGGTGAAGGAACTCTGCTAGGAACAAGGCTTTTCACTTTTAGGCATTAAAAGACAAATACAGGATGGTACCGATGTTTTGAATATGTTCAAGGTACTTTTAACCATGAATGCTCTCCATGTTGCAAGGTTTTCCAGGGGACAAAGAAGTTTCTCACTGAGACAGTTATTACCATGTGCTCCATGTACTAGATGATTTCTTAGCAGTTTAAGAGCTGTATTTGGCACATAAGAAGAAAGGATAGTTTATCTTCAAAGTAACACATATAATTTATACTCAACGTATGTGACGCGGTTATAAATTTCTGATCAGAAAGAAGTAGGTGACATGTTCTTTAGACAACTAGAAAAAACCCTCAAATTCGCAGGTCTGGATCCTCATGGGGGACTGCAGCGACCCTAATATCTGTGGGAGGGACAACATAGAAGGGCACAAGAATCCAAGAAGTTTCTAGAGTGCACTGTTGACATCTTCTTCACACAAGTGTCTGAGGAACTAACCAGGAGAGTTGTTCTTTTGGACCTCGTATTTACAACCAAGGAAGGACTCACCAGGCATCTGAAAGTCATGTGCAGCCTTCGTTACAGTGACCATGTGATGGTCAGGTTCATGATCGTGCAAGGAAAGACTGAGGCTAAAAGCAGGACTACAAACCTGGTCTTCAGAAGAACAGACTTTGGCCTATTTAGGATCTACTGGGAAGAATCACATGGTATATGGCCCTGGAAAGAAAAAAGTGTTCAAGAAAAGTGGTTGATATTCAAGCTCAAGAATGATGCATCCTAATTAAGTTGAAATCAAGCAAACTCATTGGGAAGCCTAAATGGATGAAGATGGACGTCCTGACTCAGCTCAGACATAAAAAGGAAGTATATAAGAAGCTGAAGCAGGGCAGGTGACCCCAGATGAATTTAGAGACACTGTCTAAGCATACAGAGATGGCATTAAGAAAGGCAAAGCCCACCTGCAGTTTAACCTGTCAAGGCATGTAAAAGGAAACAAGAAGGGCATCTACAACTACATTTGCAGCAAAAGGAGATCTAGGGAAAACATGGACCTACTCTTAAATGAGTCAGGACACCTGGAGACAAAAGACATGGAAAAGGCCAAGGTACTTAAAGCCTTCTTCACCTTGGTTTTACTGGTAAGATTTCCTTATGTGTTAAGCTTATCATGAGCCAGCAACGTGTCCTTGAGTTAAAGGACACCTACGACACCCTGGGCTGCTTTAGGAACGTTGCCAACAGGTCAGTGATACTTGCCCTTTATTCAGCACTGGTGAGATCATATCTGGAGTACTGTGTCCAGTTCTGATCTCCTCTGTACAAAAGAGACACAGAGCTACTGGGCAACAAAGGGCCACAAAGATGATCAAAGTATTGGAGCACCTCACACATGAGGAAAGGCTGAGAGAGCTGAGGTTGTTTAACCTGGAGAAGGGATAGCTCAGAGCAATCTTATTAATGTGTATAAATACCAGATGTGAGGAATAAAGAAGACAGAGCCAGGCTCTTCTCATGGGTGCCCAGTGACAAGACAAGAGATGACAGGTGCAAACCGAAGCACAGGAGGTTCCCTTTGAACAGGAAACATGTAAGTAGTCTGCAGCAAATAGTTGTATAAATAAAACATGAAAATGAAATCAAACAGAAAAGACTACAGAAAAGAAGAAACTGTTATTGGAATTTAGTTGGTATTTTGAGTTAAATAAGTGATAGAAAAATTATACTTCTGATTAAGCATTACTTCGTCTCTTATCAGGCAATGTTTTACCATTTTCATAATTTGAAGTACAGTATCAAAGTGTGGCATGATGTAGCATAGTAAAGCACTGTGATTGTTTACGCTATATTCTCTTTCCAGCTTTTCCCTGATGGTATGCTAAGCCAAAAATTTGCATTTCATGGGCAAAAAATAACATATCTACAGCACCTGCAAAACGCTGGTAGAAATGTGTAGCACAATTTCTCAAATACAGAAGCCATTTCCTCAACAAATAAATTATCAAGTCATTTATACCTTGAAAAATAATGTTATTGTAAATATGATTTATTGGGTATGTTAAAGGCAGACACTTTGCATTTTTTTTTTTATTTTGGACCAGACTTGAATTTTACATATAAAATTTAAACAATTGGTAACATAAGTTGGAAATGTACCACCTTCTAATACCTTTTGACATATCATGTCAAAAGGAAACAGTTACCTTCCTTTTCTAACACAAACAACATCTATAAACAAGGAAATATGAGATAATTTCATTCTTAAAACCTAGACTTTGATAAGACACTACACAAATAAATGTTTGGTTAGTTACATAGGCTTGTTCAGGGTATGTCTTAGCACTGCATTGATGCTCCTATTACACTTCCTACTCTATTTCTTTGGCAGCAGTCTTTCTAATTTATTTTTTATACTGCAGTAGCTTCTATGTCTTTCATACATCCCTCTTTAAACTGTCTGCTATAGCTATGATGGACAGTTTAGTCTAGTGGATATGACATGGCATGTGCCTAAAGCTTCTAGACCAGGTTTTTGGCAGCTAAATATGGGTTTATGGGTCTATGTGCAAAAAAGCCTGGAGGAATACATATCCAAGGAACTTTCCAAAAGGTGATGAAGCTAAGTTCATGATGATTCCTAAATTTCTGTGGTTACATAGCTATAGAGTACCCCATGGATACCCCATGTGGTGATTTCAACTATAATAAAAGTAGTGTAACAGGTCTTGCATAATCAGTGATAAGGTATCCCAACATGGATTTCAGTTGATTAAGTTTTGGACAATGACATCCAGCACATGTAGTAGACTGTATATGATGTTACAGAGAAAAACCTTGACAAACACAACCCTTATAAAAGATTGTGGTTTATATTTATTAGAAGTGGCAAGCATGGATGGAAGGAGTAAAGGTTTAGTATTCTAAACTACTCATTGAAACTAGGAAGTGATCAACCCCTTAGAAAATAAGGGTGCTCATAATAATTCTATAAAGTCTCGAGAGAGTGAATTTAACTTGTTTCTTTCAATTTCGGTGTAAACCTTGGCAAGCTCCTTCAGGAAATCAAAACTATTAAGCAAAGAGAACTGGAAAGGGCCTTACCCTGACTGCAGTCAAGGAGATATGTTCCTGTGACCATTCACTCCACTGGTCACAGAGAGAAAGCCTTGTCAAGATCTTGTAGTGTCAACTGAAGTTGCTACCATCATCCACACACATTCTCCTGGTAAAATAGCACGAGTGCTTTGTAATTTGCCTTAGGTAAAATCAGACACATTGCATCAGGTCACAAGTTGAACTTGTCAAGCTTTCTCAGCAAATTGAGTATTATTGAAATAACTCTCACATCAGTTTTCACCACATCATCTGTTCTCTTCACAACATCATGCTCAGCCATTTTACAAGGCTTATCAGAAAGCAGAGTCTTTGATCTTTGATGTTAAGACCGTTTGACTCTTTTTACTTGTTTCCTTCAGGCTGCGTTTGAAGAAGCACATCTTTGGGACAGAAGCTTAATTCTCACAGAACTTAAGGCCAACATCCACTGAGCAGGTGACACCACCACTTAATACCCACTAACAGCTTTACAAACTCTCGGCTGGATAGAAACTGAATTAGTACATGATAACCGTTCTTTTTGAAATATGCTAATAATGACATATGATGTTGAAGCTACTCAGAACTATGAGGCTGATAGTCTATAAGATTTCTTTTCAAAATGTCAATATAAATTGACAGAGGTTCTCTTGATTATATACTGCTTTCACAAGGGTACCTGACCCAGGCAATATTCATCCATCTCACATACAAAATAGAAGTAATCTGATGACTGGGTAACATAACATAAGTAAAACATGAGAGACATATTCAATGAGTATTAAAGAACTCTGTAGTTATTTGTCTTCAAAGCAACTGTACCCTTAATAGTGATCCTCCTTTCCCTATGGGGAACTATAATTTCTTTTGCTGACCATTTTCTTTTCCATTGCAAAGCTCATGTCGTTTGTTTGGAGAAGCCAACGTGACAAGGCAGTTAACTACAAAATGTATTTACTAAATGTTATTGTTATAGATTGCATTATAGTGTAAGCATAAGTTTGTTTTATAAAACACCTGTCTGTATGGAATAGCTGTAATCTGAATCAGTAGATGACTGTTGATATGGAGAGACTGAACAAAAAAGGAGTATTTGAACCAGGTACAGTCATAAGAAGATATCAATGAATTGCATAGTGGATTTCTGGGTTTGGTCGTGTGCCATGAATAATTTTGGCAAAACAAATTGCATTTGTTTATTTTTTCAGTGAATAAAACTTTAAGTCTGATGCAGAACTGATTTCAAAGCCGGTTCATAAATCTAATAGAAGCACAAGATAACTCTTATGTAAGGAAGAAAGCCAAAGTTTGAAGTGCTGCCTTTTTCTAACAATAAATATGAAATGATGGGGATTAGAGAACTGCATTGACTATATATACATTCTCAAGAAACTCACAGAAGTATTTTATTTCTCTTAGAAACTGGTATAGCAATATTGATGCTATTTCATATTGTGGTGTTCTAAGATATTCCTACTCTACAGTAGGTTCAGGAGGTAGTGGTGTCAACAGAAGTATTATCATTGTCATCATTAGAGTTAGCTTCCAAATTGCACATGCAGTTCTAAACATGCAAAGGTATAAGATTCTTTTCAGAATGGAGGAAGAACAGAAATGTTAAGTAGAAAAAAATTTATAAACATTTATTTTCCCATATCTGATTTTTTTTTATTTGTATTCATATATTTCCAATGAAATTAACTGTTCACAAGCTTAAATGTGATTACACAGTCAAATTTGAATGAAACAAGAAAGTTAAAAATCACACAAATGCACAATCCTTGACTTTCTTTCACAATGTAAGGGCTTCATTTTGCTTAGAATTTACTACTGACAGTTGGCACTTTTAAATAGCACATAAATATTGACTTTGATATTAATGACACTATTGTAACTATGCTCATGCTATTTTCTCCAACGTTCTTGTCCCCAGTATACAGGTAGTTAACTTAGTCACAAAGAATAGATAATTCAATAGTTGACATTGTTGGCACAGATGCCAGCTAGGTTTATAATCTGGGCAAGGTGAAATCAGCTTTGAAGCACTTAAAACAAGTCTGAAATGTTATTCGTTTACTAAAAAAATATTTATTTCACCATTTTTTTTTTCAGCAATAGCTAAAATGCAACAAAAACAAAGAAAGAAATATCTCACTTGTAATATACTCCCAGAATGATTCCACCAACATTCAGAAGTTACACAAGTGTTCCTGCAGATTGCAAATCCATAAATTATTTATTCACAATGCCTAATTTGTCTGCTCTGATCTGGTGTAAATTCTCAACAAAGTCAGTAAAATGGAACCTAAACCCCATGATTTTTAGTACTGTAATTTACCCATATAAGTTTTGGTTCTATTTGTAAAGGAGGCATTTCTACCCAAAATGAGAGTTCAAACCCATGAGTTAACCTCAAAGTTGGACTTTTCATAACAATATGAACATACTGTTGAGCTTTTTTTAATAAAATTTCTTGTAAACATATTTCTATCTAAATCACATTCTTTGATTTTTGTGTTACAGGTATCTCCTATTTTGCATAATAAAAATAGGGGACTCGTCTATTAATTCAACTGACTTGCCTCAGAAATTGACCTGGCTTTTAGGGGAAACAGAGAAAGAAGGAAAGAGAGAAGACAGAGTAGGGAAAAGAGACAGCAAAAGAGAGAAGAGTTCATTGCAGATTGGTGTCCAGTTCTCATCTTAACCCGATGGCCATGTGGCAGCAGACACCCTTTTCTATAAACCTCTGAAGAGCACTAACTCAGCAAGAGCATGGCCAGCATGTCCAGAATACAGCAGCAAGACAATTCTCCTAACAAAATGCAGTGTTGGCTACTGTTCTTAGGGATTGTTGGAAAGATGAGACTGAGTCTTGTGTAATATCTTTGTGAACAGGAAGTGGCAGACCCACAGTTTAGGCTCTCTTTGGCAAAAGGAAGTTAAAACTCAACAGTTAATCCTCCTGGGTAGATGCTGTATTGAACATCTATGTTGCCCCTCAGCAATAGCATTCTCCAGAACTAGTTGTAATTTGTGATGAGTTCTTCACTGTCATAGGTCTTGTGACTTGTCACTGCTGGATCTCATCCTCACTAACAAGGAGGGTCTGGTCGAAGCAGTAAAGGTTGAGGGCTGCCTGGGTTGCAGTGACCACGAGATGGTGGAGTTCAGCGTCTTGTGTGGCAGGAACAAAATAGCAAGTAGAATTGCAACCCTGGACTTCAGCAGGGCTAACTTTGGCCTTTTCAAGCAATTGCTGGGGGAAATCCCATGGGCAAGACTGCTTGAAGGAAAAGGGGCCCAAGATAGCTGGATTGCATTCAGAGATTGCTTCTTCCACACTCAGGATCAGAGCATCCCCACACATAGGAAGTCAAGGAAGGGAGCCAGGAGGCCTGCGTGGTTGAATAGGGATCTGTTGGGTACGCTCAAGCAGAAGAGGAGAGTTTACAGGTCATGGAAGCAGGGGCTGGCCACTTGGGAGGAATATAAGGCTGCTGTTAGAGGATGTTAGAGGCTAGGATAGCCAAGGCCTCCTTAGAATTACAGCTGGTGAGAGGGGTCAAGGACAGCAAAAAGAACTTTTTCAAATACATAGCAGATAAAACTAATACCAGAGGCAATGTAGGCCCACTGATGAATGGGGTGGGTGCCCTGGTGGCAGAAGATACAGAGAAGGCAGAATTACTGAATGTCTTCTTTGTCTCTGTCTACTCTGCCGGAGGCTGTCCTGGGGACCCCTGTACCCCTGAGACCCCGGATGAAGCCAGGTCAATGGAGGAGTTTGCTTTAGTCGATGAGGACTGGGTTAGGGAGCAATTAAATAGTCTGGACATCCATAAATCCATGGGTCCAGATGGGATGCATCCGCGGGTGCTGAGGGAGCTGGCTGAAGTCATTGCTGGACCGCTCTCCATCATCTTTGCCAAGTCTTAGGAAACGGGAGAGGTGCCCGAGTACTGGAGGAAAGCAAATGTCACTCCAGTCTTCAAAAAGGGCAAGAAGGAGGACCCGGGTAATTATAGACTGGTCAGCCTCACCTCTGTTCCTGGGAAAGTAATGGAATAACTTATCCTTGGTGCCATCTCAAGGCATATCAAGGATAAGAGGGTTATTAGGGGCAGTCAGCATGGCTTTACCAAGGGTAAGTCATGCTTGACCAACCTCATAGCCTTTTATGAGAATGTAACAAGGTGGATGGATGATGGCAGAGCGGTGGATGTGGTCTACCTTGATTTCAGTAAAGCCTTTGACACAGTCTCCCACAGCATCCTCACAGCTAAGTTGAAGAGGTATGGTCTAGACAATAGAGTAGTGAGGTGGGTTGCAAACTGGCTTAAGGAGAGAAGCCAGAGAGTGGTAGTCAATGGTGTGAAGTTTAGTTGGAGGCCAGTATCTAGTGGAGTGCCTCAGGGGTCAGTACTGGGACCAATATTGTTCAATATATTCATTAACAATTTAGACGAGAGAATAGAGTGTACTATCAGCAAGTTTGCTGATGACACTAAGCTGGGAGGAGTGGCTGACACGCCAGAAGGCTGTGCTGCCATCCAGTGGGACCTGGACAGGCTGGAGAGTTGGGCGGGGAATAACCTAATGAAATTTAACAAGGGAAAGTGTAGAGTCCTGCATGTGGGCAGGAACAACCCCAGGTTCCAGTATAGGTTGGGAAATTACATATTAGAGAGCAGTGTAAGGGAAAGGGACCTGGGGGTCCTGGTGGACAACAGGATGACCATGAGCCAGCACTGTGCCCTTGTGGCCAGGAAGGCCAATGGCATCCTGGGGTGTATTAGAAGGGGGGTGGTTAGTAGGTTGAGAGAGGTCCTCCTTCCCCTCTACTGTGCCCTGGTGAGACCACATCTGGAATATTGTGTCCAGTTCTGGGCCCCTCAGTTCAAGAAGGACAGGGAACTGCTGGAGAGGGTCCAGCACAGGGCAACAAAGATGATGGAGTGGAGCACCTCCCCTATGAAGAAAGGCTGAGGGAGCTGGGTCTCTTTAGTTTGGAGAAGAGGAGACTGAAGGGTGACCTTATTAATGTTTATAAATATATAAAGGGTGAGGGCCATGAGGATGGAGCCAGGCTCTTCTCGGTGGCAAACAATGATAGGACAAGGAGTAATGGGATCAAGCTGGAACACAAGAGGTTCCACTTAAATTTGAGAAGAAACTTCTTTTCAGTGAGGGTGACAGAGCACTGGAACAGGCTGCCCAGGGAGGTTGTGGAGTCTCCTTCTCTGGAGACATTCAAAACCCGCCTGGACATGTTCCTGTGCGACCTCACCTAGGTGTTCCTGCTCCAGCAGAGGGACTAGATGATCTTTTGAGGTCCCTTCCAATCCCAAACATACTGTGATACTGTGATACTGTGACTTTGAACCTTTGAAGACAGGGAAGAAATCACCCTCATTTTTTACCACTCACTGAATTACTTATTTAACTACTTCATTTGTTGTTGATCATGTACCTTCATATCTGATAGTATTTGCATGCTTTCAGTTAGTGTCAGGTTTAAATAAATGGTTTTGTAATTTTATTAAAGTGGTCTTTTTTGTATTAAATATATCCTGCTATACGTGTCCTTCCTGCCTCTCTTTCTTTCTCTCTATTTCTCTCTCTTTCTCTCTCTTTCTCTCTCCTTCTCTCTTTCTCTCCTTCCTTCCATCCTTCCTTCCTTCTGTCCTTCCATCCTCCCTTCCTCCCCAAAAACGCCAAGCAAACAAAATAAACCTCAATCCTCTTTAAATTAACTTCTACAATTTGCTTAAATAAGCATTTAGTCGTTGATACAACCAACTGGTTGACGATTGATGCTCTTAAGTCGGCCCTGTTAACAGTTTGTTATCATAGGCATTGTAATCAATTAGTGTCAAGCCTTGTTTGCCTAAGATTAATTCTCCAATATCTGTAGTTCAGCATCAGTTTTTCCAGAAATTAATAAGAACACTTCAAGTACTTTAAACAAGTATGTAACTTTGAAGCTAAAAGCTCTGGTAAGTAATTGATTTTTTTTTCTTCCTTTTTCTTTTTTTTTTCCCCCCTCATTTAAGTATATATTAAGCAACACCTGACTTACTCTATATGAGCTAAAAAATTTAAAAACTAGTGCAAGGGTCAAAATGAAGCTGAGAACTCTTATATGTAATTGATCTTAAAGTAAGTAATTAAATAAAAACTGGTACAAATGTAATTTTTTATTATAAATTTCAATTGAAAAGACACAGGAAAATATCCTAATTTAAAGTATATTTTTTTTACAGATATCGAATTATTTTCTAGAAACGGTTTTCAAACGATTTTATGAATTTGGAACTTTGAGGATAAAAATAGTTTTAGTGGTTCACAAATAGAAAGAATGTGTTGGAAGTCAATAATGGTTATGCCCATTCTCATTATTCAAACTACATTGAAATGGTTGATTTTATAACTAGTTTCAGATGAGCAATTTGACTGATTGTAAGACCCTATTAATGGACGTTCGGTTCTTCATGGAACAAAGATCTCTATATTACAGCTATGAATTTTTAGGAATGTAGGGTTTTTTTGTTTGATTGGTTGATTTTTAACTGAAAAAGCTTATTCATTAAAACCAACAAATCCAGTTTCACTTAAAAAAGACATGAGTTTCAGTGAAACTGTGTTTCAGAATGGTTTTCAGCTGTTTCACCCCTTTGAAGAGAGTTTGGAACAGCCCAGTTGAATGAAATTCGAATTCTTTTTCCATCATATTCTTTTTCCAGCATTAGAACCTTGTTTTCTATTATACCATATAAGAAAATAAATCTAATGATCATTATAGGATAAAGATGTATTTGGTCATTTATGTCTATTTAGCTATTTGGAACTGGAGTAGAGGATCTTATTAAATACTTAGGTAAGTGGAATGTGTTTGTGCATATATACTATATATATTTATACATAGATCTTTATAATACATATGCATAGAAATCAATATTAAGGGTTTGGCTTCAACACAAATAACATAAAATGCTAGATTTTTTTTTTTTTTTTCTCTGAAATGCAATTGTTTCTTCTGGCCAGCTGTACATTGCAATTGTTATCTAAATATAGAATGGTCATCATAGTGTCATGCCTAAGGCTGGTACTGATTGTACCATGGTTATCATTTTAACATTACTATTATTATAAGATTAGCATAATGTTATTACACAGTACATTATGTACCTATAGCAATGGAACATCTTTTCAGTTTGGACAATGGTTTGTAATTTTGCATACATGGTTCAGGTTTGGCTTCAGCCAATCTCAGTTAACAGGATTGTGAAGAATTTGAATAGGTAACAGGAGGGACAACACTTTTTTCCTTCTTGATGTGAAAGACAAGAGGGGGAAAGAGAAGAATGGTTAAGGGTCAAGCTGGATGACTATGTGTGATGTTAGATGTGTCACATTGAGTACCACTCCAAGACTTTCCCACTTTTGCACCAGAATAACATTGAAAAATGTGCCCAAAGTGTATTTGAACACCTGGATATATATTCTTTCCAGAAAAAAAAAAGGAACATAGAAGTCAGGTACACAGTGAATCGACAGGAGTTTGAGAAGATTTAGCCATTGTGAAGTTTGTATGTATCTTCAGGCATCTTTTCATTCAAGACCAGGCTGGATGAGGCTCTGAGCAACCTGATCTAGTTGAAGATGTTCCTGCTCACTGCAGGGGTTTTGGACTAGATGACCTTTGAAAGTCCCTTTCAACCTGAACTATTCTATGATTTCATGATCATTTTTATGCTTATAGTCCTATGACCAAAACATTTTAAAGGTTCAGTAAACTGTATTTCAAATGTAGCATGTTTGAGAGTATCTAGCAGACACTACTGGATCACTGTGTATATAGGTGAACCTCTGAAATATTATAGTCGCAATATACTTACTCTCTATACAAACACATTATCAAACAACCCAACAATAAATAAAATTATTGAGATAATTTTAAAATTATCTGCCTAGTGTTTAGGCATCATGTCACAGATTTTCCATATAAAATATGTACTGGTAGATGAAAAATTGGACATGAACCGGCAATGTGCACTTGCAGCTCAGAAGGTCAATTGTATCTTGAGCTGCATCAAAAGAAGAGTGGCCAGCAGGTCGAGGGAGGTGATTCTGTCACTTTACTCTGCTGTGGTGAAGCCCCACCTAGAATCCTGTGTCCATCTCTGGAGCCCTCAGTACAGGAAAGACATGGACCTGTTAGAGAGGGTCCAGAGGAGGCCACAAAAAGAATAAGAAGGATGGAACACCTCCCCTGTGAGGACAGGATGAGAGAGTTGGGGTTGTTCAGCCTGGAGAAGGCTCCAGGTAGACCTTATTGCAGCCTGCCCTTACTTAAAAGGGGTCTATAAGAAAGAAGTGGACAGACTATTTAGCAGAGCCTGTTGCAATAGGACAAGGAGTAATGATTTTTAACTCAAGGAGGGGAGATTCCAGTCAGACATGAGGAAGAAATTTTTTATGAGGGGGGTGAAACAGTGGCCCAGGTTGCCCAGAGAGGTGGTAGATGCCCCATTCCTGGAGACATTCAAGGCCAGGCTGGACAGGGCTCTGAGCAACCTGATCTAGTTGAAGATGTCCCTGCTCATTGCAGGGGGTTGGACTAGATGACCTTTGAAGGTCCCTTCCAACCCAAACTATTTTATGATTCTAAGTCAAGCACCTTTACTACATTCCAGATATATTTTTAAAATATTTTCACATTTTGAGGACTAAAGTCAGTTTGATTTCCTTTACTTAATATGTCTTCAATTTATACTTAGTTATCCAATTCTGTGTTAAAAATGTGAACTGAAAATAAATGAAAATACTGTAGCCTTCTAGAGTAAAGACAAGCAATAAATTATTTCCATAACTTTTAAGAACAGTTAATTCTCACATCCCTCTTAGATTTGTGTCGCATTAACATTTCATGGGTTTAACTTTCTAACATAAACATCTTGAATCAGACAATTCGTACCAGCAATAACATTTGTAAGCAGCAGTGTAATTAACTGACAAAAAAAAAAAAAAAGATAGAAAACGTATTACTTCAAATGCTGAATAATTTTAGGCACTTTGGAGGGTGTGTTTTAAGACTAGTCAGTGTTGATACAGATCCAGTTCTCATTTGGAAATGTCATTGTTCTCAAATTATAGCCATATAGGAGGCATATTCTTCTAAACAGAACAATCTTAGATGGAGACCAATTAGTACCACATCAAATGATGAGCAATTACAACATCAAATGTCATTCAGGGTCTTGTTCTGTCACTGCCATTTTTTTCTTTTTCTTCCCTCTCTTTCCCCCTGTTCCCCCTTTACTATATCATAGTAATACACTAAAACCTTAATTTTTTAACTAAATGAAATAACACCAAAGCTGAACATGAAGCAACTCCTTCTAAGGAGTCAGAAAAGGCCTGCAGGGCTGGCTGTGAACACAACCACTTAAAAGTGAGTGTAGACACACACAGTACTCAGAAAGTGACACCTGGGACTAGATCCACACTGAGCTATCAGGAGGCAAAGAGCTTGTGCTCCATATGGAATCAGCCTGCAGTTTTTCAGCTGTCGTTCCCAGGGCCTTGGATGCAGCATGCAGACAATGGTGTCTATGGTAGGTCTCAAGGAAAAGCAAACTAAACAGCCCAAACAAAAACTGTACTAGAGGTTTACTTTTGTTTCCTTTGGATTTTTGTGAGCTCTCCTGTGTTTTCCACAGTGTCCTAATGGGGACAGTGTGGTACCAGAATCCATTTGTGTGGTTCCACTTGCAGGATCAAGGCCCTACTTTGTACATGTAAATTGGTAATGGTTATTTACTTACAAATAGGCAATTAACTGACATTACAGCAAGCACTATGCAAGTGTTTATTAAAAATCAATTAATTAAAATAGATTGTATGATATATAAAATAAATACATTTTAGATGGTACTTAATGGCTGATTTAATAAACTACATATTTCTGTTTATTCAACATATATTACCTTTCTAAATAAGGGATTTAGAGGCTGGCAGAGGCTAGATGAAGGATTATCAAGGTATTACTTTTTATATATTGTCTGATTCTGGATCCTGTCCTTGTGAAACACAATTCACACGGAATTTTAGGACACGTAGAGAATGTAACAAACATTTTAAACCTGTGACAATTATATAACAAATTGATATATTTAAAAGTTTGCACATATGAAAAGGAGAGAATAGTATATTATAAATATTTTCTGTCTCCTCTGTTATTCCTCTCTTTTTCTAAATGCTTAAGGCTAAATTTTTCATCAGAAGTATGAGAAAATGTGCAGTGGGCTGAAGTAGCACACTGAACATTGAAGGACAGGCAGACAGTAGAAACTAATTAATGCACCAGTTAGTATACTATGCTTGGACTAAAATTGTACGTATATTGAGTCTTACAGTCTAGCTTTACCTGCATTCTTTTAAACATTCATGTTCCACTTGACTTCTTGCAAACTGTCTTTTGTTTCTTTAACTTCAAGATACGCCTTTGATCAGGTCCCATCTGACAGCATAATTGGAGAATTTAGTCCCCAAATTTTCCTTTGAATCTTCTCTCTTTAGTGTCTGTGGATTAAGAGGAGAGGGGTTTTGAGGGAGGAGGTACAGTTGCATGAAATCACACAAAATATAACATCAATTCTATTTTTTTTAACTCAGCTAAATACAGTTCATAAGAAGAATACTATTTGTCTGGTAGTGTTTGACTTCATATTTTATATAAATCAATCAAGTGTTTGTTAATTTAAGGTGGAAATCTTACGTCACTGGGAAACTATCACTGTTAACACTCTCTGAGCATTCTTAGGTTAGTCTCATTGTTCTCTTCCACTTTCAAGAGAAAGTCTTCCAGTGTGTGACCTGGATGTTTTTTCAGGTCATATGATCAGGAAAATGCTGAGCCTTCATTACTATTTCCTCCAAGAATTATTTTAGGAAGAGTGCCATCTGATGCCAGTGTCAATGTTTTCAAATTCTTTTCGTCTCTCAAAACCATTTATGACTGTAACTTGCCCCTGAAAACTTCCTTTTTCGTGTGTCCAAACCCAGAATTTCTCAGGTTATTTGATCTTATAGACAATCCTAATCAGATAAGCTTGTTATCTCTCATGGCATGCACAGTTAGTTTGACTATAGAAGACAGGTCATTCTCTGCGTGGCATTTGGTTTCCATGTTGAGTGCTTATAGAGGTAGCATGGATTTGCTAGTGTTTCCTGGAAATGAAGCATAAAAGTGCAAACCCTTATACCTCCTCTCCCACCAAATTCTTTGAATATTCAAAGAACACACTGATAAGACAGTGTACATAAGCTACTGCTATAGAGCCTGTTGTTTAAGGAGACAGTGACTTTTCCTGCCTCTTTCTTCCCACAAAATGTACCTGTCTTTCTCCTCCAGCTACTATCTTCCACCTTCATTACACTCCTCCTCCTTGAGTTCAGCTGTTTTTGTGTGGTTTGGGGTATTGTTTGTTTTGCTTTGGTTTTATTTCCCCAAACTACAGTGATTAAGTTTGTTTATTTCGGTAAGGAAATTGGAGTGTATCAGAAAGTAAGCCCAAGATACTCATTTAGAGGCTTGTTTTTTTTTTTTTTTTCCCTTTAGGTCTCACCCTCATCAGGAAGTGAGAAATTATTTTGTATAATGATCTGGACTAGGCCAAAAGAACTGACATTTTAATGCACTTCATTTGCTGATACAAAATAACTCATAAAACCAGTTACTGATAGAGAAATAAAATATATGGTTGCCTTCATTAGGATTAATTAAATGTTTTTTTGGAAACACTTAACTCATAATTTCAATATCTGAGTATTGGATAACAAACACTTTGCCATATTCTGCCATGGTATCATAATTAGCCCGACATTTACATTAATTTTCCAGCAGTGAATGATGAAATATCTCAGAAGCGGAAGTTACACCATGTAACTTGGCTGCCAGAAAGTATTGCATTTTCATATATGGTTTTGTGTTTCTTGTGATGTAGCAATGCTTTTAAATTTATAGCCTCCATTTCAAATGAACAGCACCCCCTAACAAGCCATTTGTTACTTTTACCTACATATGGAACCTTTTCACTGGCATCGGTTCAAATGCTCCATGTCCATCGGACTTTCATAAAATCACAAGGTGTCAAAAAGGAATGTTTATAAACTAATTTGCATTACTCATGATTTGTGACTGTGCAAGAGAGAACTCACAGCCATATTTAATTGGGGGCGGGGGGGCTAGAATGGGGAAAACTGGGAGTAGGCGTTATTATTGGCTCAATTCCACACATACCAAATGTGAATACTTATGTTCTTCCTACAAAACATTAATTTCTTCACATATTGTAGACTTTATTCTTTTATCATCTTCCAGATAGCAGACAGCTCTTGTTTTTCACTTATGTTTTCCTCTTAACAACAGTCATTAATTTACTGATATGCTGTCTATCAGAACCACATCATCTTGATTAGAGCTGTTATCCTAATCAAAAGGCTGATAATTAAGACTATCCATCTGTAGAGTTCCAAGTGCTAAGATGAGCTGAAGATCCTAATTAAGATTATTTAGGTGTTACTTAAATGCCATCATTTGATTCAGCTAATCATACCAGCAGGTACATTAGATTTGCATTAATGTTCTGCTGAAGCCAGCAGCTCTTTAAACAGATCAAAAATGTAGATTACAGGCACCATTTTCAAACATCTTTATATCTATATAACACTGAGACAATGCTTTAAAGTAAATGGAACACTGGAAGAAAGAGGCAATTTTGGTGTTTCTCAGTGTGCTTTATGATAATCAGTACAGTATTTAAAATAAGTCATTTACTTGTTGAGTTTGTGTGTTACAGGAACTCCATATTTAAGTTTCTACTTGTGCTTTGAATGTAGACCGTACGGATGATTTTCAATTTACTGTGTATTTTTCTAGTCTAAATGAAATGGTACACTGTGTGGGAGTTCATTAGTTCCTGCTGATAAATTATTAGATGGGTAGTTAGCAAATAAGTTATTGGAGAAATCATAATTCTCATCTAATAAGGAATTTTTGTGAGGCTAAAATTCATGATTTTCTGTTTAAAAAGTATCTGTTTTTTTTTTTTTTTCATCTATTTTCATCAGAATTTTAGTACAACATGATTTTATAATCAAAACAATGATGTTTCTATTTCAACTTTAACATGGAGATTGTTTAGTTTGTAGGAAAGAGATCAATTGATATTATTGTTAAAAATGTAAAGTCAGTATAATCTTAATGTTCATGCAAGCATGCTCTTTATCCTGAAGATATGAGAGAAAATTAATACAGCATTATTCAAGTATATTTTTAATCTAAATTCTGTTGTTTATCAGCAATATACATTTACATAATGCAATTTTCAAAGAAGAGAGAGGCTTACATTCAAAGCATACTTCAGTTAAAAAATGAATTGTATAAATGGAGTTTAAAGCTGTCTGGAGAGACAGGCTCAGTGTTGTGGTCACCACTAAAAGGTTCAATTGTCCAGTGGATATTAGTAATATCCTTCAGAGGTTCATACCAAAGCAAGTTAAGTTTCTAACTAAGGACACAGAGGATGGGCTAGGGAGGAATAGAATTGCTATTACGAGGGCAGCAAGCTAGAGAAATGGGCTGATGGGAACCTCATAAAATTCAGCCAAGGAAAATGCAGTCCTGCACCTGGAATGACTGACTGACTAGAAAACAATTCTGCAGAAAGAACCTTGTGTTCCTGTTGGGCAAGGTGTACATGAGGCAGCAGTGTGACCTTGCGGCAAAGAATACCAGTCTCATGGGTGTTTCAAGGTGTGTTGCCTGCAGGTTGACGGAGCTGATTAATTCCCTCTGTTCAGCACTTGTGAGCCCACTCATCTATGAGTGCTATGCCTGATTTGGGTCTCTGCAGTATAGCAAAGACAGGGATGTGCTGGAGTCCAGTGGACGGCCACCAATGTGACTAGTGGAGTCTGGAACACGTGATGTGTGAGTAGAGACTAAGGAAGCTGAGCTTGTTCACCTGTAATAGGGAAGGCAAAGTGGACACCTTTCTGCTTTCTTCAGCTACCTAATGGGAGGGTGTAGATGGATCCAGGCTCTCTTGGAGGTGCACGCTGCTTGGCAGAAAAACAAAGGACACAAGGACGCTCCAGGCAGAGACTATGAAAACATTGTGAATGTTACCAAGTGCTCCCTCCTTGGCTATATTCAGAATCTGACTGAACAAGACCCTGGTCTGAGCTGAAGCCTTTTTGAACAGAAATAGAAGTTCACTGATTCATTCAATCAGCCACAGGTCTTTCTAGTACTATGGGATTATTTAATCTCTAGAGGTGATTAATTTGCTATAGTTTGGCTATAGTTTGTGGGACACATTCTTAGCATTAAACTATAAAAGCAAACAGTCAATGCATGAGTTTTAGACTTTTTAAGGTTCTTTCAGGAAAACTAGACTCAACAATAACATGTCCTGAAGATAGGAAGAAAGAGTAATATGAGTGGGATGTCTAAGGAGACAGGGTTAAGGTAATTTGGGAATTTTAACTATACTTTTTCTTGCTTTGAAATGTTAATTTTTCCTTTAAATCTAAAGTTACTATTCCTATTTTTTTCACAAATTTTTATGCTTTTGCAAATAATTTTGCTTGCAAGCTTCTGATGATTTTATACTGTAAGATATACCGAGCACCCAATTGAAAATGGAAGGAAATTTTCAAATAAATTATAGCAATTACATCAAAATAACAAAGATATTAAAGTGTATTTTAGTGGTTACATTTAAAAAAATGAATAATATCTTTAAAAAAATCCATTTTCATTTTCTGTTTTATTTGCATATAAACAGACATATTCACACTGAATTTGCATAGAAATAGATGCATTCAAAACATCTTTGCAGCAATCATGAAATCACAGAAGTTACAGATGTAACAGAGCTATTAGTTCCAATTATTTAAACTGGGCATCTATTTTTCTGAGAGTGATTTTTGAGACAGTTACTGATTTTGCACACCATTTTTGCACCTGCAAACCCAGACAATAGATTTAAATATTTAATTAAGATTCTGCCCACACAGCAGGCAGTTGAGTCCCAAGTTTTCCAGATTCTACTCAAGTTATGAGAGAATTTCTAGAGTATTCAACTTAAATGATTTATGTGCTTAATTTTAGAGTCTCTGAATATTTGGAACAATTGGCAATCAGCACTGATTAAAAGTATCCCTTACAGTTTAAAATCTTGCCTTTCACCGAATAAGAGACGTTCCATATCAGGAGTTTTTTGCAAAGACTATGCTTTAAATATTCCAGCAGTAATATCAGAAACACTATACTGCAACTACTTAAAGGTTTGCCCATGTTGATAGCTAAGACCATTAGGCCTTGCATGCTAATACCTCACAGCATACAACCATTTTCTGAATTTCTAATGTTTAGGGATGTTAATGATGCTTTTTTAAAAAAAAAAAAATCTCATTGGTTGTCATTCGGTTTAAATGAGAGCTCTGTAGATAAATGGGTAATATGAGGGTCATCTTCAGACACAAGAGGAGTCATAGACAGTGAATCATCAGGTATATAATATCACGACATGTTTCTAGTGTTATTTTTATGGGTGAATAGCAGATATATTTATTAATTTTCTTCATACCTGGACTCAAACAGATTATCTATTACTAGCTAGCTGAACATTCTACTCAGTCCTCTTTTCAGCTAAAAAGGCAATAAATTCTGGGATGAGCAAAGCCAAACTATGAAGGATAAGATGTTTTTTCCCCATAAATTTTTAATAACATCTTTGACAATTCATAAGTTTTATAAATTGATGGAGGTCTTTCTCTTTAAAATAAGTCATGATTTTGTCCAAGGACAAGGAAGAGCAATCCTTCTAATTTATCCTTAAACAATATTATGTTTACTGTAAATGCTTACATTTTCAAAAGGGATGTGCTCTACGAGAGAAGTAGAACAGTAAAGTGTTTTATTACATACTCCAAGGAAACGGCACTCTCTCAAGCCATTTGACTTAACAGGAGATCTTTCTTTAAATAGTGAGATTGAACCAGAAGACTCTACTGACTGGCTCTAAAGAATCTTCTAAAAATACAGTGCCTATTGACTATACCTGGATACTTCCTAGCAAATGCCCAAAATGCTTTTAATGTTATATTTTAAGGCTGTGGTTCTAAACAATATTTCCTTTTCTGATATTTTATTCATGTTGTTAATGTTGATGAGCTGTCACTATAGTTTCTTTTTGGAACTTATTTATCATTTTGTGTTTCTGCAACTTTTAACAGTCTCAAGCCATAAGCCTGTTATTTTTTTACTATACTGGTGTGGCAGTGGAAATTAGATAAACTGTGAACAGAAGTACCTCTTCATGTGGAAAACTGCAGAATGAGGACCTTCAATCACAAATTTTATGGCATATACCTGTGTAACACTTAAGAAAATAGACTCTTGAACTTGAATAAGAAAGTTAGTAATGTTCTTGGAGTCAGAGTAACCGTTCACTTAGTCCTGCCCCCAGTAAAGTCAGTGAGATATGCCATTCAAAGCAGCATATAAGTCTGGCTACTGCAGTCCATTCCCTTGTAAATGTCATTATACACAGTCATTAAATTAGGGATTTTATAAGGTATATTCTTATGCATTTTCTTTAACATCTCTCTATGGACCTGCTGTCTATGAATTCTTCCAATCTACTTTAGAACCTACTGATATAGTCTTCACCCACAAACTACTATAGCAATAAACTCCAAAATTATATTGCCTAAAGTTTTAAGTACTTTTTTTTTTTTTTAAGTCTGTTTATCTAGTCCTAGCTTCAGTGAGACCCCCCTACACCCAGTACTATGTGATTTGGCCCCAAACAATTCTGCATTCATCTTACACACTACCTTCCTTTTTTTTCTATATCTTACTAATATAACTTCTTAGCTTTTTCCTTTTCAAACTAGAGTCCTAGCCTTTTCAAATTATCCTTAAAAAGTAGCTGTTCTTTTCCCTTATTTCTTTAAGTTGTCATTCTTTATACCATCTCTAACTCTACTGAGTCTTGACAGAGAAAAACTCCTGGTAAATGCTGATATAAACATTTACATATTTTATAAAACAATGAACTTGAAATTTCCAAATAATATAAAAAACATTTATCGGTATTCATTCAAATAATTCAACAGCAATTTGTTGGGATGAAGAGGTGATGACCATTTACAAGCTGAAGAGACAAACCCTTCCTATAAACTACATATTTTTCTAAAAAAACTATACTCAGATCTTGCGGCAGAATGCAAACCCCCTTCTCTCCCCCTCCCTCCTTCAATATAGAAGGAGTAGACACATCTCCCTCTCTCTCTGCTGTTTGAGGCTAACATCTTCTTTTGTTTGGCCCCAGAGCACCTTGGCCAGGGCTGTTAGGAGTGCCAAGGCACCAGGGAGCCGCTGGGCGCCCGCAGCCAGTGTGAGGGATGTTTGGAAGCTTCAGGGGCACCCCACAGCCAGTGTGGGGGTGCAGAGAAGCTTCTAGAATGCCTACAGTCAGATCTGACCAGGCTATAAAATGGGATTCTCGTCGAGACTCCGCCCCCTTGTCGTGGGTCTCTTGGAGCACGAGCAAGATGCTGCCGCCGAGAGTCCCCCCGGGATGAAGACTCCGCTTGCCTTGCCGCCACGGGTGTGAGTAAAATTAACACTCTCAGGATTGGGAGTGTATCTACTTTCCGTGCACATTTGCACATGTACTTTCCGTGCTCAATACGAGCACTATTATAAATTAATCTTCGCAGAATCACGAGTGTATTTTCCTCTCATGCTTCCACATAAGCACGTGTAACTTTCTGTGCACGTTTGCACGTGTACATTCTGTGCTCAATACGAGCACGTGTATAAGTTATTTCCTCGCACAATCGCGAGTGTACTTTCCTCCCGTGCTTCCACATAAGCACATGTAATATTCCATGCACCTTTGCACGTGTATTTCTCCTTACAGGATTGCGAGTGTATTATAAAATTAGCCATCGCAGGATTGCGAGTGTACACTTTCCATACTCAATACGAGTACGTGTATCCCTTTAAAATAATCCCACACTGTGTTCAGGCAAGTGTGTACTCCTCCCGGACTCAGGGACGGCTCCGGCATTGTTTTGGGTGAAGCCATGTGCATGCACTCTATGGACCGCCTGTTGTATTAGTTGCTGCCCCTTAATCATTTTCCTCAACTGATATCTGAGCCTGTATTCAAGTCACTTTTGGAGTGCTAAAACCCTGTTTCTCACTGGTTTAATAAAAGTTGTTTTGGACCCTGTTGTCCCTTAAACTAACCTTGGAGTGCCTCTGTGACAGATCTATTAAGGAGCTGCTGAATCCAAGAACCTAAGAGGTAAGGCTGCAGCAGCTCTATGCCCCTGGGTCCAACCAGCAGTGAGGCTGAGAAGGTATTCCAGATAGGCACACCACAAACACACTTATAGTGTGCACATGTACTATATATACAGCCAGACACGCAGATCAACACTAGCAGAAACAACAAAAATGGCCTCATCCTGTTACTCTCTCTGGCTGATCAGTGTGAAGGTCTGTTAAGAGAAATATGAATGTATGTACTGTGCAGATCTCTCCAGTAGCTGCTTTTAGACACCCTGTCTCCCCAGTTGCTGACATCTGGACATATGAACTGCCAAGGCTGTGCCCTACTCTGGTTGCTGGTACAGATCACCACACACACACAGAATACGATCCCCTGACACCAGAAAATATTTACAAGTGCTATTTAATAAAAAACAGGACAAACTGTGCTGATTGTCATGTACAGGACAAGACTGGGCACATTTACTTACCAGCCACCTATTTTCGTGTCCCTTTTATCCCTTTATCTCTCTGCTTTACCATACCAGTTCCTCCCAAACCACCTTGATATTTCCCTTTCCCTGAGTTTGGTTCATCTGCTAAACATCCCCAAATAAGTGCTGCAGAATACCAAAGTATTTTTACCATGTATCCCATACTGTGTCTCATATCTATATAGATAGTAACACCCCTTCATTCAAAAGATGCTCCAGAGAGCTGCTGCAGATGATTCAGGCTCCTCCAGCCCATGGGGCTGGAGGGTTCCCTGAGACAGCCCCAGAAGGGAACAGGTTGGGGCTTGTGTCTCTGGCTGGATTCTTTGGCTTCCCCATTTGCTGTCGTGCGCCTCTACTCTTTCCTGTGCGTGGAGGAGCCTTGGCTGTTGGCTCTCCTGTAGCAGGCATCTCATTGGCCAGGGCAGGGTATTATTTTGTGTCCTCACCTGCCCTTGTTTCTCTGTGCTCCTTTGTTTGTGTGAAGGTCAGCTTTTTATTAACATAGCCTAGCAAGGACCTTAAGGATTTTCTTGCTCCATAGAAAGGTAAGATGTTAGATGCTAGAATATCTTTTGAAGCCTCAGTCAGAGTGATCTTTCACCACCTGTAACAAGCAGAAATTCTGGAGTCAGCACTTCTCCAATTTCATGGGCTTTGCTCTTTGCAAGTGGTATTTCTGAATGTCATAAGTTACTGTATTTAAAACCTTTGTAACGGAAAAAGGAATACTCTCACCACTCCTTTTTTTAATAAATATTCTCCAACAAGGTTATAATCAGAGAAAAGCTTCATTATGCACATAAAAAACACAACTTGCTACTACCAGCTACAATCCAGATAAGTTTTCAAATTGGTTATAAAGCATGTCAAATACTTGGTGGTAGCTTATCATATTCTATGAAAGTTCATGTAAGTACAGAGAAAAAAATTCCCATAAAGAAAGTTCTATGGTTGGCTTTGGGTTTACAATTTTTTTAGCTAGTAACGTAGTTTTACCCTTATCATTGCAGGCTTACTAGCATAAGACAAATAGATTAAAGGCACTTGTGATATTCATTTTCCTGTTAGTCGAGTGTTTTTGGTAAATATTCTTGGTGTAGTTTATCTGCAGAAGGGGAAAGTCTGTTTAGAACTCCACCAAGAATATTCTGCTAGTCCTTGACTGTCTAACTCTCAAAAGGATCATTTGCACTGGTGAAAAAAAAAAAAAAAAAAAAAAGGCAAAAAGAAAAGGAAAAAAAAAAGCTTTAGCAAGTTTGAAGCAGGCTTGGTTTAGAGTAGTGAGGACATGTAAACTAAACAATGACTTTGTAGCGCCCTGATAATTTGCAGTGTTTGTGATATGTTTTTTCCCCTCATCTCTTTGTTCTTCATCAGATTGAAATTAAAAGGTCTCTTAATAATTCAGTTCCCTACATAGTTTATCCTATCATAGTTTATCCTATCCTAATACCTTCCTCTATGTGTTTATTACTGAGCTATCTTTTAGCAGAATCTGTTTTACTGATCTTTTTAGAATTTCTGACTTCACAGACTTCTCCAACATGGTATTACAATCACAAAACCCATTAGAGAAAATGTAATTGCTGTTAGTGCACAATGTTTGTAATATATATCAGGCATCAGATTACCAAAAGGCATACATATTTAATGAACTAACTCTGAATACAAGTTTACTAGTGATTAATAGCCTGAAAGGACACAAAAAGCAACATGCATTCTCCTCCAGCCATTATATACTGCCAAACACATTTCAGAAATTATGGGTGAGGAAGTAATCTGATGGGGCAGTGAAAGTCAAAAGAGAGAAACATAGTGTTCCATGAAATTATATATAAAAAAAATATTCTGTGCAGCACAATTTAAACACTAGATTATCCAGAACCTTTTAAGAATAGCAATGTAATGCTTTTAGTTATACTTATGATAATTGTCTGCATGTTCCTAAGGACATTTCTTTACAGGCTTACTGCAGAGCTTTATTAAGTGCAGAGCAGCAAAAACACTGTTAGGGTACTCAGTGTGGGGCACCCAAATGTCATCGGGTCTGACTTCAAGCTGCTTCTATTTTGAATGGGGCAAGTAAAAATCTGATTTTATATCCTTTCTAAAAGCTGCACATTAGAAAAGGATTAGGCTTGATGAGTGCTGAAGGGAACAGCTAAATCACGTACGGTCTGTTCTTCTTTCCAGAAACTGAACATAAATAAACCAAGGTTCTGATACCATGGGCAATTAGTAACCAGTGCTGGTCCCTCATTTGAATCCCTTGGCTGCCAGTGGTTTTGATCCTCTTTATTCTTTACTGTCATGATTTTGGGGGGGTGAAATGGGAAATAAATTTGATAAAAAATGCAGTGAGAACAAAATAATTTATCAGGTTTTCAGGACATTACTTTATTGAAAGAAGGGACCCTTTTGAACTAAATAGCAGGATAGCTAGAATATTCAGTGGTGTGTAGCAGCTGAATACAAAGACACTTGAAATGTGTATTATCTAAGTCCCTATGGCACTGGACTAGACTATGAGTTTCAATGGTGCCATTTCACTGGCACTTACCCATTTGTGATGCTGTTGATCAACATTCAGAATGGAGTGGCTGGCAAAGTGTATTTAATATGAGATACTAGAATAAAAGCTTAAATACAGTGATATTGCATGGATTTTGAGTACATGCACAGTTCCTGACTAGCACTCACCCAAACAGGAGAAATCTGTCATTTTCCTACATGAGATTATTTCAGAAATCAAGAAGAAAGACAAAAAAAAAAAAAATTATCTTACTAGTTCTAGAAAGTCCATCACCTAAAACCACTCATATCAATGAAAAAGCTAATTACAGATGAGGCGTAAACAGTTGTAGAAAGCTAATCTCTTATCTAAGAAGAAACAGGTCTAATATACTTGATATGGAACAAATATAAACAAAGAAGTTTGGCCTTCAGTCTTATGTGCTATAGGGTAACTAGGTGCCACAAAGATTACAAAGCAATTAATAATTGTGACTTGAGAAAGCAGCAACTCCTCCTGGTTGCCAGAATTATATATTTGTTCTCTGCACACAGGAAGGAGTTCTGTCAGGTGATCTCTTAATCAAAGTGGCAGGTCCTGCTTCCCTTCTCCTTTCTGACATTAATTTTGATGCATTTCTATTTTGATATTTCACGTGTTTCTGCATGCCACAGATAAGATTTTGCCCACAAATGCAAAGCTTTTTCTTGTATACCATCTGAGTGATAAGCGGTTAGGCTTTTTTGCAGAGGGAAAGCTTATTCTTGTTGATAGTATGTAAGATAAATGAAAAAAAAAAAAAAGTAAGCACTGCTGAAGGGTTCTTTGTTTTTAAGCAGACGTTCCATTAACCATGTGGCCAAATATAAATAAATACATAAAAAGGAAATTCTTTCATTTACCACCATGTCAATTTTAATGACAGAAGGATATTTAACATTTGCCTTTCTATGCTCTGGCCAGCACAGGATGAATCATTACCTTACTCAGGGCTGCTGTAACATTTCAAAATACAGAAATTATTATTTTTTGAGGTTTTGGTATTTTATCTTTTGTCACTTGTATCTGCTCATGTATAAAATACATAAGAAAGTGTGATTTGAGATAAAGGAATGAAATGACAAAATCTTAAGTGTTAAGATGATTATGATGTGGAATACTGAGCACAATAATTTATGGGAGAACAGAATAGCAGAATATTAAGCATTATATAGTTTTAAGTAAAACCTTTGAAACAAAAAATACTTTTATACAAAACAGCACAAATACACAGATACATGCAAATGCCAAGAGAGCACACAAGCAATTAATACCAGGCTTGACTGCTGTATAATTGAGTATCATAGCTCCGTAGAGGTTAGAGATGGAAAAAATCTGTTAGTTAGAGGAATCAGTTTCTCTGTAAAGCAAGATTGCTGCCTGTTATACATTCTGAAAGATTCTGCCACACTACCCTACAGTATCTCATAGCCTGGAAGTTATCTGGAAAGTATCTGTTGGTACCTGTGGATGGACAGATAGAAAGGAGAATAATATAGACTATTTTTTTTTCTATATACAAATTATTTATGAATGACAAACAACACAAAAGCATGGCTTATTCACCATGACAAAGGGATTAAACGTATGGCTCCTTCCCCTTCACTCCTAACTTGCCAAAATTAGAAGTTGAATTTATAGATTAATAAATATTTTTGTATTATGTTCCAGAATAGCTCCTAGTGCATGTGCTAGTAACATATATTGTAACACAAATACATATTATTAGAACGTGCTTGTAGGAACACTTGGATATTTCCCCTTTTATGCATCTAGAATGAAGATGGTTGTCATGGATGTAGCTATGTAAATGAACTGAGGAATGTAAACTATCCAGGCGTAAACCTGAACTGACATAAAGCAACAAAAAAGGCAGGTAGTGTGATTGCTAGAGTTTGTTATCTTTTTGAAGCAAAGAAAGAACATTTAGTCAAAATATCATATTAAGTTGGGCAAAATACTTGAAAGCTTCCTCTATCACAAATTGGAATTTTGATTAAAACAACTGTTGAAGATTCTTGAAATTGTGAAAATTTGAATCTATAAAATCTATAAATTGTGAAAATTTGAAGGGTTGCAATAAGAAGTTTAAAAGGCAGAAATCAGTTTTGATATTTCCATTTGTTAAACCTGCATGCATTAATACAATAAAAAGGAGTAAACTTTTTCAAAAGATGCATTCAGTAGAGTGGATAATTTGGATTCTTTTATTTTAAGAATAAATCAAATTGTTGGCCTTTTATCCTGAAAAAGAACAGGAGAAAAAAAATCTCAAAGAAAAAAATAAATTGTTGTCATTATTTATAATAAAACTTTGTAGTTCTCTCTCTGTCGTGTATGATACATTTGCAAAGTACCCTATAAAAAAATAAATTCAGCTTTACTATTTCCATGATGCATATTTTGGCAAGGTATGATCCATAGTGTAACAATATATAGAAAACAAGGAGCTTTTAAAGTGGAAATGCTGAGTTGAAAAGCAGGGTTAAAAGTCACTTTTATCTAAATTTTTTTTCCTCTTCAGAAAATGACTTGTTCTCTTAAGTGATTGATAAAACTTGCCACTTTGACCCTGGTGGCAAATTATTCCATGTGGTTATTATCATTATAGTAAAATATTTCTGTTTCTATCCATTGTTTACTTTTCATTTCCTGGTTTAACTATCTCCCTTCTACTTTTAACCCCTAAACAATACACATGTTTTATCCTGTTGTAGTCTGTCACCCATATATAATTAAATACAACCCTCGGCCCAAGGTTTCCCTTTTTTTACTCTTGGTATTTTGCATCTTCTCTTTCACATGAGATTTCGTGTATTCAGATGCCTCTAAACCTAGTTCCGTGACCATTTATTCTTTGACTGGATTAGTGGAACTGGATTCAAATAAAAAGGTCAGCTCAAGTGGGGTCCTAACGATAAAAGGATTTCTTAATTAAGACTTTAAGGGCTAAAAAACTTCTTATTATAAAGTGATCACAGCATAGTAGTATTCATATACAACCCGAAACTAAGATAAATTAATTCACCTATATTTTGACACTTTTGCAAGAGCTGTTGTATATTTAGTGAAAATTAACAATGAAATCCAATACTGGATCTCTGTATTGGACTGTGTAGCCAATTTCTTGCTGTACACAAGACTTACTAGGAATTGTCCTTTGTCCTAAATTTTCTAATGATGGTTTTTAATTTGAGAGGTAATTTTTATTTTTTTTTTTTTTTTAGTATATAAAATTGATCATGTTTAAAAGCTTCATTTAAGATTAGTAATGATTTATATAATTATCTAAAAGCTAATTTAAACAAGATCATTTAGCCTACCAGTTTTTGTAAACCTGCAGCCTTCCAGCTAAAATATCCATACACTTAAAAGCAGAGCTAGAGACAGATTTTTTTTTTTTTTTTCAATAGGTCTGTTTTTCAGGGCTTTCTGTTATTAAGTTTATATTAACTGTTTTTTAATCCATCTCACTTGACATATTGTCAGCATTACGTAATTTCCTACCTACAGGGTTGTATTAGCTGTTTCTCTTTCTGAAATCTGCTACTGGATGTACAACATGTTTCTAGTTCTGCAGGATAATTGAATTTAGTGCTTCCCATTGCAGTGCCATGTGCTTTCTAGGGAGTTGTCTATTGCAAGATAATGTTCATTGTCACGCAAGTGGTATGCGTGAGTTGATGCCTGCCTCAGAATGCACCTACAATCATTTAGGATTTAGACAATTTCTTTTTTGGGATAGTCCCTGTGGGTAGAAATAAGGACAAGGCTTCCTCCTTAGTAATAGCAGAATTTGTGATTAGAGCCGAGGAAGTGCATCATGGAGAGTCGGGAGGAAAGAGGAGTGAAATGACTCTTTTGCTTTTCAGGAAGAACTACTTCTGAACTTCACAATAATCTGACAAAGCTGTGCAGACAGAATCATGATGTGAGCTGGTGAATGAGTAATTAAACAACAAAAAAAGTAAGAAGTAACAACAGGAGTCATATTAGGCACTAAGCTTTAGGGCAAAAATCTTTTCAGTATTGGCTTTGATTATTTTTCAGTCTCTAGCATCTCAGATCACTGTCCTCAATCAGTGTCTTCATAATTTGAATTAAACAAAACCAATCATTTCTAAATTATTACTAATAAATACCTGTAAAGTGTATATTTTCCAAGAAATTGAAAATATTTTTATGCCTACCATGTATGTACAGATTATATTTCATTGACACTCCAACACTGTGTACTTATATTGAATGAAATAATCTATGCATTTTATGCTTTGATAATATTTCCTGAGACACACATTCAGTTTTAGTTGAGCTTTATATTATAGAGTGTTTTTATTTAACCTGTAATATTCATTATGTCCTCTGTAAAATCTTCTTTTGAAATTATTAAATTATTCATATAGACTAAGCTGAAATACAAGCTTTTAGCACTTTCTTTTTTTCTTTTTTTTTTCCCCTGATTTTCTTTATTTATTTATATATTTAAAAAAAAAAAATCTTACTTTACATAGTGCTTCAACTACATTGTTCACATATATAGGTACATTAAAAGGCACTGTTGCTAGAAGGATCTCCACTTTGTCTTCCCAGCATGTTTCAGTTCTACCTACGAACATCATGTCCACCGTTCAGAAGGGAGTGCAGCCTTCATGCCCATTCAGCTCCTTCATTGCTGTTAAGATTGATAATGGTGAGGGTGCCTTTTTGATGTGGGCTAGTGTCCAAGAAGCATACAAAGGGGACCTTCAGCTTATTTCACACAGGTCACTGACAATTTTTGGCTGCTGTTGACCTTGACTAAATTTGAAATAATGACCCAGAGGTGAACGGGTCCATATCCTGTTACCATTACCCAAAGTCACTCAGAATTTCATGACAATAACATCTTTGAAGACCATTTAATTTGCTTGAACATGAGTTTCCTCTCTTAAACCAATGCTAATGACTCTAATCAAATTATGTTTGTTCATGCTTTTGCTTCAATAATATCTTGAAATCCTCTGGAACTTTTTCAAATGTTTCCTATTTTGCTCTTTCTCACCCAGCAGTCAATGTGAAAGTGAGTTATACTTGATAGCTATTTTTATGACCCTTTCAGTGTTTTGATTTCTAATTACTGGCTTTTGAGAATAAACCCCTCAATCAGAGAATATACTAAAATACCAATAAATTAGTAGATTTTATTTAATTTTGATGTGTCTAATGCCTAGAACTATGTCACATGTCCCAATTTTGACATCAAAAGAAGGGAAATACAGACACAAACCACTCTTTTCAAAGGCTGGATTGGATATGCACCAATTGGTTTTATTCTTCACTACCATACATATAATTAACCATTTGCTACCTTAAGTCTCATTTCATTATATTGCTTATTTCTTATCCAGGGTAACATGTGAAAGCTGTTCCTGGTGCCCCAGTGATAAATAGGGGAGGTTTTGGTTCCTACAACTTCCATCTGCACCTACTCTGCTACATGGATGGTAAAATGTGCATGAAATACTATTTCTTATTACAAAATATACCCACTTTCAACAAAGGTGGCTTCGTTCCTAGGATTTCAGAGAAAACCTGAAACTGATTAATATCCAAGAGACAGCACAACCAGCAAAAGGAATCACTCACCATTACTGAGTATATCGCAGAGTATAGCTGAGTATACTGTTTCCCAAACTCACTCAATGGACTATTGAACATGTAATGACAAAGTCCCCCTTAAACTCTTATGTAGTTTCATGGATTACACAATGCTGATTTGTTAGATATTTCGGGCATTAAAGAGCTATTCTATTACAGGAGAGGTAGAAGACTAGCTTGGTGATATTTCAGGCTTCTATGAGCATATTGCTGGTATCCCTAGGTGGATAGCTGATACATGTTAATTGTCCTTTTCCTAGTGAAGCCACTCTGAAGGTCCTGAAAACTCACCTTGAAAGACCTATAGTTAAGATATTAACACTCAAAGCAGAAAATCGAAGATCCAGTCCCACGCCTGAATCGAATAGTCCAGCATTCAAACACAGACAGCTCCTCCGATTTACCACAGGGTTGTTTGATGTTTTGGTGTTCTCCAACTCTCCCCACCTATAGATTTATGTGGAAAAAGGGGAAAGATCTTTACATAAAGTTCTCTGAGAATTATGTCAGCAGTTTTATTAATATTTCTATTGAAGTGGTATCATTTAAGGAGAATATGGATTTTAAATTATGTAGGAAAAAAAATATTAATTTCAGTGGGTTTCTTTTTCTTTTCTAAAGTGATGTGTTAATATTTTCATTCACCATTCTTACTGAATGGCAAGATAGAAAAGACAAATTGTTTTGAAGATGACAGTTTGAGAATGCACAGTCTGGTTTTACTAATCAGCCCTTCCAAATTTTTAAAAGGTCCAAGAAAGGACCTTATCTAATGATGTCCAAATCTTACATACAGATTTTTCTTTTGTCTTGATTTGGACAAGGTAAGTAAAGTTATGAAAGCTGTCTTTGCCAGCCTTTAAGACTTGTATTACATTTGAAAACTTCTGACTTTGGCATTAAGATTGACTGAACTTTTCTTTACAATTTATATTTAATGTAAACCTGACGCACCCTTGAAATCAATCTGGCGTGTCACTTAATTGATCTAGCAATATGTCACAGGTGCACATCATTAGTAAATAAATACTTCCAGTGAAACAACTAGAGTTTAAGTAATTCAAGGGACACTAAAATGTTTCCATCAACATTTAGCCTTTTTCTTTTTATTTCATATTGTTCTGGTTTCAGCTGGGACAGGTATTTGTTTAGGTTTTTTCATATTAGATGGCATAGTGATGTATTTTGGAATTAATATGAGAATAATGTTGATAATACACTGTAGTTTTAGCTGTTGCAAAGTAGTGCCTACACTAAGTCAAGGACTTTTCAGCTTCCCATGCTCTGCCAGCATGGTGATGCACAAGAAGTTGGGAGGTGATATAGCCAGGACAGCTGACCTGAACTGGCCAAAGGGGTATTCTATATGGTGTTATGCTCAGCATATAAACTGTGGGGAATTGGCCAGTGGGGTGGGTGACCACTGCTAGGGAACTGGCTAGGTATCACTTGATGTGTGGTCAGCAATTTCACTGTGCATTATTATTATTATTATTATTATTATTATTATTATTATTATTATTACACTATTTTATTTATTTATTTTCCCTTTCTGTCGTATTAAACTGTCTTTGTCTTAACCCACCAGATTTACCTTTTTTCCTGGTTCTCTTCCTTGTCCCACCAAGGGCAGGAGAAAGTGAGTGAATGGCTGTGTGTGATGGCTAGTTGCTGGCCAAGTTAAACCATAACACACACTTTACCCTCTTCATTTAGCAACTGTGTTTATGTCAATGATTTTCAAATATTTTTCCCATATTTCAGTTGCCGTGTAGTTTCATCTTTGGATTGAAATTTGGCTCTAACTACACCTTCTTTTATAAATTAATCGCTAATATGTGGCATTGACTTAAGATACAGCACTTCAACTTAGTAATTTTACTAACCAGTTCCTTGTACCTGTGATGAACTGACTCTACTTACCTTTTTCTTTTTAGTGGTGACAGATTTACTGTTTTAATCAGCTGTTGAACTCTCAGATCTATTTTCTTTATAATAATCTGAATCTTCTGAATGAGTAAAGTGAAATTTTGGATATTTTTTGTTTTAGAAAGAGAAGTATTTCCTCTTTCCGCAATGAGACAGTGTTTATAAAAGACTGCATTCTTAGCAGCACTGAAGTAGAAGGTAGTCTTGGTATTGGGTACTTGCTGCCGGGGAGAAATTTTAACAGTGAAGAAAATACAAAAAAACAAATGCGGAAAATATCCTACAGAAATGGTGAGAGATGGGATTATCTGTTAGTTGAAGCTGTTTCTTCCATACATGGATAGATTTCTGCAGGGCTTACAAATTATTAATATCCCAGTCCTTTCCCTAAATAATGGCTTTTGTGCTGAGCAAGTCCTTCAGTATCATTACATGAAACTCAAAGGAGCAAACAAAAAGTTTTCAAAACTACACACTATCTACAAAATGATCTCAGAAGTCTGGGAGTATTTAATAGCTGACAAATAGCAAAAAATATATGCACGTAACTAGCATTCATAATTTTGTGTGTCTATGTGTTCTATAATACTGTCCACAAATAAGTATCCCATGTTCTGAAACTGGTGCCCTCCAATGGTGCAGTTCAGTCAGACAAATCATCTCCTTAAGCTTTGGCATCAGGTAAGAAGAAGAAATGCATTCTATATCACTGTGAAGTGGATCAATATCAATCTTATTTTAGTTATGCAAAGATCTTAGGATAAAAATATAATTCAGTGCATGTTCTGTTGATTTCCATTAAAAAATGAGTATCCTTAGTGGTGATACTCATCTATCCAATCAAGTTTTCCTTGATCATTTGCATATTTTTTCTACTATAAATAGTTTGAACATCTGCAGCAGTAATTTATAACCATCATATTTATACTATTATTTATAGTACTTTTTATTAGTTTAGCACCAATATTTTAAAAAAGAATCTACAGAGATGCACTAGAGAACTCAGAAAGTAAGCAAGTACTACCAAAAATATGTTTGACCAAAAAGAGAAAGCACAAAGTAGTAAGGCAAGTGTGATAAGTAATGGACCACAGATTAGCTCTATAGAAGTAATATAGCTAAGTAGTTAACAACTTTTTTTAAGAGTGGAAATGCAATTATGTTTCATTGTAATACTGAAATTGGGACTGAAGTTTGATTTTTTTCCCTGCATTTCCCTCCTCCTTTATTTCTCTTATTTGATAAAATTACAAGGAATTTCTATACTCGTGACAATCCTGTTCTTTCTCATCTTTTACCAGTGGCTTGCTGAAAAGCACTTTATCTGAATCTCCATTGCCTTAAGAATTTGTTTCATAAGAAGGACCGTGTAAATGTCTCAAATGACCATGATTTAAAATATTAAAAAAATATATATATAATAAAAGGAAAGAACCTGGAATGTACTTTTTTTCTCACTGGATGAGTTCAAATCAGATATGACTCTCACAAAATGATTGGGATGACTCCTATATTAAAAAAGAAAAAAAAATTTACTTGTCAAAAGTGAACCAACCAAGTGATCGCTGAAAAGAATGCAATAAAAATTTACAGATAAATCTTGAGGTATCCTGTTATTTTGATACTAAGGGTAAAATTAAATAATATTAGAGCATATTATTTTCTCTATATGATGACTGCAGAAAGTTCTAACTTTCTTATGTGCTCTATAATGACTAATATAAGGTTATAATAGACTGGTTAGACAGTATTTACAACATGGGCTGTCAAGCTCTTCAGGAGCTGGACTTAATAGTTCTTTATATATTGATTCTCCACCCATTCCTGTTTGAGTATCAACACTGCTGGTTCATGCTTCAGCCCACCTCTTTTCTAAACTCACAAGAGAAAATGGAGACTTCTTGTCATGTCTACAATATTTTATTATATTTTACAGGGCAAATTTTCACTTTTACTCTGGTTAAAAACAGTGTTCACACTAAAAAAAAAAAAAAAAAAAAAAAAAAAAGAAAGACAAAAAAGACTTTTCTTTCATAATGAAAATAGAATTTAAAATTCCATAGAGATTTAAGTAGAGGCTTGATTACAAAATATTGGATAGCTTAAAAATAATACTGAAAATAGAAAAAGTTCTTGTTCTAAAAGTTCTTGTTCCAGGTATGCAAGGATTACTACTGGGGAAGAGAACATGCGTGTGGTGACAGTATACTCTGCTCTGCTCATTCACAGATAATAGAATAGAATAATCTCTTCAGAAATGTGGAAAACCAAACAATATCTCCAACTGTATTGTAGAAAGTGCAAGGGATGATTAGAGGGGAACATAGGTTGGGGAAAACAAAACAAAACAAAATAAAACAAAACAAAAAAATGTACACACACACACAAAAACAAAACAGTACATTTCTAACCCACTAGATGCAATGGCTAAGAGAAAACAATTCTGATTGACAAAAATCTTCCATGTCTGTAAGCATATTTTGAAGGGAACTGTCTTGAAAAATCTATTTTGCAAGGGCTTAGGAGTAAGAAAGTATGGGAAAATAATTGAAAAAATAAAAAGGGCTCAATATGTGTTTCTGAAGTATTTTGGCTCCCAAATAGCATATTCAATCAAAAGCATCTGACATCCTCCACATTGGAATCTTCTGCTTGTCAGCAAGAGTACTGTGAAAGAAAGAACAGTTAATATAATCACTTCAGACATTCAGAAAGTCCCTCCTGATGTTCAGTTAAGGAAGTCTGATGCTGCCATTTTGTTCCAGGAGCAAAGTCTAGTAAAGATCACAAACTCTGTGTCTATGTGCAAGCTTAGAAGTACAGACTGAAGGCATGAAGGCTTGGAATCCATTCAATTTTTTTTTTTTTTTCTTTTTTACTAAGAAGGTAATGCATTTCAAATGAAAGAAGTAATACAATCACTATACAGACTCAGCTAATACAGTTACTTCCTTGTTTTATGGTTGTGGCTACGGCTGTTCACCACTATCTTTATACCTTAATGTATTAAGTGAATATGACAATATTTGGAAAGGTGAATATAGGGGAAAAAAGGAATATGTTTACAGACAACACAATTTTTTAATTTACATCACTCAGCATCAGAGTTAGTAAGACATTGAGAAGATGTAGACAAAGTAATAGAGTAATGTAACAACAGAAGACATTTACTACTGTCAACAAGAGTCAGCCACTCACACTGCTCATCCTTCATTGTGATCCATTTGAGAACTGAAACTGACAGAATGAGTATTTTTCAAAATTAATTAGCACAAATGAAGACTGATATAGGAAAAAAAAGGAAACAATAAAATTAATTTCTACAAAGCTATAACACTTCTTCAGCTGAAATACTGAATTTCGTTTAAGTCAGCCCAGTTAAAAAATATTAGAATTTTGATTTATTTTGTGTGTATTTTTTGAAGAAAATTATTAGGGCAGAAGAAAACTTCTCTGTGAAAAAATGTTCTTATTTAGTCTGGAGTACATAATAATAAAAAAGTAAGAAGACATATCAAATAATGTATGGTATAAGCTACAGTTAGGGAGACCATGACTCCTGAATCACTATTTAAGTATAATCACTATTTAAGTAAGGCCATAGAGACATAAGTTGAACTGAAAAATTAAAAAATTAAACATTCTGCCAAATATTATATCCTTTTAATTAACTTGTATTAATCATTACCACAAGTTACTTGAAGCCATGAGACTAAAAAAAATAAAGTTAATATTTATATGGTTAATGAGAACATCTATAGTTACGTTAGACAGATGTATATATTCATACATGCATGCCTTCATGCTCTAGGGAACAAATTACACAAAGCAGAAGTAGTTTTCTGTGTTATCGCTCTATTCATACCATTTTAACCATTATATAGTTCTTATTCTGGTCACAGGAGAGACAGATAATACAAATATGGACCATTATTCTTTTAGTTTCACAAGGGTTTTCCAAAACACTGGATGTCCATAATAGACCTGTTAAGGTCTTTAAAAAATAATATTAAAAAAAAAAGTATATAAAAATAGGTAAAAGTTAGGGGTGATTGGTAATAGATTGATAATAACTTTACTCTTTGAGATGAAGTATGTCTGACTACACTTTTATGTCTTCAGCACAGACAAGCTGAGCTGGTCATTTAAAGTTTGTTTTATAGAGAGAAACAAATACTTTAGTGGCATTGTACATCCTTTCCTAAGACACTTCATATAGGCCCAGTTGAGCTGTTGTGATCCTTAAGTCCAGGGTCTTGATGGAACGGGCAGGTGTAGTTTCTAAGCTGTGCTCCGTCATATTTGAAAAGTCGTGGCAGTTAGGTGAAGTCCCTAGTGACTGGAAAAAGAGAAACATATCACCCATTTTAAAAAAGGGTAAAAAGGTAGATCCTGGGAACTACTAGCCAGTCAGCCCCACCTCAGTGCCCAGTAAGGTCATGGAACAGATCCTTCTGGATGGTATGGATGACAAGGAAGTGATTTGAGTCCACCAACATGGCTTCACCAAGGGAAAACCTTGCTTAACTAATCTGGTAGCCTTCCAAGACGGAGTGACAGCTTTGGTGGATGAGGGAAGAGCAACTGATACCATCTACCTTAACTTCTGCAAGGCCTTTGATACAGTCCTACGCAACACCCTTGTTTCTAAATTGGAGAGATGCAGATTTGATGGATGGACTATTTGATGTGTAAGGGGTTGGCTGGATAACCACATCCAAAGAATGTCAACAGCTCCATGTCCAAATGGAGGTCAGTAACATTTGGTATCTCTCAGTAGTCCATATCAGGATCAGTACTGTTCAATGACTTAATGACATAGACATTGGGACTGAGTGTTCCCATTAGGAAGTTTGTGGATGATGCCTGGTTGAATGGTGCAGCAGGAAGGGACGCCATCCAGAGGAGGTTGCAGGAGGTGATTCTCTTGTGAGACCTCACGTGGAGTACTTTGTCCAGCCCTGGGGTCCCCAGCACAAGAATTATATGACCTGGAGAAGACAAAGTTCTGGGGAGGCCTCATTGTGGCCTTATAATACTTGAAGTAGGCTTATGAGAAGGAGAGATGTTTTTTGTTTGTTTGTTTGTTTGTTTGTTTGTTTTTTCCAGGTCCTGTAGTGGTAGAACAAGGATTAATGGTTTTAAACTAAAAGGGAGTAGATTTAGATTGGACATAACGAAGACGTTTTATACAATCAGGGAAATGAAACACTGGAACAGATTTTCCGGTGAAGTTGTGGAGTCTCCATAATTGGAAATGTTCAAGGTGAGGTTAGATAGGGCTTGGAACAGCCTGGTGTGCTGGAAGGTGTTCCTGCCCATGTTGGGCAGGTTGCAACTACATGATCATTAAGATCTCTTCCAATTAAAACCATTCTGTGATTCTATTATTCTATTTAATCAATCAAAAATGGTGATAGAATAGTATACTGTTTGATGGAGGTTATATCATTATAATAGGTTGTAGGAAATATTTCTGCAGCAAAGGACCTAAATACGAAGATGGTAAAATGGGAGTGTTGTGTTTAAATTTTCTTATCTGCTTTCATTCTTGTAAGAGAGGATTTTTAAGGATTTTAAGTAAATAAAACAAGTTATTTGAATTATTTTCTTTCTTAGTGCTTGCCTGATCCCATGCAAAGACTGTTCTAGTCTATTTTGGACTAAAATCTACTCCACACTATTTGTAGTCGTATAATGTTAAAGCTACGCATGAACTGTCATTTCCCTGCATTAGCACATAGAATAGTTTTAACAATTTTCAGACTGGGAAAAACGCTTCAGGAAAGTTTATTGCGTGAATATTTATTTCGCAGTTTCAAAAATCACCTCTCTGTTACTTTCTTGACAAGTTAATTGAAAGGTGATAACATGACAAATACTAAAATAATCTTTTTGTTCTACCCTAGAAGAATGGAATATGTTTTGTGTCTGTCTCATTTAACTTATACCAGTTCTTATGTTTTTAAAATTATGATTATTTATTGTAATTCAGCTAATATTTTAAGGCATATTACATAATTTAATACAACTTTTAATATTTATTTTAATCATCATATGTCATCTCTTGAGTCTGAGGGCAAAATAATCAGTGTGTGTGAGTTCGTCCGTGAAGAGTAATATTTTTTACCTAAGCTGCTTTTCATATATATTTTGGTAAATATTTGTCTCAGTATGCAGTAATATACTGAATAGGATTCATATATTCAATTGTTGGTGAATTCTGTAAGAAAAGAGATCTAAAGAAGTTTTGTAATAAATGTTCCACATATCTGTAATCTTTTCATGCAATCTTAATAGTGGATTCTCTTTTATGGTTTAATGTCTTCAGGTATTATTTCAGACTGGGATCTAACTGGAACAGTACTCTACAAAGGAACGTAGTCACTATAATGTTGAATGATTTAGTTTACATGACTGGTAACATTATTCTTTTCTATCACTAAAACATTTTTATTTAAAAAATAACTTGATACAAATCAATCCTTGCTGAATAAGAAAGCAGGAGGGGCAGGTGGTCTGAGGAAGAAAGCCTTGTATGAACAGCTATTGTTGATAATGATTAAACACGGCAAGACAAATTATCCTCTTAATATATACTCAGCACGAAAGTCTCTTTTAAATGTAGTCATGTTGTTCTGATTGTTCTCTACTTTCTTTTCCCAGACATTTCTTAAACAGGCAGTTATTGCAGAAACACACACATGTGTCTTTATCCAGGAACTAATGTCTTGAGCAGTATGTGTTTATCAATGAAAAGCAGGTGTTCTCTTTTTGCTCATCACCATTTGGATTGCTTTCAACTGATAATGCCTTCAAAAATTTGGAGAATGCCTGCCAATTTTATATCAGAACTGGTATAACTAGTCATATTTTTAGTTTTATTGCCAAGAATATCTTGTTTCTTGAAAGCTTCTATTGGACTCTCCTACCACTGATGTCAATCTGGATCAGTCCAGCTGTACAGTCAGCATTTCTTGGCAACGCTCTCTAAGAAGCTGGCTACACATGCTCTTTGTCTTTGAAACATTTAAATCACGTCTTAGGAAAAAACCTCATCTTGTTTTCCTTCTTTTTACCAGTATTTTTCTGTACTTTACTGGAATTCTTACCAGTTCAGTCTTGTGTGCTTGCTATTCATTACCCCAAGGCAAAGGACAGTTCTAGGAGTAAAGTATAATCTGTGTTTACATTGTTGAAGGGTCTTATCCTGAGATATGGATTGAAGTTTCAATTCTGGTATTTTTGGGTGATATTCAGTGATGTACTGCAGACATCTAACTATTCACTTCTGTGTGTAAGCTTAGTTTCTAGGTTCCTGTTATAGTTAGTGGGGACTGGGGCTCAGTTTGGTAGCCTATATTTCTACATGCATCTGGAGCCACATGAGGTGTCCTAGGATACATAAGATTATGGTTCTCAGAGATATAACTCAGTACCTATGGGAGATTTGTATCTTACCAGTATTTAGGGACAGGGAGGGGACTATGCTTTGAATGAAGTTTCTCTTTGTCTATTGCTAGATGTCTAAGCTTCCATTATGATCTGGTGAAATCTAAGGTTTGATTGAGTTGCTTCACAGTAGCATCCATTGCCATATGACATGCTCTAGAATGTCCTCTCTGGCATCCAGCTTCCAGTATAAGTCTCCTCTCCTGAAATATCTACCACTCCCATGTGGATGTCTCTGATAAAATAAAGTATCTTAAATGGTATAGAGAACCTTGGTGTGGAATCTTCATTATCTACAAGCTGCAACAGAATTCTTTATTTTAAGAACAATACTTGTGATTTTTTAATATTTTATATTTTTTAAAATGAAACCCTTACAACTTAAAGTTGCCTAGAGCCATGCATTGGTTTTCATTGATCGAAAGAATTTCCTCCTCAGTGCATAGAAGTTTTTAAAAGTATTTCAATATAAAACTTATTATATCATGGAATTTATAAAAGAAATCTCATAGCTTGTTCTTTTTTAATTTTTATTTTCTAGTTCAAAAAGTTCAAAAGTCTAAAGGACATCAATGAGGAATAAGCACAATGGTGTATGAATTAAATCTGTTCACAAGGCTTGGCAAAGTCCATATACAGTGAAACTGATGGGCAAATTAAGGCTAATGAGGTTTAGATCCATCAAAATTTCAAACTTCACTAAAAAAATTGCTCCAGTTGGATTCTGCTCTCATGCAATGCTGTTCCCCAAAAACTGACTTTTTCCCATGACCCCTAAAATGCCTTTATCTGCCTTATACTTGAGCTCTTGATTTTTTCCCCAGGTTAAACAGCTCAGTTTAATTTAGCAGGCAGCTGGCCAGCATCAATCAGCTGTACTTCATACAGCCACCTGCTACTCTACCACAGACTCACTACTCATCTAATTTCACTTAGCACCACCTATGCCCATGTAGCACTGAGCCTAAAGTTTGTGCTTTAATCTATCCCACCTCTCCCAGACTTGTACCTGTCACCCAGGGTCATGGAGGAAGGTAAGCATCAGCAAAAAACAAGACATAGAATCCCTTCAGGAATCAAAACTGGAGATTACAGGAGTGCTATGGTTTATGGTTGTGTTGCAGTATTGTTATGTATCTATCCCACTGAATGCAAAATAAACCTTTGCCAACCCCATTAAGAATCCATGTGGCATAGTATCATGAATAAAGTATGTTTTCTCTGATTAATAGAAATTCGTATGCAGACATGTTTCAGAGATTATCATTCTCTTAGCTAACTTACACAGAGCAAACATCCTGCTATACACAGACTTATACTTGAAACAGTATGAATGTATCTGTATTTGTATAGCGATGTTACTACATATCACTATGTGGTTTGGTGTTTTTTTTTTTCAAAATTCATATCGGTTTTGTATAATTTAACAGAATATAGAAGAAATCTTAGTGGTTTTGCATCAATATTTACAATTCAAAAGAGATTTTACAGAGAACTGCCTTTTTCAGGTTAACCGGAGATTTGAAATAACAGCACTGCATTGTGGGTTGCAAATACCCCTATTAACACATATAATAGCTGTTTGCAAGGATTATATAGTCAATGCCTTCTGAATAAACCTTGTGTTAGGGTTAGACTCAGTTTAACACCTGAAAAACCTGTGAGTCATGCTGTAAAGTCTGTTTAAGGTAAATCCAAAATAAAAACATCCCATTGACAGTTTCACATATCAGTCACATTGTTGGCACTTGAAATTGTGTTCAAAGTATAAGTAATAAAATATATGAGGAAATATTGTCAATATCTTCAGATTTTATTAAACAAACACTAATAGCTACCAATTGAAAGGTTTTTTCCATACATGAATAGTACATTAGACACCTGGTACTTGAGGTACTTATAACAAGCTATCCATATACACTTTAATTCTACTCATTCTTTTTCAAAGAGAAGACCATTATTAATGTAATAAAAATGACAAAACATTTATGGCATTTTTAAATGGTGATTAAACATAGGAGAAATACCTAATTTTATATCTTTTAAAATATTACTTTTCCACAGTATACCAAAAAATTCAGTGATCTTTCAGAATTCCCTAATGCATACCAACTAACCTTATATGACAAGTACTGACATTTGTATCATACAAAATTAAATAGAGATTTTAAAACTTCAAGTGAAGAGAATGAATTTAAAAATTCAAGCAAAAAGAAGGGTATACTGAACCTGGGACTGAAACTAGATGCTTTAAAAAAACCCAACCCAAATCAACCCAACCCAAACCAAAACCAAACCCCAACAAAAAAACAAAAGCAAGCACAACAAAATACTTACTGAACATGGAAAACCAGCTGAGGTAATTTAATAACTTGCAAAAAAGTTTTTAAATTACTAATTAATTTGGAAAGCTCATAGCATGGTTTTGCTTCTTGCTTTGTTTTTTTTTTTTTTCCTTTGAGATGGTTTCACTTTGTAACAGAGGAGTAAATGTAGAAGCGAAAGTATTCCACAAATTCAGGGAATAACATAAATTTTCAAAGTACTTTATTTTTATTTTTAAAATATCCATTCTGTCACGTTGCATGTCATAGATTATAAACACTTCTCTTTCTGAACAATTTGCTAGCAATTTCAATCAACACAATTCATCAATTAGCTTTTGAGTGACTGATAAATTTAGAAACTTAACAATTTCCTTTTTGAATGTTTGGCCATATTCTTATCTCCAGTACTGAGATGTAAACTTAGATCTAATCCTCTGAATTTAACTAGGATTTAATCCAACTCTACACCAACATAATTGAGAATAGCATTTAACTTACTGTTTTTCTGGAACAAACACCTCCCTTGGGATAGCTTCTCCTTTCTTAATAGTGAAACAAATCAAATCCAGGAGAGCTGCAGCTATGTTCTTGCCTGAAAGGAAAATGCTTAGCTAATGGTATCAGCACTTAGCCTGAAGCTACTTTCAGAATGAGCGATGAATATAGCCCATAATCTGGCAATGGCCAGAGGATGAAAACTTCCGGTCATATCAGCAGGAATATACCTTAAGGACCTATCCTTCCTTTGCTCCCAGCCACGTAATGTCTCACCTTAAGGACTGAAGGTGGACAGCTGAATTATGGTGGGGAATGAGCTTGCTCATATACTCAGAGATTCCAGAATTTAAATCAGTCTATATGAGCTGTAGTTTCTCATATTTATATGAGAAGCTATTGCCACTACTACATTAATTACTCAGAAATACAAGAGATAGTGGATACTCTGTAACTCACTACCTGTAGGCGTATTGTATGACTTTAGTTAAAGGATCTAAAAATTATATACAGCATGGCAGTCTAGTAATAATAAAAAAAACCTACAGAGCAGCTGTTGAATATGAAAATATTGAGTGACTTTGATGCCAGGTGAATCAGTACAAACATCTACACAACTGCATCTTTAAAACAGTTAATCACAATTATTATTCTCTGATTAAAAAAAAAAAATCAAATAAAATCTAGAGTCTGGCACATAAAAAAGTTTTGCAACGAGGTGCAAGACAGATTTAGTGTGTGCTAGATGTAGGTACAGAAACTTGAACAGTACCTAAGAATGTGATAGCTGGAGATAGAACAGTATTGATATCTTAGCTAAAAAATAACTTTCTAAGACTGAAAAAAAGAAATAAAGACAACTTGCACTGAATGAGCAAAAGGTATTCCATCTTTATTTCCACAAAAAGATGCAAAATATAAAGGCTTTCCCTAGGAAGCAAACAAACTTTATGACTAAAGTAGACTCTGTATAATGGAAAAAAATCTTGTTGAGCTGATCCAAAAGTACTATCTTCAAGTTTATGATTGCTCATTTTCTTTTTTTTTGAAATAAGTGTACGTATTATTAGTTCTACTTAACATAATCAGAGAAATGCCTTGTAATTTCTGATTTTTTTTTCTCACTGCCTATATTCATTAATTTCAATTAAAAATATGCTCATATTTCCTTAAAATGGAATTATCAGAATTGCCAAGTTTTCAAATTTATTTTGCATCTGAAAACAATTGCTTCAGGTTTTGGAGTCCTGTAGCTACACAATCATCCCATATACTAAAAGACAAATATTTATAGTGAAAACCTGAAAAGAATGAGTAATTAATGAAACCACCAAAAAATGTTGATAAATATATGCTAAATAGAGTGACGTGGGGGTTTTTATTTTATTTTTTTGAATGAATTATTTATTTTTTTTGTTGTTGTGGGAATACCGAAGTGCTCATACACTTCCCAGACTCACTGTTAAAATAACAGTAGTTTTGATTACTTTAGTAAATTCACAGATATAAGAATATAAAAATTAAAAATGATTGGTGTGCCCAAAAACTTGCCATGTTTTTTTCTAGCTTTATGAGGTGATCTAATAAATTTAGGGTCATAGCACCCTAGAAACTTTGTCAGGCTGTGGTAGACTGGTTTTACTGGATCTAAGACTACTTAATATCGGTGGGACCGTTGTACAATGGGACCAAAGCTATATAATATGTCACTTTCTCATTTAAAATAACTTCACAGTGAGCAGTTAGAAGAACTTTGAAGATATAAGTAAAAGGAAATTAAAAGATGTCACAAATAGCACTTTTACAATTAATCTTTCACAAAAATAAAGATATAACTTTAGGATGTTATAAGTCAATACTACAGATGAGTTTGCAATTTTAAATTCTATGAATAATTATATTGCTACGAACAGAGACTGACATCTTCTCACATTAGAAATCTGGAAGATTCTACTCCCTGGAAGTTCAGACAAATATGGATAAACTCAGAAACAAATTAAAATAAAAATATTAACTTGAGCTAACAAAAGCAACGCAGGAGCTTATATGTTGTGGGGGATAAAGGGTAGAACCTCTCTGAGGCAGAACTGATTATGCTTTTGTATGAAAGGTTTCCAGTCATGATTTAATTTAATGCAACTGCTTCCCATGGTTTAAAGTAAAAAAATTGTAGTTGCCAGCATAAACTCTGCATGTTTAAGTTCCACTTCTGCCACTTTTCCCTGTCTTAATTTTAATCATATCTGCTGCACATATAGTTTTATTTCCAATAGTTTTAAAAAAGGATTTTTAAACCTCTGTTGTCTAATGTAGAAGTCTAAATATGAAAGAGAAGTAATTGTTATTTAAGTTCCTTCAATAATTTCAATATTCCTATATGAATCTGTAAAACACAATGCTACATAAATATTCATAAGTAATACTTAAGAGAGAATGTGTAGGAGGAGGGCGTTACTTATTTCAGTAATAACAACCTGTCTTATGTATGCAAATCACATTTGAAAGAGTTCTAAACACACATGCATTTACTCAACTCTCCCTCTAGCTCAAACATATCTATGACACAGACTTCACCTCAGCATTCAGGGAAGCCTGTAGGAAGATTACTGTAACAGAATTTTTATTCAATTTCAGTTTCTCAGTTCCTCCTTTCCAAAAATCCCCTGCTTTTTGAATGCTACCTTAGCTTTAACCCAAAACAAGTCTCAGTGTTCTGGTTTTATTTTAGGACTTTTTGTTAATACACTGCCTGCAGCCATTGAAGCATCCTCCCCTACTACATATTAAAACCATTTTTCTAGTATTAGTAGAGTTACTACTTAAACTGAAAATTTAACTGATGTATTTTTGTACTTTGGCAAGCAAGTCTCAAAACCAGTGGAGCAGGCAAATAACCTGGGTTTAGACCTCATTTTTAGAACTGTTTTTGGACCATGTTTATAAAGTTAGGATAGCTGACATAACACTTAGAGACCTTTGCATCACTACAAAAAGTCTGATATTGCTTAATCAGACTGCAGCAGATACAGATAAGAAACTCCAAATCAAAAGTAACAGAAATTTATTCCAAATCACTTAGCTATATTTGGAATTCCTATCAAATTCTACAAATCAAACCATATTGGAATCTGCCACCGTATCAGAAATGGTAGCGATAAGTCTCTGTGCCACTTTATTCCACTGTTGAGACTTGCATTACTTCTTATGGGCTGTGCTGATTATAACTCAGTGCTAGATCAACATTTATCTACTACAGAGTCACTAAGGCTAACACATATAGTTAAGAAATACTGGATATTTAAAGAAATGTATTGCCCTGATTGTATTTGTGTATTTCCTGTGCTAAATGTGTAATGGAACATTAAGTTGGGAGCTAATTTAAAATGAGAAAAGAAGCTGTGAGAGTACAATGAAATATAGCATATTAATACCACTGTGTGTAGCTTTTATGCAAGGTGGACAAGAAAGAATGCCTAGAAAACTGTCTTCAGGGATAGAAATTGCTTGTATTAATTGTCTATTCAGTCCTCTATTTTAAAGCTTCATTTACAATATTTCAATAGTCCATAACTTATTCTGAAAGCACATTTATTAATTGACAAAATCCCACATTTTGTAAAAAAAAAAAAAAAAAAAATCAACACCATAACCAGAATTTTAATAATAGAAGTATTTACAGAAGGATAGTGTAGGAAGTTTTTAAAAATACTTTAATATCCTACAGTGCCTAGGGAATTAATCCGCATATTATAGAACTACATAATCATAGAATGGTTTGGGTTGAAAGGGACCTTAAAGATCATTTAGTTTCAACCTTCCTGCAAAGAGCAGGGACACCTTCCATCAGACCAGGCTGCTCAAAGCCCCATCCAGCCTGGTCTTGAACACTTCCAGGGATGGGACATCCACAACTTCTCTGGGTAGCCTGTTCCAGTGTCTCATCAACGTCACGCTGAAGAATTTCTTCCTTATGTCCAATCTGAATTGACCCTCTTTCAGTTTAAAACAATTACCCCTTGTCCTATCACTACATTTCCTTATAAAATGTCCCTCTCCACTTTTCTCGTAAGCCCCCTTTAAGTACTGAAAGGCCGCAATAAGGCCTCCCCAGAGCCTTCTCTTCTTCAGGATGAACAACCCCAGCAGTCGCAGCCTGTCTACAGGACAACTGCTCCAGCCCTCTGGTCATCCTCATGACCTTCCTCTCGACTTGCTCCAACAGGTCCATGCCCTTCTTATGTTGGGGGCCTCAGAGCTGAACGTAGTACTGCAGGTGGAATCTCATGAGAGTGGAGTAGAAGGGGAGAATCACCTCCCTCAGACTGCTGATCATGCTTCTTTTGATGCAGTCCGGGATATGGTTGGCTTTCTGGGCTGCAAGCACACATTGCCATGTCATGTTGAACTTCTCATCAGCCCACCCCCAAGTTCTTCTCATCAGGGTTGCTCTAAATCCATTCTCCACCCAGCCTGTATTTGTGCTTGGGATTGCCCTGACTCATGTACAGGACCATGCACTTGCTTTTTTGAACTTCATGAGGTTTGCACAGGGCCACCTCTCAAGCCTGTCAAGGTCCCTCAGGTAGCATCCTTTCCCTCTGGTGTGTTGACAGCACCACATAGCTTGATGTCATCTGCACACTTGCTGAGGGTACAGTCAATATCACTGTCTATATCACTGACAAAGATGTTAAACAGCACTGTTCCCAATACTGACCCCTAAGGAGCACCACTCATCACTGGTCTCCACTTGGACATCAAGCCATTGACAGCAATTCTTTGAGTGTAACCATCCAGTTGACTCTTTATCTGCCGAGTGGTCTATCCACCAAATCTATATCTCTCCAATTTAGAGACAATGGTGTTACGTGGGACAATGTCAAATGTTTTGCACAAGTCCAGGTAGATGATGTCAGTTGCACTTCCCTTTTCCTCCAAAGCTGTAATCCCATTGTAGAAGGCTATCAAATTTGTGAGGCATGATTTGCACTCAGTGAAGCCATGCTGGCTGTCACAAATTACCTCCCTATTTTCCATGTGCCTTAGTTTCCGGGAGGATCTGCTCCATGATCTTGCTGGGCACAGAGGTGAAACTGACTGGCCTGTAGTTCCCTAGGACTTCTTTTTTCCTCTTTTTAAAAATGTGGGTTATGTTTCCTCTTTTCCACTCAGTGAGAACTTCACTAGGCTACCATAACTTCTCAAATATGGTGGGTAAGTGCCTTAATAAGTGCATTTTCCACTTCCCTCAGGAAACACAGATGCATATCATCAGGTCCCATGCACTTGTGCACCTTCAGGTTCTTTAGATGGTCTCAAACCTGGTCTTCTACAGTCAACGGCTCTTCATTCTCCCAATCCCTGCCTTTGCCTTCTGCGACTTGGCTGGTGTGGCTAGAGCACTCACTGCTGAAGACTGAGGCAACAAAGTCATTGAGTACTTAAGCCTTCTCCATATCCTGGGTAACCAGGTCTCCTGTTTCCTTCCAAAGACAACCTACATTTTCCCTAGTCTTCTTTTTATTACCAATATGCTTATGGAAACTTTTCCTGTTGCTCTTGATGTTCCCAGCCAGATTTAATTCTATCAGAGCTTTAGCTTTCCTAACTGTGGAGAATGAAAAACTTGGGCACGGTAAGTCTCTTTGAGTGCGACGGGTGGACCGGTGAGGACACAGACTCGGTCTCAGTATGAGTTTAAGATCAATGACCTTTAATGAAGGTTTTAACAACACATTGAATATCAATGTCCTCCTATGTATGTATCAACAACACATATATACTCTTTACTTAGTGGTCATGCGACAAGCACAGGCTACGATTGGTTACTCTCTGCAGTCATGCGTGTCTCCCCCCCTACGGAGATTAGCTGCAGGGCACTGTCCATGAGCTGTTCATGCGCAGTGATGACAGCGCCCCTCCTGCAGCCTGGGTTGAGGATAGGCCAGCTTCTGTTTACTTAAGCAATTTCTGTTCTGTCTTTGGTGTCTCCAGACAACCCTCCATGCAGGTCCTGGCCTACACCTCAGCCACATCAAGCTCTGGCTTGTTCACAGCACACAGCCCATGTCCTCTTTCTTCCAAAAACTCTCTACACCTAATCTGATCTCTGGCTGCTTGGACAATTTCTCTGTATTCCTCCCAGGCTGCCTGTCCTTGCTTCCACCTTCTTCAGGCTTCCTCTTTGTGTTTGCATTTCTCCAGAAGCTCCTTGTTCATCCATGCAGGCCTCCTGGCATTCTTGCCTGACTTTGTTGGGATGCATCACTCCTGAGCTTGGATGAGGTGATTCTTAAATGTTAACCAGCTTTTCTGGTCCCCTCTTGCTTTCAGGGCTTTATCCCATGGTACTCTAACAAGCAGATCCGTGAAGAGGTCAAAGCCTGCTCTCCTGAAATCCAAGGTAGTGAGCTTGCTTTGTGCTCTCCTTGCTCCCCTAAGGATCTTAAATTCCACTGTTTCATGCTCACTGCATCCAAGGCTGCCCTTAATCTTCACATTTCCCACCAGCCCCTCCTTGCTGGTGAGAACAAGGTCCAGCATAGCACCTCTCTCCTCATTGGCTCATCTATCACTTGGAGAAAGAAGTTATCATCAACGTATTCGAGGAACCTCATGGCTTGCTTGTGCCCTGCTATGTTTTCCCTCCAACAGTTACATTTGTTTATGTGTTGAAGCTGCATGTGAAGTACTCTAACAACTGGAAATTACGAAATTAAATTATGCTGCTGTACAGCCATAGTTCACTTCACTCTGGGTTATGATATACTCCTTAAATATATGGTCATGTTCTCATCTTCTATTCACTGCTATTTGTAATTTTTATTACATGCAGAGGATTGACAGTACTTTATGAATTGTTTAATAAATATTTCTTCAAATTTGCAACACTGAAGGTATGAGCCTGATTATTATTTCCACTCCTTAATTGTCCTCTGAATATAGAACTACATTTTTAAAATTTAAGATTTGCTGTGACTGTTTTTGGTTTTTTTTTTCTAACACTGAAATCCTCAACAATCTTAGGTTTGATGGTGTGGAACACAATAATAGGTGCATCTTCTGGAAACCGAAATTTATAGAACATGAACCTGGATTCATTGTGCATTGAAGTTAGCATTCATGATATCTAATTGGAGTTATCTAAGAGTAAATTATCTTGATTTTTTTCAATAAAAGTACTTCCAAGGATTTATTTCCTCAGCCTTCTACACTTATTAGAAGCTGAATTAAATCCCCGTATGGAGGCATTTATCTCTCACTTCTAACAATAGCGACATCAACATATTTGATCCATAGAAGGCAGTATGATTAGCATAAAGGATATATCTAACAGATAACATGAAAATTCCAAAAGAAAAGCATTTTTAAAATTCTTCCTCTCCCTTGAACTGAAACACTTGTATAAGCCTGAAATGCATCCTTTTTATAAATATAGGTAGGTTTTTATTTCATTTTAAAAGGAGAGCCGCCTGTAATTACACCAAGAGTTACACTACTTGTCTTACAAATAAGATTTGTGTTCAGTGCCCTCTTCTGACTGAACAAATTCATACTCATCTGCTGAGCTGTACCTTGGGTTGTAGACACCTCTTCTACAAAATCTAGCCCATAGTGCAGCTCACAGACCTTCAACAAAAAGCAATAATAAGAATGAACATGACCCTTGCGGGCTGATGAGAATATTCTCCTGGGTTTTATCTCATTAGTCTTGAATTAAAAATCTGTTGTGAATGAAAAATACCAAAGCACTGTAGAACAAGGACATACACTGAGGATTTGCTCTTCCTGAAGAACACTTAGAATCATAGAACAGTTTGGGTTGGAAGGGACCTTCAAAGGTCATCTAGTCCAATCCCCCTGCAATGAGCAGGGACATCTTCAACTAGATCAAGTTGCTCAGAGTCCCATCCAGCCTGGCCTTTAATGTCTCCAGGGATGGGGCATCTACCACCTCTCTGGACAACCTGTTCCAGTATTTTACAACCCTCATTGTAAAAAGTTTCTTCCTCATGTCTAGCCTATGTATCTCCTCTTTTAACTTAAAACCATTAGCCCTGTCCTGTCATAACAGGTCCTGCTAAGAAGTCTGATCTGATCTCTCTTATAGATCTGTACTTTCTTATAGAAAGTACAGAAAGTATAGAAAGTATAAAAAGTACTTTTAAGTACTGAAAGGTTGCTTATGACTGAGACAAAAACACACACACAAAAAAAAAAAAAAAAAAATCAGATGAAGATTCAGAAATCCTTATATCAGTCCAAGATTTGTGTTTCCAAGTTTGAAAAAAAAACCCACAAGATCACACCATCTTCCATATTCTTGGTGAGATACTTCAAGTGGAAATACATTCAGCTGAGATTTCAAAACCACTAGGAAGGATATTAGTGTGATAAACATAATACACGAAGAACGGTATTATCTATTTTCTTCTGCTAAATGTTAGCTAAACTGGTTGAAGTATCTTTGATGATGATGGCTGTTACATGTATTTTACTATCTTGGAAATTATTAGGATGAAATTAGATATAATTCATGGATTTATTTCCTATTTAAAGCCGTTAGTCTCAGCTAACTGTACAGTTTCATAGGGTAAAAAAAAAAAAAAAGGACATAATTTATTGTGTCAGTTGGACCAAAAAAAAAATCAATAAATGAAGGCTTGTATCTAGAAAAAATTTTTACACAGTTAAAGACAAAAGTAAGGATATATGAGTAAAGATTTAAAACTTTTAAATAATAATTTCTATTACTATAAATCTTAAACATGTACAAACTAGGTGAATCAAGTCAAGACACTCAGATACAACACTTCCATTTCTTTTACTTAGCAACCAATAGACTGATATTGTTAAATTATGTTAATGCTTTAATATTATGCTGTGCTATGCATAATTTAGAAGTCTAGTGCCAAAATGCATGAGTGCAGTTCTCTTGATTAGATATTTTAAGAGCTGAGAAATCTGTAAACTCTCTGGCTGACATTATTTTATTTAGCAAACCTATTAATGTAATGTTGTTTTAGCATGTTCACAATGAGTATATTTCAGAAGAATGATGGATGTATCAATAAGTTTTGTTATGAGGAGCGTACGTAGATAGTCCATGACAGCATTAATTACTTCAATGTATCATGTTAACAAAAGTAAAGTAGACAACTACACCTGATTAAGATGTCTCATACTTGTTTCTGTAGAATAGGTAAAATTCTCTCTGTTCTACACATTTAAGTGTAACAGCATAACTCTGTTAAAATTAACAGAATAAAGTGTGAAGTGTCACTTGGTTCTGAATTTTAATGCTGAAACAGTGCTATTTTTTATTCAGTGAAGTCTTTCATAAGCATTTCAAGTACTGACAGTTTTTTAGGGATTTTGAATCTCATTTGCAGGTGAAATAACTTACTATAATGCTGCAGAATCAATTGAGGAGGTTTGGCAACAAAGGTGATGAAAGAAGACAGTTTTAAAAGAGTAGGGTGCTCTAAATTTAGGCCATACTTCAGGCTAGAAAGGTATGGTTTAAAGAAAACTCCTCCCTTATTGAGTCCAAATGCTTTCAGGGATAATTACATTATATATTCCAATCCCAAACATACTGTGATACTGTGATATTCCTTTTGGTATAACAAACATAATCCACCTTAAAATGGCATAGGTTTTTTTGACTCCCATGTTCCCACTGAAAACCAATGTCAGTACCTCAGGATTCCAACAACTGTAAATGTCTAGCCTAAACTTATTCACAAGTAGTCTATATCAATCTGTTCCCAGACCACCAATTTTCTTTATTTGAAGACATTTTCTCAACTGTCTATCTCTCTCTCCAGTCTTCTCAGGATAAACAAACTATGTTTTTTTTTCTGTCTACTCTTGAGTATCTTTCTTCAATTACATTCACCTTTTAGTTTTCTGAATATAAGTTACTCAAAAAACATGTAAAATTTCAGAAGAAACATCACCAGTATCTTATAAACAAAAAGTAATTCTTCCTCTGTCTTCTGAGAAAACTTTCCCTGAAACATTCTAAGACCAAATCTGCCTTTTCATTACCTTGTGATCAATATTAATCACCCTGTGATGGTTCTTCTGATATCATCTCTTTATGATCATTTCCAGGACTACTGCAACTGTTTGTCAGCCCACTAGTTTCTAAACATGTGACCTTCTATTTTGAACTATCAGGTTGTACTCCATTCTTATTAATCCAGGTCAATGTTCTTCCTTCTCTCCTTCCTGTTTTTTACCATCTGAAATCCATTTCCTCCTCAACGAAACAGTTAGGAAGGAAAAAACCATAGACCTGCAATTCATGGAATACTGTAAAAGATTAAAGTATGTGTAATCAGAATAATCCATGTAGTCTTAATTACACTTGAAAATTGTGCTTTAAATTGTGAATTCAATTAAATTCAACCAAATACTCAATCTGCCAATAAATTGTTACACAAATAAACTTTTTTTTTTCTTACAGAATGACATCTTAAGGTTTTATTGTTTAGATTTGTATTAATTTCTTCTTCTATTTTGTGGTGCTTCTATTATAGACATAATTTATTTCATACTTATAAAGACTTATTAAATAAGCCTTATTGTCATCATTCTGTCATTTAAAAAAAATAAAAAAAAAAAAAAAAAAGTACCTATGTTGTTATCCAGCTATACAAAGCTATTTAAAGGACTACAAACTGAATTATCATTTTATTAAATTTTTAATTGCCTTTGGATATGACATCTGCCAGAACATGTAAAGCAGTATATATTTTAAGAGGTAAAGGAGATGTGATATTTGGTGAGACTGTGGTTGTGAAAAATTTATATCTAAAGATAAATTGTATTATTCATATAGACATACAATGTTTTGGGTAACATGAGTATGCAACCATCTGAAACACATGCTCTTCTATGAACTGCAAGATACCTGATATGCCAAGAAGACCGAGAGGTTTTTTCATCCTTTTTAGGTTTTCTCTACTGAGAAAGTCACATTGGATTCATTCTCACAGGAGCATTCTCATTCATGTTTTTCTGACCTCTAATCCCTCTAGAGATACGTCATATACAAGCACAGTTGTTGAGACATACATTGGTAAGTATTTTATTTATTAGTTCTTCTTATTATTTCTTATAAAGAGATTTGTAAAATAGACTAATATGGCTAATTAAGAATATTTTGTTGATATAATCATCATGCAGAATGAAAGACATACATGTAAATTGTGGTGGGTTGACCCTGCCTGGGCACATGGTACCCAACAAAACCACTCTATCACTCCACCTCCTCAAGTGGACAGGGAAGACAAAACATAACAAAATTCACCAAGTGCCATCATGTGCAAAACAGACTTGACTTGGGGAAAATCAATTTAATTAATTATTATTCAAATAATAATAAGAAATAATAAGCATAATAAGCATAATAAGAAATAAACCCAAATCTTAAAAACACCTTGCCCCCACCCCTGCCTTCTTCCCTGGCTTAACTTCAAACCTGATTTTCTCTACCTCCTCCCCGCCAGTGTTACAGGGGGATGAGGAATGGGGGTTATGGTCAGTTCAGCACACGTTTTCTCTGCTGCTCCTTCCTCCTCATACTCTTCCTCTGCTCCACTGTGGAGTTCTTCCCATGGGAGACAGTTCTCCTTAAACTTCTCCAAAGTGAGTCCTTCCCCTGGGCTGCTGTTCTTCATGGACTGCTCCATCATGGGTGCTTTCCATGTGATGTGGTCCTTCAGGAGCACACTGCTTCAGTATGTATCCCCTATGGGGTTACAAGTCCTGCCAGCAAACCTGCTGCAGCCTGGGCTCTTCTCTCCATGGGGCCACAGGTCCTGCCAGGAGCCAGGTCCAGCACAGGCTTTCCACGGGCTTACAGCCTTCTTTCGGCATCCACCTGATGGTTCCTTTATGGGCTGCAGGTGGATCTCCACTCCACTGTGGACCTCCATCAGCTTCAGGGGGACAGCCAACCTCACCATGGCTGCAGGCGATTCTCTTCTCTGGTACCTGGTGCACCTCTTCCCCTCTTTCTTCACAGACCTCACATCTTCTCACTCTTCTCTCCAGTTCCAGTTGCTGTTGTGCAGAAAATTTTCCACCTTCTTAAGTATATTATCACAGAGTCATTACCACCACTGCTGATGGGCTCAGACTTGGCCAGTGATGGATTTGTCTTGGAGCCAGCTGGCAGAGGCTCCCTCAGACATGGGGGCATCTTCTAACAGCTTCTCACAGAAGCCATTCCTGTAACCAAAACCTTGCCACATAAAAACAATATATTAGTGTTAGCTGTCTAAAGAACTACTTATCTGTACAGGGTAAGCATAAAACACTCTTTTATTTTGTTAAATAACAGAATGAATTATGTCTTGAAATTTATTTTTTTTAACAGATTATTTTTATGGTCAAAAGTGATCTTTCTGCCTCCAACACTTTGAGCTTAATCAGTGAATGTGGAGGGTAAAATATACATAATGGGCAACTTTACATTGATAAAGTGTATAATGATGCAGCACAGAGTGAGATATGTGGATTGAATCTGACCTCAAGTTTCAGCTCACTCATGCTAGTTGATCATATGTGCTGACCTTTGTTCATCTCTGTCTTTCACCAGTTGTATCAACTCTGTGCTTTCACAGGACTGAACTTAAGTTTTTAAACTAATACCTCTTTTGAACTTAAATTTGATTCTTTCTTCTACCATGCTAACTGTATCTGTTCTTTCTTGTCAGTGTTCACTTAATGATCAACCAGCGTGCTCTTTAAAGGTGTTGCGGATGAGTGATTTAGGTTCCTGCTCGCTTCAGAACAGTGTTTAGATCACTTAAAAAAAACATGTGACTTAGCAGAGTTCAATGGCAAGGTTCAACCTATTACTTAACTGCATGGAGGAAATACACCAAGGAGATGAGGGTGAGAGTTGGTTTAGAATGATTTATATGGGGACAAGAGATGTGAAATGGTAGAGGGAGGCCCTTCTGTTGAGTCACGAGCTTCAGAATGGTTCCCCCCCACCTTGCTTTCTAGCCTGCTTCTCAGAGAGTAGATTAAGTGCAGCTGTATCCAAACTTAGTCCCGCACTTGTTCAACAGTTTATGTCTAAGAAACATACAGGGCAAGGGAAATCAGGTAAGAGATTATGCATGTTTATGACCAAAGGATTATATGTGCATACCCAGTTCTTTTTATCACTTGGCTAGGATTTAAAAGTTTCATCATGCTGCATCTCAACCTGCTTACCTCCCCTCTAGGGATCTGGTGTCAGGTCACTCTGAAGTCTAGATCCTAGGTGTCTCAGAGTAAACTCTCAGGCATTGAAGTTGATTGGGCACAAGGATGGGATCTTAGGTTTCTGAAAGAAAGCTATCAGGCATCAAAGTTTATAGAAATAAATAATTTCTTAGAGTAATAAAGCAGCAGGATCAGCTTGAACTGAGTGCCTTTCTAGACCTGCCAAAACTAGCATAGGAGTCTCTGGGTTATTATAGGCTTACAATTTACCCATCCCTTATGTGACAATTCAGTCCAATAGTTATATTTGAGCCTGAGGTCTTCTTGCTTGCCATTGTATTCTTTTACTATCTATGGACAGGCCCTTATTTTTTTTAGCTGCAGATGTTGTTGGTAGTCCATGGCACTTCATGATGGCTTTGAAGGTGTTACTTTGTCTGAGTGGATGCTGTTTTGCTCAACAGGGTACAAAATAGGCCTTATCTCTCAGGTGGTGTTACTTTGTAGCTGCTCTGTTTTGCTCAAGCAGAAACATTTTTGTTAAATATGAGCAGGACTTTACAACATACAGTTTAAGATTTCAGTAAATTGAGATTACTAAGTAATGTGAAGCAGAGAGTACATAAAAAATCATGTGACCTTATAATTCTAGGTGATTCATACATTTTTAAATGTACTTATTTATGCTAAATGATTAATACATATATATAAGAATGGGGTCATCCAGTGATCTGTGAGTAGTAAAAACCACTGCCATACAGTCACACTTGTTTAGCAGTGTCACGAAATATTACACGGAGGCACCCCGAGGTTAATTTAAGGGACAACAGAGTCCACAACAACTTTTATTAAACCAGTGAGAAACAGGGTTTTAGCGCTCCACAAGTGACTTAAATACAGGTTCGGATATCAGTTGAGGAAATAATTTGAAGGGGCAGCAACTAATACAACAGCGGTCCACAGTGTGCATGCACGTGGCTGCACCAAAACAATGCCAGAGCTGTCTCTGGGTCCCGGAGAAGCACACACTTGCCAAACACGGTGCAGGATTATTTTTTTTTAAAAGAGATACACGTACTCGTAGGGAGTACGGGAAGTGTACACTCGCGATTGTGCGAGAGTAAATTTATAATACACTCGCAATTGTGCGAGGAAATAATTTACTTACACGTGCTAGTGTGCACGGAATCATACACATGCTTATATGAAAGCACGGGAGGAAAAATACACTCGCAGTTGTGCGAGGGGCTCTCGGCAGCCACTTGCGATTGTGCAAGGATTAATTTAAAGTACACGTGCAAATGTGCACGGAAAATATATGTGCAAATGTGCACGAAAAGTATAAATATACTCGCAATTCCTGCGAGAAGTTTTACTTACACACGTGGTGGCAGGGCAAGCGGAGTCTCCATCCCGGGGAGCGGGGGTGGCCCGTGGCTCCCGGCGGCAGTGGCCAAGCTCGTGCTCCGAGGGACCCGCACAATGGGCGGAGTCACCGACGAGAGTCCCATTTTTATAGGCTGATCAGATCTGACCTGTAGGCATTCTAGAAGCTTCTCTGCATAGCTTATTGGCATAGCTACAGCTCAGGCCTTAATCTCATCTGTAGACTGTACCAAACTGCTGCTGGTGTGCTTATGGGGGGTCAAGTGCATCTATCACAGAAGAGCCTGTCTCAGTCACTCAGCTTACACACTGAACTTTGCACGCACGCACAGGCTGCTTGTGCCTACTGCTACAGCTGCTGTCATTCAGCCAGACCAAATTTTACCCAGGACCCAGCGGACCTTCTCCAGACTAACCCTTCTATCTTTAAAGATCTTAAATGAACTAATAAGTGAGTGACTGAGCCATTCCTAGGCCTCTATCATCCTTTCCTTTATGAGGCATCTGATTTTCAAAATATATATCAATATAAAAAATATGAAGCCATGAGAAGAAACTTGGAGGCAAGAATATATCAGCCACAGCAATTTTGAAACTCCCACAGTGGAGGAATGGCTATTGGAAACATTTACAAGTAGTAAATTGCTAGAGACAGAAAGAAACTGGCATAAACAAAGAGTGTCAATAGACCTTTTTTATGTCTCCCATTCTTGTTTCTTAGAAGGTTATCATCACCCACTGACATCTATCCATCCTTTTGGAGTGCCCAATAAACTCATAGCATAAAGATTTTTCTTGGTGTAATTATAATACAGTACTTAAAATTTGTTGTGCACCAGAGAATTGCCAAAGATATTCATGACTCTTCTTGACACATCTTCCCCAACAGTGATTTGATGGTATCTCTATACTATTCAACTGACATCCAGTGGAGCCTATGTGTTGCTTTAAAAACTGGGGTCTCTTCAGTCTGGATCAGAATCCAGTCTTTTACCTGATTTGAAGAGATTTAGTGACTTTTTACCACTCAACTCCACTGTCTAGTGTTTCTACTCAAGCAACTCTACTTACACAGACTCTAAGTTCAGCTCTTCCAGAATAGCAGTAAGGAATCCATTCAGACTGCAGATCAGATGATTATTTATTTATTTATTTATTTATTTATTTATTTATTTTTATTATTATCAGCTTCCAAATCCATGTACATTATTCCTGTGAGGCTGGCAGAAACTTATTTTCTTTAGAACAGGTACAAGTAGAACAAAACTTTTAGCATGTGAAATCACATAGGCCTTGTTCTGGTTTTAAGAGAGGAGCAATTTGCAAGAACACACATAGCACACGCACTTTAAGGCACAGAAGTATTTCTATTTTCATATTTTCTCAAATAATTTTTGTTCTCTGTCCCCAGATTTCTGCATTCCTCTTCTACATTCAGTAACATCACATCTCCAATTTTTAGTTTCTTTACCTGTTGAAATGTTCCTGGACTTCCTCCTCATCTTTTGCATTGTCAGGCTGAGCTATCTCACAAATCTTTGGATCAGACCCCTTCACTGTAGCATTCTCGGGGTTTATGGCTTCCTGAGCTAAAGGCTTACCAGTGTGACGTAAGTGGTTGCAAATCATGTTACTTACTAAAAATAAGACATGAATGAAACCATGGAGATCAGCCCTTCCTTTGCAGCAAGCAGAAAGTTTTAGTGACAAATACCATGATTCCATAGACTTCAAGATACTCTACTAGACACACCAGCCTTACAGATTTTAAATCATTTAATATGCCCAGCCCACCCCAGGCAGAAGGTGGATTAAGAGAAGAATCAATCTAGATTTAATCTACAAAATTAATTTTTTCTGAATCTAGTCATGAAAAACTCACTTCTTGCTATGGCAAATTCTTACACTATGTTAACCATCACTACATATACAAAGCTGCTGGTGTCTAACAGTCATATTCCAAACGAGTTGTAAGTATGTAATATCACAGAGCTGGTGCTGTAAACATAGATGTGTAAAATTGTATCTGGGTATGCTGTCAGAATGTTACAGAATGTTACATACTATTGTTAGTTACACTGTTTCAGTATGCTTCCAGTTGGGTTCAAGGGAAGGTCATTTTAATCATATCCTGATTAGTACACTTATATTCACACATGTTACAGACCTCTGCTTCAGCTACAAGTTACTGGAAAGATAGTGCTTTCCTTAGTCACAGACAAAGGCCTCTTTAATAAGCACAGATAAGAAGGGTACCTAAAGAGGAAAAAAATAGCTGAATATAGCTGAAAGAATATATTCTTCTGTTAGAAGGGGAACATCAGATATTTTAAATAATTTTAAATCAAGTTTTGAATATAAAGAACAGACTCACAATCTTCATTAGTCTCCAACAGATTTTTTCTTTCATTTGCTTACAGGAGGCAAATAAAATCTACTTTATAAATAAAAGCACTTTAAAGTGATTGATTGAAGTTACCAGACAGAATTTTATTTTAAAAGTGTTCTCCCCACATTAACACTCAGAGGATCAAAAGGTTGAACTAATCCCTTTTTACATACTTAGAGCCATGCTCTCTTGCCAGTTTAAAACACTAGAATTGGTAGTCACATTTCCACAATAAAATTTCTGAAATATTTCTGAAACATTTCTGAAACAAACAGCAAATCCTATCAACTCAGGAAGAAAATATTATTTGGATCTGGATATTTTTAATTACAAGGATTTACACTGTACAGTTCAGCACCAGGCAAGGGTCATTGAACGAGATCAAGCCCCAGCTCTCCCACCTACAGAAAACATCATTTCTGTCACTGTTAAAGTCTGAACTTTGCAAACATGACTGCCATGGCTTGGCCACTAATCTTCATGTGTTTTCTTCTTCTGAAAGCTCATCTGGACAAAAGGAGACATTAAGAACAACCAATAAGCGAGAAGTGGGATTGAAAAATCCTCGGTCTGTGTCCAGCCGCCTAAATACACAATTCAGTCTTGGAATGTGTTGAGTGCCAATCTACTCTGGATGACTGATGAACCAGAAACAGTTTCAAAGACAAATATTGAGTTTTATTTGGAAAGAATGGTGTAATTTTTTTGCTTTCTAATTTTTTTGTATTAGGTTTTATATATATTTTAACTATTAACTATTAAAATTCTGTGTGCCATTTTTGCAAATACATTTATTGAAGAACCTCTTTCATGATCATGCTGGTTTAATATAGTGAAAAGGAATCCATTATTCTTTTCTATCCTTAAAAAATAAAGAAAAAAAGAAAGAAGGAGAAATGACAAAGATAATAAAGACTGATATTATTTGAATGATTTGATATAATCGTGAATAAAATTGAACAATTCATGTGCTAGGAGGATTAACTTTTCTAAAGGAATTGAATTTTTTACTGAAAAAATCAGTTGTGCAACATATTTCTTTATGCCATTAATTATACATAGTTATAGTACATATGCATATTAATTTATTTTCCCTTTTCATTCACTGAACATGTTAGTTATTAATAACTATAACTTACAAGGCAATAGATCCCATTAAAATATAAGAATTAAAAATAAGACTTACCTGAAAATCAGTCACTTAACTTCAGATATGTCTAAGAATCGTGGTTTCTCCTTTTTTTTTTTTTTTTTTTTTTTAAGGGGAAAAAATACAACAACAAACCAAGCAACCAAATCCAACCAACCAACCAACCAAAAAAACCCCACAAAATTTACCATGTGTACAATACTTCCCTTCCCCCCCTGCAATTGTTTCAGTGTGAACATCTAGAACTACAGGTCCCAGTTAGTTCTTGATCATACCTTATAAACTGCTGGTTAGTGCACTGGTCTGAAAGTGAGAACATTGCTGTAAAGGCACTGATCTTGGACTGAACATCTTTGATGTTCACTTTGAGGTCTCCATGAACTGTAGAGGCTGACAAGCAGTGATTAAATTTCAGAATTGCATAATGTGATTCCTGTGTCAAAATTTGCAACGTGCGCTGAGATTTTCTGAAAAAAAAATACAGCGCAGAAGTTTAAAATTATATCAGTTCTTCACCAGTAAGTGTTCTATGAATGTGATTAATACTGCTGGAGTTGTAATTGTTGATAAAATAACTTTCTTATCTGAATTACCACCAATTTCGTATGACTGGCATTCATGGAGTGAAAAAAGAAAAAAAAAAAAAAGAAACTGAACAAACCTCCATATTCTTTCTTGAGGATGGTTAAATCATTAAGCTAAGTGAAGAAGAATAATAATGCTGAGGGAAATTTCTGACACACAGGTAATTTAATAGATGGTGGTTTGCATTTTTTTTTTTAAACATAGCCGTAGGTACACTTTTATTAGTTTTGGGAGACAGAGGTTGAGCTTATTGGGAAGTGTCACTTATTAATTAACTTTTAAAGTTGTGTTCACACAATAGCAAAACAAATCCAAAATGTAATAACCTTCACAATTATTTGTCTTATAATTATATATTAACTGGTGAAACTCAATTAGCCTATTCCTGGTGTATTGGTTGTTTTAGCCAAACAAGAAACCTTTCTGTTTTTCTTGCTGTTCTGTTATTTGAGAAAATCTCAATCAACTTTAGAATACTTATTGTAAAGAGTAAAAAACTGTAATTTACCCAAGCTGTGTATCAGAATTCTAAAAATAATTTAATACTCCAAAGAAGATGTTTTGTCAAATCAACATTTTTTCCCTATAGCATACTGTTTCTTTTTGTCTTGCAAGGACATCTCTTTCCCTATTCCACAAAAGTACAATATGAGTACATAGTCAAGGTGTAACTGAAATCCTTGAAAGGTTTGAAGTCTAAATTCGGGCTGCCAAAATACCTGAAAAAATGCATATAAATGTTTTCAGATTTGAAAATAAATATTCTGTCCATAAGAAGTGCTTTTCAGAGTCATTCATGCTCTGTGCTGTAATTTCACCATGTGTAAAACACCAGTAAACACAAATGAAGGACATTTTCAAGTATAACTGTGAAATAACAGCACACCTAGTAAGCTAATAGCATCTTTCTCCAGAGCCAGAACATAATTTCATTTTACAGAAAAGGAACATATAAAATGGATGAAAAATCTGGATCTCAATATTTGATGTTATTTCTTCAGTCATTACATGAAAAAAAAAAAAAAAAGGCTATCTTACTTGATACTTATATTCTTTGGACTTCCCTGCATATAAGTTTTATCATAACTTTATCTTATTGAACAGTAATTCTCAGACAACTGGTTAGTCAATGGTCCTGTTCAATACAGAATATTAGAAACACCAGGAAGTACTAGAACCATCACAGAGAATTTGAGCACTCTAAAGATCTTGTAATTCATTCTGTTTTACTGATCTCCTGTAATGACTTCAGACATACTTGAATAAAGACTAATAGAGTAGAGCCATAGCATATTTCACATTAATAGCACTCAGGTAAGCTGAGAAATTCCCTAGTAATACTCTCTGGGCTCTGAGAAGAGTGCATCAAGGCACTTAAATGCACTTTTATCTGTTTTCTGGGTTAAACGTAATTTGAACTTTTTAAGAAGAATTAAAGTATGTGAGATGGGCATCTGACTAGTTACAGATAATTATTTTTACTATTATTGTTATTTTTAGTATGTACCTTAGAACTTCAGCTTTTGCCAGTAGTAAATAACTGATCAGTGAAACTAATGTATGCTCTCCAATAAATGTTCTAAATTCCAGTAATTTGGTGATGAAAAATGTTTTCAGTATTGCTGTTTAAAATTCATCCTACTTATTGCAGGATTGCTTGTTATAAACCTAGTCATAACCATTTCTATTTTATAAGCGAAACTATGAGAGAAAATAATTTCTCTGACACTCAATATTTTGGGAGCATATTCGCTTCCACCTCTACCTAGTGGAAGTACACACACAGATCAATATGTAAAAACAAAAAAAGGAAATCAAGTTTTTCTTTACCTTCTAAATTACTTCACTCACATCAACATAATCTGTGACTAAACAGTTATACAGTTCTTGAAAGACCATCTATTAAACTATGAATTCATGTGTTTCTCTTTTCCATAATGTAACCATTTACCATTTATCTTCATCTATGAAAGAGTCACCCAGGAATTAAATTTAATGTTAAATGAGTCTAGGATCATAAATTTTTGGTATCGCTGTTATTATTCCTGATGTGTCGAGGGATAGCCAATTCATAACATTTCCCTACAATTTCTCAGAGTATCTTGGTTTCTGTTGCTTTCTATTGAGCTGGACTTCAAATCAGTTAACCCAGAAAACATCTGTATTCTCTTCTGTAAGTAATTATACTTTTCAGTACATTATTGGGAGATATTAAGCCATTTGAGTTGGCATATCAAGTGGAAAACAGAAGAAGCTCTGGAAGGGTTACAAGATTAATGGTCAAGAAGGTCTTTAATTTATGCTGTTTTCTTGGATAACCTACTTTCTTTGCTCCAGTAATGCTTCTGTTTTTCAAGTGGACTGATGAAATCATAGCATAATTAGGAATTCTAGAGAGTTAAAACCTCTTATCTAGTTAGGAACTTAAAACTAAAGTTGAATACTTCATTTGTTCAGAGTATCATGAAATAGCTCACTTACTTGAACATTTGAAACACATATGTGTGAGCAGTTCATTGCTAATCCTCAATTCACTCATTGCATCTGAGTAAAAAGCCAATATTGGTTTCTTTTCAGTGTAATTTTTTTTTCCTAGGACATATAAAGATGTTTTTGTGAAGCAATTTTATGTCCTTGTAAGTACTGATGAATCAATTTGTTAATCCTGAGAAATGCACTCCTTGAGAGTGATGAGAGACCTCTTTTCCCACTATCACTTGTTAGCCAGTGTCCAGTAAACCACTTTCCCTGACAAAGTGAATAATTTCAAGGAATGTGCTACTGCAGAAACTAGAAATACAGTGGGCCAAATTCTGTGTTTTTTACCAAAAATACTTAATTGCAGGTATATTTTAAGAGTTGTGGGGGGTTTTTTTTGGTACATTTTTAAAGAATCAGGACTGTGTAACAGTCAAAATGTACAAAGTGTTTATATTAAGTGACTTGCAGAATATTCCGTATTTTTTCATGAAGCCTAGAAACAAGTCTGTAACAAAAGTTTCTGTTCCCATTTTCAGTCTGAATTACATGATAAAGTCTACATCTTAGAAGAGTTTATTTTATACATCTATACTGTAATTAGAGTGATCAGAGGTGCTGAAGATATAATAATTATGTATGACCTCAAGTCTGATGCTATGCTTGGGAATTAAAAAAGGAATGTGTTGCATCTGTTTCAACAAGTTTTCATGTTTTGAAAAATACCATAAGATTACTGCAGTTTCCTAATTTTTCTGTTTTGTTTTTTTTTTGTTTTGTTTTGTTTTGTTTTTTTGTTTTTTTTTTTAATTCTAGGTTCATCTGCAAATTGGAATAAGTCAGACCTTAATATAGAAAAATGACAGAAAACAACTTTTTGAAAGATAGATCATTCCAAAACTGGCATATATGTTAATAATAACAGCTCACCACATGACATTGTAAACTCAAAAGTTGTTGTTTTTTGTTTTGTTTTGTTTTGTTTTGTTTTGTTTTAACACAGTGACAACATAACTTCTTTGTCATTTCTACATGTTTTTAAAAACATGTTAGAATTCATTTCCAGCTGGAGGCAAAACAGGATACAGTATGGCATATAAAAAGGCACTAGCTATTAAGTTTAGAAAATTAAACCCCACCCTTTTAAATCAAAATTATTTATTTCATGGGCAAAAAAAATAAAAGATATTGAATGCAAGATGATGCCTTAGCTTAAATGAAGAGAAGTAAGATTTTTCACCTGTGAATGTTGAAATTGCAACTTCTTTGTTGTTCCTCAGCCATCACTAGCTCATACACATTCACGCACACACATATGCACCCACACTCTATAAAATCCATCCCAGTGAAAAGGCTTTGAAAAGACTTATGATCCTTCAATTTTTCAAAATACGTCTTGAATGTAATTTAATTTAAACATAGATATCTCATATACTTCAGATAGGGAGAGAGTACACATTTTATTGATTAATGAATTACACTTATTATCCCAGATATAGAATTTTAACATCTTTCTTTTCCCATACCCACTTCATATTCATGCTTTCATATTTTAATACAAAGTTGACTTCAACATTTACCAAGGAAAAAAAATGAAATAGAATAATAAACAGGACAGGATTATAGGCTCTGTTAAATGAGGAACGCATCTGTGGGCATGAGTGCTGCACACTCAGTCATAAAACAGCTCATTACTGAAATATAATGCATTACAGTGGAAAAAAAAATGTTGGAAATAATGTCTTGCAGAGAAGATATAACAATTTTTAGAGAAAGGGCTAATGAGGGTGTGGAACAAACACTTAGGACTGCTAAAGAAGAAATCAAGAGGTATATTTTCCTCTGAGATCTAAAGTAAGAGTGAAGAAACACAGGAAAAACAGTGTTTAATGTGTAAGTCCCCCATGTGACATTGTGAAAGAAAAAGGATACTTAAGTGAAGGCAAAAGGAAAGTCTGACAGATAAACCTTCTGAGTCATCAGATGGCAGGTGGTGAATTGCTAACCTGGACTGGCAACGGATAAAGAGGTGGAAAGTAGTATGAGAGAGAAGAAGCTTCTAATTATTTTGTGGTTTACTTTAATTTAAATCAGACTTTAATTTGTTGTCACAACAGATTAACAGTGGCTGCACAAACAAATGTAATGAATTCAGGGTGCTTCAAAGCCAAAGGCTAAAACTGGATTTATTGCTGGCATGTGCTTTATTCATCTCTCTGGCCTAGGCAGGACTTGTTTCTTTTTTTTTTTTTTTTCTTTTTTTTTTTTCTTTTTTTTTTTTTTTTCTTCCTGGAGAAGTCAGTGATTTAAGGCAAACTAATGAGAAATAAATAAAAATGAATCAGGCTTCAACTTAACTTGAGGATTTGTGTTTGTGTGGGTATTTCAAAGTAATGCTATAAGCAGCTGTGCCTTATTCTGCTTAATTTATTTTTTTTTTTTTCTGACTGAGCAAAGAGAAAAACTGTTCTCCACCATAACACTGATTTGAACCTAATCTGGAATAGCCTTTTTATTAATATTGTACTAAACCTCAGGAAATGATGCCATAGGCCACATATTAGTGCCAAAATACATATGAAGTCAGTTGATTCTATTTATTAAGACCATACAGGGTCTTTGACCTCCTTACAGTGCACAAACATTAGTCCAGCTGGCTTACAGACATTCTTTTATACTAAATCTGCACAGTCATATCTGTTAGCAACTTTTCATTTCATCACAGCACAAGGAGTACTAGAACTGTAGCAATGTTTTATATGATTGTATTTAGACTGCATGACTGTCTAGTAGAAGTACATACTGTGTCATTTTCATACATTTATTCGTGGTGGCTGATAACAACCATATTGCGTCTTTCAGGCAGATAAATCACATTAAACTGAGAACCTGGAAATTATCAGATTAGTAATTAGCTCTGAACACCCATATCACTATATAGCACAGAAATATTTAATTTGGCAGGAATTTATCACTAGAAAAAAAAGCATCTGAGTGCAAAAGCATTTAAGAATGCATTTTCAAGAGCCTGAATAGACACAAACCTCTTTGTGAGGTGCAAGTATGGATGTTGCTGCTTTTCAAAGAGATTACCTGGTTCTGTGGTGGAAAGGTATAAACTCACTTCATTTAGTAGACATAACTCACATTTCCTGAGCCCATCATGCTCTGCAAACTGTAAACAAACACAATTTGCTTTTTTCATGAATAGTGTACCTGTTCACAACCTCAAGGTCTCAACAGAGACCAAATGAAAAACATTTTGTCACCATTCATATTCCTTCACTAATTCACCAAGCCTACATGGGAAAACATCATGTTCCATTCTGGGACTGGGTATGTACTCCATCATTATAGTTATATTTTATCTTCTTGTATTGGGCATAAATGTCAGAATCTCAGTAACAGGGCACTGCTGGGGTGAGCTGTGTGGGAGGAGGCAGTGAACTGTCCTGTGCCCATCCCAGATGGTCTCAAAAGGCTGTGAAACATATCCAAACATAACACTGAATGCCAAAACTTTAACCAGACCAAGGACCTTGTGGTGCCTCTACTCAAACCTATTTAAGAGCGAGCAGCAGCTTTGAGGGATGGGAGGCAAAAGTGGAGCCACCACCTTGGAAGGAGATTCTCCATGATGGAGGAGATACCTCCAAGGTGACTGCGGCCATGGGTGACACACACCAGAGCAGGGACATCCCTAAGGGACTGCAGCCTGTGTAGGACCCAATTGGGGCAGGGACACCGTCAGGAGAGCAACTGCAGAAACCCATGCCAGGGCAAGTGAGTATTACGGAGCAAGAAGTAGTGGCAGAAAATAAATAAAGAAGGAAGAAGTAGCAGAAATAAACCATTAAGTGCAGACCCCAAGCTCCCTCATGTAATGTGGCAAATTGTTCAATTTGAGAAGTTGAGACTATTGAGTGGAAGAGGGAACAAGTTTTACTGAAGCAGAACCTCAGGGAGGGGCAGGAAAAGCATTTCTTTACAGTTTCTTTAAGTGTTTATGTCTTCTTTTTCTTCTCATATCCGAATCAGTAATATAAGATTTATGTGAATTGATAAAAAATTAACTGAAGTTCCCCAACTTAAGACAGTTTAGCTTGTCACTTCTTATACTTCCTTTACTAGATGCAGAGACTCTCTTCTTTAACTGTGGCTCATCTTTATAGTTCTCCCTGTCTCAAACACTTCTAGCAGAGAAAAACAACAAGCCATCAAAATTCTGAAGAACAGAGTCAATGAAAATGTACATCTTCCTAAAGATGTGTTGTGAAAATAGGACAGTTCTGGCTATACATTCCCCTATTCCAATGAAAGCTGATAATCCTCATATTCCTGTTCTCACATGCCTTGAATTAGGAGTGCCTTCATCCAGTGAGACTGTCAAAGTCTAGATTTATCTCTAATTAGTTGGCTTTCAGTCTCTGGGGAAAAACAAACAAACAAACAAACAAACAACTAGCTCTGATAATTACATTTTCCTTTTTGAGGAAACTTGTCTTGAGAGGATCTTGAAAACCTAAAATAACACTTAAAATGACAGTGAAGGAGGATGAATACAAATCCTTACTAGAAAAGCTTTATATTAGGAGAAATAAATGAATAATAGAAATATTCATATATTCATGTAAGTATTACTTCATTTTTCTGAGACTACTTTTGTTCAATTTGTGCCTAAGTGAGAAACAGCCAGAAATCTTTTTCTTCTTTTTCTTTTTCTTTTTCTTTTTTTTTTTTTTTTTTTTTCCCCAGTGAGGACATAAATAGTTATTTCTTTCTTCCTTTGGTCCATAAAGAGTGTACCGTCCATGATTTCCACATACTCACAGTATTGTTTTTCATAGCAGTGTTTGTTTATTTTGCATAGTATTATTCTTCAGAAACTGAGAAAGAGGTTTTATGATTTGTTCAATCCAAATTTATCAACATTTAATGATCGGTTATATAATTTAATAATATTTAAAATAATTTCTGTGAAATGATCTATAGAGTAAATACAGTTTTATCTTGCTTCTCCCAAATTCACTTCCTTCCTAGAATTGTGCCTGCCAATCTGCTTCTATACTACTTCTCTCTCACAAATACAATCACATTTATCTCATTATCATCCTAGCCCACTCCTTTCCTTGTGTTTCCTGATCTCTATGTCTAGCTTACTCCTGTCTTTGTCTACACCTGGTGCCTCAGCAGAGGGGTACTTATCTGAGTTTTGTAAACCGGTTCAGCATTTATGAGTTTTATGCCTGACATTTCACCTGAATTAGATTTCAAAATTGCTCAGAGTTGGACAGCTTGTAGATCTAATACCAAATAATTGTAATAAGTAGAAGCAAAAAGTGAAATATGTCTATTTTATAGGAGAGTAGTTGAGTTGCATGTGTATGTATATTCATGTGTGTGTGTAAAACTTAGACTTCTTTCAAAATCCCTGTATTCTTAAATCTCCTAAAAAAATTAAGCACATATAGACACTAGTATTCTTACTGATGGAGTTATTTATGAATAAGCTTAGATATTCATGTGAATTGCTAAAAGCAGCAACATGCAGTTTTTTTGAAACATCAACCTTCCCTTTATAGAAAGGAAATAAAAAAATGAGCCATTCAACAAGAATAAAAATGGATTCATAATAACCAGATGATAACAGGATGCTAAATCTCTATGCTATGATAAACGGTTGTCATATAGAAGACTGAGTTCATCAATTCACAGAGAGGAGGGGATTAGATGATGTGTTTTATTGTTTACATATTCTAAGATTTTGAGATCCCTAATGGACTTCATAACTCCTATCTAAATCTTTAAATCTTGCTGCTGCTGCCTACTTTAATCTCTTCCCATAAAGGGAATATTAAAACAGGGAACATCGCGGGCAATTTTCAACAGTAGTGTAGAAAGAGTGGGCACTTGGCAGTTTTCAAAACCAGGTATAGTACAACTCTTGTTCTTAACAATGTCTGCTAGATTGAATTTTAAATGTGCATTCTGAATAAGTAGTTTATATAAGTCATCACAGATTTAGGACTTCAAATTTTACTTTAAGTTTGGATGGTTTATAATAATAAAATGGGCTTGTGCTGCTAGGAAGTTTTGTGCTTGAAAGCAAACTGTTCAGATTTGTTTTTTTCCCTCATCCTTGTTAATGCACTTCCATGTGAGGCAAGGAAAAATACTTTATTCTTATGACATTATGGGATTTAAATGAATCTATTTATATTAGTGGAAATCCATAGAATTCATTACAGTCACTTCTGATTTACAACAGTACAAAAGGAAGACAAGTGAGCCTATGATTAATAGTGTCCTTACTCTAATCAGGACTTTCTGTTCTAGAGTTACTTCCAGCAGTTTTCTTAAGGTTAACTGTTAGCAATTAAAACTTCTGTAATGTCAAAACAAAAAAGACTAGCTAGTTAAGTACTAGGAATCAGTAAAAAGATTCAGTACAATGCTGGAAAAACACATTGAAGTTCACAATGTTATTACCTTCCGTTTCTAAATATCTGAAACTGTAAACCAGGTTTGTTCCAACAGGACTGAAGAAACTAGTTTGCCTCCATCAACCACTCTCCTCCAACAACAGAAGCAAAACAAACTATATCAAGGGAGATGGGACCTTTGTAACCTATGAGGAAAACAGTCATGTCTAAATATCCAATGTATTAGCAGCATTGCAGATAGATTTGAAAAACTATATAATTTTAGGTTTTTATGACATAGAATTTTCTGTTAATTAACAAAATATTTCATTTAATAACAGAAAATGTGTACATTACAATTTGGTTTATACTTGAATTTCTACATACCAATTATGTAGTAATAATTAACAACTCTTGTTTCTGCTTTAGGTGTAGAAAGCTCCTTAAAGTCTCTATGAACTCAGGAGTTGTAATGTTCTGCATAGCCTCTGTGGACCCTTCCAGTTCTCAGCTTAATGAGAATCCTGTTTTATGCACTGTAAAGATGTGGTTCCTACTCTCAAAGAGAATTTTGAATTATACTTTGCAAAATAAGTTCAAACAGTTTTTCATTCCTGTTCCCTTCTGCTTTTCTACTCTCTTTAAAGGATTTGATGTATGATTTAGAATTCCATCATACAAAAGTGTAAAGAGAAAGTCATAAGTAAGCAGAAAGTAATATTAATAGCCTAAAAGTGCATCTTCAATGGTGGAGCAGGAGACTCCTGTTCACTTTTCAGCTCTCAGGTATTATTGTACATCCAGCTTGATTCTGATGGGATTTCACGGTGCAGTCTCCACTTCTGTTTCCCAATGTAGACATACTCTAGATTTAGCAGAAATCAGTGCAAATGAGATCTGGTCCTTGGTATGGATAGCTGTGACACCAGGATCTCAGCTTGTACACATATAGATAACCTTAGACATATACTTTCTTTTTAACTTTTTGTTGAATTTCATATTATTGAAAATAAAAGTAATATTTACATTTTTAGACTGCTTTTGAATCATGTAAAGTTAATTCAGTATGAGACACAGAATTTTCCGGACAGCTTTGAGAATAACGACATTCTAGAATACTTCATAGTTCAGCAGATATATTTTTCTGGAATTCTCTGCCACTTCTAGAGAACATTATATATATTGCTAAGAGTGGAAATGTTCATTGATATTTAACTATGACTAGTGAGGACATGTGCTCTTCAATTTCCCCCTTAACGCTGTCCCCCGACTCCCTTCCCTGCAATCTAAATTACGTACATTTTCATAAGAAACAAATAGAACTCCATTACTAACATATTCATTTTGAAATATCACCAGGAAGGATGCAAGGATATGAATAGCATTTTAGGACATCAAGAAACACTGTAGGAGAAAAAAGAAGGCAGGCTGTTCAGTGAATCAGAGTACCTTTGGTTATTTTCTCTTATTGTAATAAGAATATTCTACATAGAAATATGTCTTAGGTGTTTCCTCTACTGGCATTCAAAATACAGCTCTTCATTTGCTTATTTATGGCTACTACATTTCCCATGTTTTATTTTTCTGAGGAACTGCATGTGGGAGAAAAGTCTTGTTGAATGATCTTCAGCTATTTTAAGACCAAACATGATAAATTTGTATTTTTTTTTGTGTTCACATTTATGAATATTTCAGATTTACTCTCTATTGCATAAATTATTTTACTTGTAGTTGTTTTTGATATTAAGATTATTTTAAAATCTGTAAAATGTTAAACATTTATTTCAAGCATGCTTTGCTGTGTGAGGTTAAAGGTTTAGTCTGAAATTGGCATTTGCTTTATTATTTAGTCTGAGTCGGATATAAAGCTATTTTAGATGCAGCATAGCATTCGTGTTAAATGACTGTTAAAAAAACTAAGTAATTTCCTCCAACACTGAACAAGGAATTCATTAAAATAAGAAAAATGTTACTGTTCTTACAATTGTTCTTCATATGTAAAAGTGTGGAAGTCACACCTCCTGTTAGAGTTTTTTCAAACATCCTTCCTCCAACAGGGCTAGAGAAACTCTGAACAGAACATCATGGGATGTAAACCTTGTAGTAAGGTTTGGTATGTTGTGAGACAAAACCCTCCAAAAATTGAGTTGCTGTTTGTCAGGAGGACTTTTTAAACTGACAGGTGAAATATGTAATAACATCCATTAAAAATCCACAATGTTAAATAAATGAAGAGGTGTAGAATTCCAGTGTTTACTGCAAAAAATGACAGAACTCCTTCAACTGCCTTTTCCTGTGAAGAGTATGTTGTGATGCACACCTTAATATAAACATTTCCTCTATAGCCAATGGGGAGAATTGAATATTTCCAGAGATTTGACTGATTCTTTCCACAAATGATTAGGCTTCTACCTTGCAGTCATTTGAAGTCTGGCAAGAGGAATCCAAGGCCAGGTGAATGAAATTTAGTTTCCTTCATCATTAATGCTGACTAGTGTTTGTGATAACATAATGCAGAAGTGCCAACAGCTTTTTCTGGAGTCCTTGCTTTGTTCTTCATTAAGCTATCAGACTACACTGGTTATTCTTACGAGTATAGGTAACCCTAATGAGATGAAAACACTAAAAAAATCCCCAAACTCTCTTAGTTTTATTGATACTAACTAACTAAGGAGGATAGTATTTGTTGTTTACATTGCTATCCATATTTTTTTTGAGTTTATATTAAGCAGTTGTGTTGCCTAGCAATTTTATTAAAAACTCTGAATAATGCATAAGTGTTTGTATACAACTTACAAGCTTGCTAGATTGTGTTACATTAACAGAGGCATTGCAAATCTTTCCAGTTCAAGAAGTAATTGATTACCAAATCATGAGGCTGGTAGAATATGCATGTAATCAGATTGAGCAATAGTCTTCTACATATAAAATAATGATAATATTTTATACTTTGGGAGTAACTACCATCTGTGGCCTCAAACATTTCATCTCTATTAACAATTAATCCCTCACAACTGTGCACTGCAAGCAATCTATGCCACTATTTTTTCTACCTGTAAGCTGCAACACACAACTGCACGTAAGTATAGATAATGCAATACATTAACAACTCAGTACTTCATATATGTAGATCACAGCTGGACCCCATTATCATAACTTGGATTCTTCAGTGTTTTATGTCATCAACAGTTAATCTTGTTATAGTGATCTTGTTTACCAAATCATTTCAGTGCAAGGCAGTCTCATTCATAACTAATCCTAAGGATTTGTCACCTTGGGTCTAAATATTGTAACTGAGACTCAGTGAAATAGAGCTTATATATTCCTTCCGTTATTAGAATGTTATTCATGGCTCTTATAGAGTCAGACGTTAGAGCTTTGGAGAAAATAATGTACCATGACCTTTAATGGTAGAGATCTTTCCCAAACAAGGCACTGGAAACTGTTTTTTTTTAATCAGAATGTTCACAATTTAATACTTAAATTATATGATCCTTTACAGAGTTGAAAGAGGGTTATTTTTTTTGTCTATTTGGTTGGCTTTTTTGTTTGGTTGTTTTTTGTGGCTTTTTTTTTCTATAAATATATCACAAAGCAGCATGATTGTGCATTTTTTATTCTGATGAATTTGTTAATTGAACAATATATTTGAGCTGATTCTCTAGACACCTAGCAAAATAAACATTTTTTAAAATACATATTAAGATCACATCTGTGTAGTATGAAAAGATCATGCTTCCTTTTGCTAACAGGAATTGCGTACATTTAACACCTGATTAGTCTGCTTGATGTAAGTAATTGCATAGCACAGGGTGCACAAGGACATGAAAAGGACTTGAACTTTGTAAGAACTCCTTTGTTGACAGAAGTAATATAAACAAGATTAGGTGTGATGATGCACAACTATATGCAGAGGGACAGAATAAAATAGATTGTAATTGATCTTATAATGCATTAAGCAAACCAGGAGTAATTCAGGATGGTGATGTAGAAAAGGAGTCTTCATAAGCTCATTGTTTGGCAGGAAGATGGGAGATTCAATGAATTACAGGAAAGAAAGGTTTCTCTAATTTTGAGATATTTTAGCTTGTTCCCGTGTCTAGAAAAGTAAATGCAAGGGCAATAGTGCATTAGTTATCTCAGCATCAAAAGCTGTAAAAAAAAATCGCATTATTCCATATTGTGCAAGTAATTAAAGAGGATGTATGAACATCTGAATGTTGTGAATGTTCATTTGGATTTTATAAAAATCATACAGTTTTAAATATTACACTATTTATTACCTATAAATGACAGTATTTAGAGAAAAAAGTAAACACAGCAAACTTTATTTTAGTGCAAAAAAAAGGAAGATATGTTTCCAGTAGCACCGAAATCAGCATCAATACATTTTTTGTTACTTGTCTTGCATAAATTCACTTTGTTGCTGGGAAATTTTATTTTTTTTTCTATAAAAAGTAAAATCCATTAGAATTAAACATAAGAAAATTCATAGATTACTGAGCAAGATATCTACTTGTTGAGACAAAAACCATGATTAAAACACCTACACAGTTACTGAAGAAAATAAAAAACACTGTTGATGTCATACAAATTAATGTTTAATTCCACTTCATCACACACACACTTGGTTCGGTATCTGCCTTAGGCTGGTGAAAGAAATGCTGATTGATGCCATAGGTCTGAGGTTTGTGGCCATGAATACCTTAAATTCATTAAACCTACTTCATTTATATCGTGTAGCAGTGATGCTGATGAGCCTTAGTGCATACACATCCCACTTCATAAACTTTTGTCTGTGATTGTCCCCTCTAACATACACTTGAAACACATAAGGAAAAAGCTCAGCTTTGGCTTCCTCACTCCTCTGTCCCCAGTAGCAATATTTCTAGAAAAAATTTCACAGTTAATCACACAGTAGAATTCTCAAAGAGTTCCTGAAGAGACAAGCTTGGAAATGAGACTAAATTTGTCCTTATTATAAGATGACAAAGCATTTAGTTGAAAACTAAAAGTTCAGCAAATGTGTTTGCCAGAAATTTTAGCTGTGCTAAAAAGCTGTCAGCCTCTTACTCTCTAAACTCTACATTATTTGCAAAATTCATCTGGGAGAGAAGTGAAGTTACAATACTAACCTACTCTACAAATTCTCTGGTTTTGTTCTGTACCCATAGCGTCAATTGACAGTTATGCACACATTTGAGGATTTTCAGATTAAATATTTCTCTGTTCTCTAGGTGAGAATGAGGAGTGATGCTTTGCAGAAAAGAAAAAGGAGACAGAGAAGAATCACTGCCTAACATTATAATGTATAAATCAAACCCAGTATTTAGATCAGTGAAAATGTCAGGGTTTTTAAGCTGGAGAAGAAAGGACAGATGGATGCTAGTTTTATAGCCCCAACCTCGCTAGTGGCAAATTTTAAATTATTAATAGTCAGATCATTAAATAAAGCCCTCTTTGTGCTCATTGGAGGGATTTTCTTCAAGATTTCTTTGACTAGATAGTTTTTTTTTGTTTTGTTTTGTTTTGTTTTGTTTTTCCAAATATCTCTATAAAACTCCTTCAATAAACTTGTCCAAGCACTTTGGAGTACTCAAGTGAGTTTTCTGACTGTATAAAGTAGTTCTTTGAAAGCTTTGATGTAATTTCTGAATTTTCAAAGCTAAGATTTATGGTATTATAATCTTCTTCAAGGCAAAGTGGCATCAGAGTTATCTTGTCCATGTGAAGTCATAGGGTATAACGAGAAGGGAGACAGAGGTATGAAGCAGAAAATGTTTCAATATAATCTGAAGTATATTTATAAACAAAGTGAGAAAAAAAAAGGAACAAATATATCTAAACAGCTTAAATAGAATATTAACATCAATTTAAAAGCAACTAAAACTAATAGTAATGCAAAGACTTCTGTAAAAAATATGTAAAATAATGAAAATCATATATATATATATATTTTTTTTTCTTTTTTTTTCTATAATCCTGAGCATGCTCCTGTATTAATAACACTGGGAATCCTTTAATATATACACAGAGACATTTAGAATCATAGAATCATAAAATAGGTTAGATTAGGAGGTATGTCAAGGATCACCGAGTCTAAACCTCCTGCCATGGGCAGGGACATCCTGCACTAGATCAGGTTCCGCAAAGTGCCATCCAACCTGATCTTGAACAGTTCTGATGGGACATCCACAACTTGTCTGGGCAACCTGTCCATGCATCTCACCAACCTCACTGTAACAAATATACTCCTTATGTCAAATCTAAACCTACCTTCTTTCCCCTCGTCCTGTCACTACAAGTCCTGGTAAAACAAACAAACATTAAACAAACAAACAAACAAACAAACCTACCTCTCTCTGTCATTCTTATAAGCCCCTTTTAAGCACTGAAAGGCCACAAAAAGGTCTCTCTGGAGCCTTTTCTTCTCTAGGCTAAACAACCCCAGCTATTTTTGCCTTTCTTCACAGGAGAGGGGTTCCAACCCTCCGATAATTTTCTTGGCTCTCCTCTGGACTCAGTCCAACAGGTTCATGTCTTTCTTGTGCTAGGTACTCTAGAGCTGAAAGCACTGCTCCAGGTGGAGTCTTCTGAGAGTCGAGTAGAGGGGAAAAATCACATCCCTTGACCTGCTGGTCATACTTCTTTTGATACACCATAGGATACAATTGGCTTTCTGGAATGTAAGTGGACACTATTGGCTGATATCTAACATTTCATCTACCAATATCCCCAAGTCTTCTCTACAAGTCTGCTCTCAATCCATTCACCATTCAGTCTGTACTGATACTGAAGACTGTCTTGACCCAGGTGCAGGACCTTGCACTTAGCTTCGTTGAACTTCAGTGGGTTCATATTGGCCCACTCTTTAAGCCTGTCAAAGTCCCTCTGGATGGCATCTAATGTGTCAGCTTCATGACTCAACTTGGTGTCATTTGCAAACTTGCTGAGGGTACACTCAGTCCCACTATGTCATTAATATTGTACCAGTGCCAATACAGACTGCCATGGGGCATCACTTGTGGTTATCTCCATTCAGACACTGAGCCATTGACTATAACTCTGGATGCAGCTATCCAGCCAACTCCTTACCCATCAAATAGTCTGACAGTCTGCCAACCAAATCTATCTCTCCTCAATTTAGAGACAAGGATGTTGTGTGGGACTGTGTCAAAGGACTTGCAGAAGTCAAGATAGATGACATCAGTTGCTCTTCCCTTATCCACCCATGCTGTCGCTCCATCTTGGAAGGCTACGAGATTAGTTAGGCAAGATTTTCCCTTGCTGAAGCCATGTTGGCGGACTCAAATCACCTCCTTGTCATCCATAGGCCTTGAAATATCTTCCAGGAGGATCTGTTCCATGTTCTTACTTGGCACTGAGGTGAGGCTGACTGGTTGGTAGTTCGCATGGTCCTTTTTACCTTTTTTTTTAAAAAATAGGTGTGATGTTTCCCTTTTTCCAGTCACTGGGGACTTTGCCTGAGTGACATTGACTTTTCAAATATGCTAGAGAGGAGAGCAGCTTAGTGACCACATCTACCACTTCTCTCAGGACCCTGGGGGACATCTAATCAGATTCCATGAACTAGTACATGTGTGTGCTTGGGTTCCTCAGATCTTCTCCTGCGATGGGTAGGACTTCATTCCCCCAATCCCTGCCTTGATATTCAGGGACTCAAGAGATATGGGAAGATATGTACATGCACAATTATATAAACCTCTACATGAATATGTTAAAGAACATTTTTTTCTGAGTTTTAAATGGGAGTGCCAACTGAATCCTTTTTGTTTGTTCTTCACAGAGGTTCTTACAGTTGTCACATAGCTCCTCTTGTTTAGGGAATTGAATGGTGTTTATAGCTCTATTTGTGTTCTAAGTAAAATGAAAGTTATAACAACTGACACATTTTATGGGAAAACCTGATGTTGCTAGAAAAACAGACTATTTTGAGGGCATTTTATCAGATCTGAAATAGAACTGGACACATACAAGTTAAGAACAATGGTTCCAAGTTTAATTTGATTATGCCAATCAATTAAATACATGAGAGAATAGTACTTATGGAGCAGAATGAAGTAGAAGCAAAACTACAGATGGTTACTTTGTTTTTCCCTGTAGGATACATATCTACTGAAGATGGATCTGGAAAAAAATGAAAAGAGAGCACTGTGCTTTAAAGCTTTTCTGTCCTTTGAAACTCCAGATTTAGTTTCTGGGCTTGTTATTTAAACATTTGTTATGTTTCCAGTTAAAGTCTGACACTGAGAAGTTATAGATGAAGTAACTATCTTCCACTAGTAGAATGTTTGTGTTCTTACAAATTGCCTATATGAATTCAGTTTGGTATGATTCATGTTATTATTAAAAAAAAAAAATCAGGAAAATATTTTATAAATCATACATATAAGAAAGTAATTTCCCTTATAATTAATACAATAAAATAAGATTACTTTTTAATATATTTTTTTGAATATGTACTCAGGGAAATAAGAAGGAGAACCTTGGTTTTACAAAAAACAGTGGTTTGATTTGCATCTCCATCACACCAGTCTAACTGAAAACCTTTCATGACATCCTGTGTTAGTTTTTCACATGTTCATTGCCCATAGGAAAGTCTTAATACCATTAATTTTTATTTTCTATCTAAAATGTTCAAAAGATCCTGGAAAATTTATGATGGACATGACCTACAAATAGTTCATTTTGTCTCTGCTTTTCCCATCACAAATTAATTTTTTCTTCCTTCTTTGAAGATTTTAAATGATAATGAACACTTTTTTGTTGATAACACTAGAGTGACTACTAGAGAAAGTAAAATGAGTTTAGTTTACAGTTACAGAGAAGAGATGTTATATCTTGAACAAAACTGAAAGATATCCTGATCATTGATCTGAGATTAGAAATAGTCTGCCACAATAATGAGGACAGGTAATACTAATACTCTTTCTATGGAACTCTGATTACAGATCCATATCTCTGAATACAGAGAGGGGTGGAACTAATAGTACACATTTAACAAAGAAAATGGAATTTTTATCACATACATACATACAAATCGATTAATTAAAGTGTTTATTTGTGTGGGGTTTTTTTATTGTTGTTGTTGTGGGAGGTTTTAGTGCCTTGGTTGTTTTGTTTTGTTTTATTGAGGACATTTGACGTTAAAAAGCTAGATATAAAAAGAAGAAAATACTGCCAATTTTTTTTTTTTTTCTTTTCATTTTTTTTGACCTGGTTCATCTTAATCACTCTCCCTCAGAAACTTTGACCCAAGTAACTGATTTCAACTCAAGTTTTTCCTTTAAGGGCTTTTTTCACTCACTGAAGTGTAAAAAATTGTGTGTGCATATATTTACACACATGCATTACCTTATATATATACACATATATGTCATTGTCTATATGTACATACATGCATACACCTAACAGAGACTTATTAGGTTAATATTACTGAACTATATAGCAGAGCCAGCCCCAGATAAGTTATAAATCTAAATCTGGAAAGGGCTTCCAAAACAGTTTGTTTGCCAACTGTTTGATGTAGTGAGTTATTATAATTTATTACTGACCTTGGTTAGCAGGTGTGTAATGCATCAGGGAAAATATTGTGAATCATCATGCTGTTGTTTTCGTCCACTGTGTTTGCTGTTTGCAGATGAAATTTGAATGAAATGATGTATTTTATTCATCTTTTTTCAATGACAGTCAAAGAAAATGCATACAAGGCAAAACACTTTATGATGTTTCCTTCATATTTTTTACACTTCTGGTATGAAATATTGCCTCTCAAAATGTTTAGACACACTGTATTGCCAGGTTGCATTTACTTTTCTTGTGACTAAGCAAAAGAAGCAGTGGGAAGACCTCACTGGAAAGATCATTCATTACCTGTCTCATATCACATCCACTTCCCAAAACTTATGCCAGAGGCTCATGTCAAATGCAAAATACTCAGGTATAATCTTGACAGCTGCTCCAAACCATACAGATCGTTCCAGCTTCTTTGGCATCTCCAAGCAGAGAAATATGTATCATTGCTTAAATAATAATAGCTAGAAGGATTACCCCACACAAAGTGTAAAGACTAAGTTGCAGCTTCCCTGTTAGAGGATAAGATCTGACAAAAGAATTCTGGGTCCAAGTCTCAACTGATCAGTTGTGTCTAGTTATGCAGAACTGTGCAATATCTCGTTAGTAACAGGTCACTTCCACTAAATCTAATGAGTGTCACAAGTACATAGGAAGGAGTTAAACTCTTAATTTCAGCTGTTTCTCACTGTCCCACTCTTGACTGTCTCATTCCTTTCAAGCTCAGGAGAACAGCAGCTGCACAAAGCAGCTGGTTACCTACTTTTTCTCTTAACATCTACACCTGGATATTACTAATGCTACACTTAATACTAAATTCAAGTAAATGCACAGTCACAGAAAATTTCCAAGAGGCTGGAGAGTCTTAAACACCCAGACAACTCCCTGCAATTGTGCAGATCTGCTAGTAGTCTGATTTAAAATGAAAAAGCATTAGCATTTTAAGGTAGCTATTTATGTTCAAAATTCTTTTGTACTGTTGTTCCAAAATATAAATGTATTTTATATTTTTGTTTTTATCTGTGTGCAGATGATCGGCTTTATGCATCTTGAAGTTGAGATACAAAGTATTCTGACATAAACTGGGGGAAAATAAATACACGAAAATACAAGCCAAAAGCATAAGTCCACAAATCTACACCAGCTATGAGATAGTTAACTCAATGTACTCCATCAAATGAGACTAACACATACAAACTACATTGAGGACATTAATTTAATAATTTTATTGCAAATATAATTTCTTAGATCATTAAAATACATACGACATTTTAGGAGAGTTAAGCTTAGTGATTTTGGAACGAAAAAACTTTAATTTATTGAGTTATCAATGAATTGCTAAATTCTGAATATTTGCAAACCAATGACCTTTCACCTTAGTGCAGTCATGTAAAAACTAGTTTAGAAAACTCTAACTTTTCAGTGCTGTTTAACATAGGTGGTAGTTCAAGGCAAAACTTCTGACATTTAGAACTTAATACATACACAGTCAAAATGAATTTCATTCTATTCTCAACTCCAAAAACACAAACTTCAAAAGGTTTAGAAAAAAAAGCATATTACAGTAATCTGCTTCTGGAATAGGAGTAGGACATAGTAACTGTGTATCTGCTGTATGTAAGGACTAGTTAACTAATTTGCTTGCTTTCTTATTTTTAGTATTTCTTGATTTTTGTTTTTTGTTTTTTGTTTTTTGTTGTTTTTTTTTTTTCATGCTATATATAATTCTTTTGATTCAAACTCCCAAAGAACTGTTGATGAGATTCAGCTTCTGAGGAACAGTTTTTGACTCATAATATTTCAAAAAACACATTTCTGGAAACTTTGCCATATTAAATCTTATTAATATAGGGGTCTGGTGCAGTCATTATTGAGTTGTCATCATAGTCTACAGGATATAAATCTAAAAAAAATGCCTCCAGTATAAAAAAGAATTCTTTATTAAAACCACCTTTCTTTAAGACTATATCACCTCAATATGCGATTTTTGTGTGAGAAGGGCTTCCTTTTATGTCACCATGCTTGGCCAATTGCCTGTTTGTATTGCATCAGTAGTAGAGCTACTAACCAATGTAAAAAGCAGTCTGACAAGGTGACCTTTTAAAGAAAAACTTGTCAAACCAGTGTTCCCAATAGATCTTTGATAGCTCTTTACTAATAGTCCAAGTCTGATTCTGTATGTATCCCAAGCAGATAATGCTAAACAACGCTAGCAAATTGTTACTTCAGTGTCTGCTGATCATCTTACTGTTTGGCAAAATTCTCTATAACATTTAAAATGTTCTGCTGCAGATAGTTAAAGACAGTGTATGATGACAAACTCAGCATTTTTATCAGGGCTCTCTGTCTAATAGGCATGAGATATACAGAATATACCTGTAAAGAAATATGGCTGTAATTAGACAGTGGTACCAAATACATATTTCAGATCCTGTTATCCAAAATATGAATACTATTGTCAGGTTAAAGCTGATTTGCAGGGTTAGCCAACGTGTATAGCAAGTTATCAATTACTGTGCTTCCACTGATGCTGGTCGCAAATGCATATACATTGCACACTTAACAAACCTCTTGATTCAAAGTAGGCACCATCTTACACACCCAGTTCCTCTAGGCTGTCAGTTTAACACAGCATTTTTACAGTTTGCCTATGAGAAACTTCTCAAGAATTTTCAAAGCATGAGCAAATGGATGAGGAATTTTTAATGCTGTCTCAGCTCAAGGAAGTTGCCATCTGCTTTAGTCATGCCAAAGAGTTTAACTGAGAGCAGCTGACATGTGAATTCCAGAGCTGTTGAGCCAACATTACCAAAATTGTGGCTATGTCAGTAATCAGCTAGATAGAAAAAATAATTAAGTGCTGTGTTTCTAATTAGCAACAACTTGATGGGTATTATTTTTCCCCCTTTAAATAGCAGAATGTACAAAAAAAAATACACACAATTAAAAAAAAAATGCTAAATGTAACCTTTAGAAAAATTTTTCCAGCACTACTAATAAAACTACAATATGACACAAGGACAGATCATATACTTCCTAATTTTGAAAGAAAGCTATCTATCTGTCTTTAAACATCTTGTTTCTTGAATAACTTGCTGAAGCAAGATGAGAAATTTCCTCAACGTATACTCAGTTCATGGCTGCTTCACACTTACTGCAAGACAGAGAGTGATCTTTTCCAATTCTCAGAATATACTTTCCCATGGGAATAAATGCTGTGCTTGTTTTCTTCACTGTATCTATCTGTGACGATTTGTACCATGAATAAAAGTGCTGGGAAGGTCTTGTTGCTAAGCTGCCAGAAATTACATCACAGTTAGACAAAATTCTTGGTGAAGAAAAAGGGCTAGTGGTAGAAGAAAACTATGCATTTTCACAGGTGACTTGGTTAAAGATTTAGTTTAGCAGACTTTTTTTTTTTTTTCCTTTGGAAGAAAATGAAGGGACAAAGAAAAGAAACTAATACTTTTAAATTATTGTTATTTGAAAAAAAGAGAGAGTAAGTACTTAAGGAAAATTATCTGGAAGTATGTCAGAAGGGACATCTAAATAAAAGCAAATAGGAAGCAGAAATAACCATAATTACAATCTAGAAAAAACGACCATGCTAAAAATGGAAGTAAGTTCACAAATCCAGGCTCTAAGAAATCTAACAGCATATTTGAAGAGCAAAATAATACTCAACTCTCCATTCAGTGTGATCTTTGTTTTAAGCTCACATTAATATATTTGTAAAGGCTAATGAGAGAACTCTGGATTCTTAAACAAATTATTATTATTATTATTATTATTGTTATTGTTATTGTTATTGTTATTGTTATTGTTATTGTTATTGTTATTGTTATTGTTATTATTATAGTTGAAGCCTATAATATAAACTGTAACTTAGTTTAAAGACCTGTCTTTGCTCTAAGGAACACTATTGATCGTCCATATCTTTGTTACAGTTTAATTTGCCAGAATTAATGTTTGGCCAGGTGTGATCTCTGCCTAAAAATGGCTTTTTAATACAGCCTTCTAAGAAAATAAATTTTCTGAGATAATGTTGTTTGTCCTTCTTCCACTCCTTCCCTTCCCCCAAGTCATTGAATGAAATGGCACTGAGCTAAACATAATTATTTAAAGAAAGATTCTCTAAAATGTCTTTTTAGTCAAGCTGTAAAGAATTAATTTTTCAGTTTAATTTCATATTAGTGCACAAATGACATTTGTATGCTTTTTAAATAGATAATTGTTTTCATTCTGTTTTTTTAAAGAAGAATCTAGCCTAAAAATATTGAGAATTATTTTATGAATACTGAAAACTAAGGTATGTAGGTAGTTATTTGGAACACCGAGGTACTAATCTTTAGATTATTTTCTATATTAACAGTTACAAAGATGAAGTTTTGAGTTGCAATTCATTTCATCCTATCATATGTGTTCTAAAATTGATCAGATGAGTTGTTCTTATTGCTCAACTTCTCATAGAGACCACTATGGACTCAGCAGTATATGTTCACAGATTTGTTGCAGAAATTAATCCCACTACAACTTCTGCAGTGGAAAAAAAATAATAATAATTTCACTTACAGTGCTGGAAAATAAGAACTCTTAATTCCATGAAGTTACAGTTCCTTTAAAGCTGTAGAACAGATCCACTCTAAGGTAAGAACGAGTCTTTCTCTGTTCTTCCTCAAAAGCCACCCTGAATTCCTAATTTTCCATTTTTTCTGTGATGTATGCAAATAGTTTAGATGTAACCTGATTTTTCACCCTTTCCTTGTGCTTGCAATACAATTAAATAAAAAATTCTCGAAAATACTTGCAAAATATTCACCTCTGCTTGAAATAATTTTTGTTATAGTAATAATAATGATAATAACATAAGGAATAATTGTCCCCTTATATCCTGTTACTATTTTTTTCATTAGTACTGCTGTAAATGGTGCAGGTTTCAGAAGAAGTAGTTAACATCATCTCAAAATCTCCAAAAAAAAGTTATTTTTTAGAAAATTTAAAATACTGTGAAGGGCCCTGCATTGTAGTCACAATGAATGGTATAATTGTCTAATAACAAAATAATGATTCATGTTCTTGCTTAGTGTTTGATGCTTAAAACATGGAAGTCTAGATTTTAGTTGAGGCACTGTACATCAAAGACTTCCATATATAAGAGATCCTTTTTTTTTTTTTTTTTTTCCCCAGCTTTACTATTAGTTTGCTTAACATAATGAAGTCATAGATTATGAGCACAAGAAATGTGAAAAGTAGTTCAACAGCAAATAATAGATAACTATGATTTGTAATTGAGACATACAGATGTTTTTCAGCCTAAACCAGGCAATCAACACAGGCAACCATCCTGTGTATCTCTACCAAGATTTTTAAAGGCAGAGTTATTATGATCAGAGATATTACCATCAACTTTCCTAACAATTTTAAGTTTCAAGAACCTTTAGAATGAATTTATATAAAGTACCTCTTTGCCTTATATTTCTTTTTACTTGGATTGCTTTTGATACCAGAATATTAAGAATATCACAAGGCATTTCAAGGACATGCATAGAATGTTTATGAATACAACAATCTCCTGATTTTTTGTTGCCAGGCTTTACAAATTTAAATGGCAGTGTAGTAAGAATGAATGCTATGTCTCTGTGTTTTATGGAGTAGTTCATATAGAGGAGGTTGAAGGTGCATATGCTTTTAACATTTTCAGTTCCACTTCAGACAGGTAGCTAAGGACAAAATGGTGATGTAGAAATGTAAAGTTAAAAATAGGTAGGTAAAAAAATAACAAATTGCACACACAGAAGTTCTTGCTACTTTTGACATCCACACATCAATGCTGAGTACTTAATCCTTGGAATTGATTCTGGTGGACAAGAACTCAAACTCTCAAAAATAAAAGTTTTAGGTCCCTTAAATACATTAATGTATGCAAACCAGACCTTGGAGTCTGCTCTGGTTACTGTGCTTATGCAAAAACAAATGAAACCTTAGTCATTACTTTGTAAATTTCGAGAGTTTTAAAACTCAGGCACTGTACATGAATCTGTGTGTGGATGTCTTTTTGGATGGACTACTTCAAAGGCCATTAATATCTCAGATTTTTGGTCTTGGTCTTTTTGTCAAGATCTCTAGTTTGTCTCTGTAAGAGGTACTCACCTACACAACACACAAAGTTCTCTTTAGATATCTCAAACTAGCTTCAGTCTTCATTATTTCAATAATTGTAAAGATTTTTCTATAGAGTTTACCATTCATTCCATTTCCTGCAATTATATCTTTTTACATCTCAGCAACTTTCCTGGTGTTTTGTCTATATGAGTTTAGAATTGTCACTATCCTTGGGATTTTGTCGTTGGGATTTTTAACTTGGGATTTACTGACTGCTGACAAAGGAAAGTTTCCTACCTTCCTCTCAACACTCCAGTGGGGAGCCAGGAAAATTTTCCAGCAGGTCTGAGGATAGAAACCAGGATAGAAACCATCCTTTCCCATTTATAGGTCTTCAGAGACTAGAAACATTCTTCATTGCTTTTGCATGGCTACTGGACTCAACTCCCTGTCAGCAGAACTAGTATGGAAAACAGCCTACCATTAGTTGACTCCTCCTCTTAGATATACAGTTGCAGCTGCAGAAAGAAATCTGCAGGCTTTACGGCTTTTTGAAAGAACACTAACTTTTGAAAAAACATCTGCATTAGCATCCTCAGGATCAGGCACAGGTGACTATGATGCGGAGAGCCACATCTCCTCAATTCCAATTGTATGCCTTCTCTCTCCACAAATTTTAACAGTGTCCTTAACATACTGAACTCCAACAGAGAGGTTTCCAAATGGGCCTACACAAAGAAACAGATACGATGAAGATAGTGTTTTTCTACTTCCCTCTCAATCTATGCTTATCTGGATCTTCCACTTCAGGTCCTCTAAGAAACAGTGGAAAAATTTGAACTCAAGGACATCACTCTGCCTTTACATCATTGTTTAATATGTTGAGCTGGGATGCTTCCCGGAAGAAAAAAAAAAACAAAACAAAACACTTTAGAGATCTGACAACAAAAGGCTGTATAGCATAAACAAGCTTAGTTCTGCCAGTTAGAAAGCATTCAGACTTCCATCAAGCCTTTTCTATTTTTATGGCTCTCTGCCTTTTGACTACTAAGTAAAAACAGGATTCTTACAAATTCCTGGGCATTTTGCCACCACTTTGGGCCATGGGGCCAATAAAAATCATTAGCAATACATAAATTTTATCCAGTGGGCTTTCCTGAACATGTGCAAATGTTCATAAGGTTAGAGAACAGAAATCCACATGTTGTATCTTACATGCTTGGAATGCATTGAGTTTAACTAGTTTAGAGTGAGTTCATATGAATATCCTGACATTTTTATATCAAATTGGGGCACATGTGGTTCAAGTAGTACAATAAAAATTCTGATTAAATAAACAGATTGCTATTACATTCCAGCAGATAAAATCAATGACTGTAAAAAGCACCGCTTTTTCATTGCTACTGTATTATGGTAATACTAAGCTACAACATTCATGAAAGATCAAGGTTTTCTTAGAGACAAATTTGCATTTTTAAAATAGAAAGTTTCCATCTTTAACAGAGTTAACATTTCCTGTAGGAAATCAAGGAACTTGAGATATTTTGTGAGGGAGAGGGCTGAAATCTAGTATTCAATAAAAACATTTCAATACAAACATTTTTATGGGATATTTTGGAACAATTTAACCCAGACATAATTTGCTTTCCTACATGACTAAATTACCTGACTTATTCAGTAAGAAGTACATACTATTGTCTAAATGTGTTTGATAAACCTGAAAAAATACCCTATTTTTGACTTGTCCTTGCACTATAGACAAGACAACTAATGTTTTGGTTTGTTTTGCTTTTTTTCATGTTTTTTTTCTTTCTTTTTTTTTTTTTTTTTTTTCCTAAAGTAGTGTAAATTAGAACATGCTTTTAGTGTGAAAGTAAAAACAGCAGAAGTAATCTGTAAACTTTTAAAAATAAAAATAGCAATACCTTAGCAGCACCCAAACTACTAACATGTAAACATGTTGGGTCTGATAAATATGCCACTTAACAGATTTCTGCATACATAACTTATAAAGATATTATTTTACTGAAAATTGTTCCATAACAAAACTGAGCATTTAAACATCCTACAATACATTTTAGGAGTACACTTGAGAATAATTTCATAGATTTTTTTTTTGTAGTTAAATGGAACTGAAGTTGAGCTTTTCTATAATTGCATTTTGTTATGGCTCTGGATATCTACTTATTCACCCACTTCAAAACAACTCCTTTCTCTGGATTATTAGGTTTTGAAAAAAGTAGGACATTTTTGTACATGGAAGCATGGGGACAGAGCTCTGCTGAAACAGAGAAAAAAACTAACCAGTAAAAGTATTTTGCCTAAGAGTTATAATTACTAGGGTGATACTAAAATGACTATGAGGTCAAGCATATTTTAACACCAGTGGATGTTAAAAGAAAAAAGAAAAAAAAATTCAACTCCCTCTCCTGCAAGACACAATAAAAGCAGTAGTGAAAACCACTCTTGCTGAGATGTCAAAATCTCAGTAAGAATAGGAAAGGATAAAAGAAAAGAAGAAAAAAAAAAAAAAATTATTTTAAGATATTTAATTTGGCCTGAGGAGATTCTTAGTTATTTGTATGTCATGATCTCAACTTATCACTGAGAATTTTGGATCCTTAGACTGATTCCAAACAGTCGTAGAGGAAATGTGCTGCATTTGTGTTCCTCTCACCTGAAGTAATCATGATCTAAGTTTTCTAAGCTGTGAACTGTTGTGAGAACACAGTGTTCTTAAATAATGTGAGCATTTTTATTGCATTCTGTAACAATATCTAATCTGGGTAGACTGTCAAAATAATTTGTCTATAAATCCTTTTTCTTTTGGTTGTTACTAACAACTTCCTTAATTTATTGTGTAGTTTTCACCAATGTAAGAGTGAATTAATAAAATCATATGTGTTTTAATTTTGCTAACATACTGTATTCTAAGCACTTTGATAAAAATAAGGAAAAGCAAAGATTAAACAATTTGAACATTGATGTAATAGCATTGGAAGTACAGCTTTGATAAAAACATGCAATAAATTCATTTTTAATAAAGAAATATTTTCATCTTTTTTTTTTCCTCAGATAATTCTGTATTTAAGATACATAAAAATATTTCAAATTAGCCATCTAAGCATGAGAAGCACCGAATACAATCATAGTTATACTTCAGTGACTGTATTCTGGGAAAGTGACACTAACTGCAGTGGGAAAGATAAAAATGTAACTTATTAATGGATCAACCTTGCTAAGCACAGAACATTTCCTTTTATTCATTTATTCATCAGTTGTTTTCTTAAAATAACATTCAACCAGATTGCTTTCAAAAGTTGTTTGCTTCAACTTTGTACTCAATTATTCAGTTTGTGCTAATTATTTATGGGTAAAATGGCAGTCATTCAAGTGCAATTCAAATCCAATTAGATGGCCTTAGTTTTAATAAAGAGGAACAATGCTTTAAAAATAATAAGAAACATTTATGGAAATATTGAATAAATCTTATACTTTTTTTTAGTAACAACTTCTTAAATAATCTTAAAAAATGTTTTTACTCGTACATACTATCAGAATTTCCACAAGAAAGAGAAAGGATGTCTTTTTTTATTAAGTCTATGGCATAATTCCTCTAAAGAACAAGATAGGGAACATTTTTAGAAGACAAACAGGGCAGAAGGTACATTTAATGTACATATATATTAATGTGTACACATGTGTGTGTATCTATATGCAAACACATAAAACATTTTTTAATTATTTCTCTTCTGTTTTTCATTTTCCTCAGTCCAGTAATTAAACACAACAGAGTTTCATGCTGACTGATGATGTGTTGGACTAACCATTACATGCCTTGCAGCAGCGCTTGCTCATAGTACAACCTGACTCATTTATGAGGTTACTTATATAAGTGTTTACTAATAATAGTAATGTGTAGTGACCTAAAGTGCTGGCAAGCACCAAAATGGAGTAGAAATTATGCTCTGAATTGTCACTCACCATCTCTTACATGTAATTGTCTTTTATTACATTAGCAGAGTAATTTAATTGTTGTGGATGTTGGTACCTGTAATCACATAAACTGTAGATCAATATAAGCTTTCACTCCAGATTTTGAAAACAGAGGCTGAGGTACACAAGCACATTTTGCCAATAAAACCAACAGCAGATGGGTGTTGCAAACTGTGGGTAACACTAAGACCTGAAATCACCTGGTAGAAGGCAGGTAGCCCTCAGCCAGCTCTCAGCACCAGGGTCCCACCACCTTAGGTCTCCTGTTGGAAATATCCATCACAGGACTCTCTACTGTGTGTCTGTCACGTGCAAAATTGAAGTATTTTCATTGCATTCTACTGTATTAAATAAAAGGACAGTATCGGTACCCATTGATCATTCATATCTCTTGAACTTGTAATTTGCCTTATAATCAGAAAAATGCACACCTCTTTTATGCCAGTTTGTGGGGTTTTTTAAGCATTATCTTTTTCACTTGATAATACTATACTACCACAAATTAAATATAACCAGGTCTCCATTGGTTTTATGTACTCAAATATCATTGTTTACAGTTGTCAATTAACTTTCATCTATTAGAAAAAAAGTTATATCAGAGCAAGTTCCGCCCTTAGATTTTTCATTAAATTTTTTCTTCAGATGTAAAAGGCAAATTGTTAAATCTTTTATCTTTTTAACATTTGTTTGTTAATTTCAGTTCACTTTTGTTTTAAAGTGAGAAGTCTGGATTTGTTTTTTGAACTAGAAATAATAGCAATAACAATAACAACAACAATAATAAAAATAGATCTGGTATTTGGATATAGTGGCTTTGTCTTTTTCAAATATTATAATAAATATTAAATCTAAATAACCAACACAAAAAGCTTCTCATTATGTTTCAGTTTATTTCAGCAGACTTCTTATGTTTTGTATGTCTTTTATTTCTGCACAGAAAACTTTTTTTTTACTTTTCCCACTTCAGATGAGAAGTGTATGGAAAATCAGAGGACAGGTTCTGACAAATATAATAGTTACTCTTAGAAAGCTTTAACTAACTTTAAGCACTTTACCACCAGTAGCATGCATTCTCTGCTATCGGTATTCCTATGCATATCTGGCACAAGCTACTCCCCAACATTTTTTCACTTTTCAAAGGAAACATTACTCAACCTTAATCTAAGCAGCATTGTGGCTATTGAATGTTGCTCTTTTCTGTACAGAACTTCACTTTTTGCCAGACTTTACAAACTTTCTGTCAAAGGACCCTTCTAATAGAAGTGTTTTGTAAAATCTGGAACATCATTCAGGCTTGAATTTCCCTTAACTAAAACCAAACAAAGAGTCTTAGGTACCTGCTTTGGAGAAACATTTGGAAAAATTAATAAGAAGAAGAACTGGTGATTATAAACATCTGTCTTCCAGCACTGTTTTAGGCCCACAGACCATTTTGAAATCACTCTGCCTGGTTTATTTTAAGTGATTAATATGGCAGCGTTAAAGAAAAATATCTATGGGATTTACTGTATGGAACATTTATTGTAAAGAATGTAATAGACCTGCTACTGTATGAAGGATAGTTTTGTCTTTTGCCTTCCTTTGCTGGTGATAATTTTTTTTTTTTTTGTAGTGTGCTTTTATGAGAACAACTTACTGACAAAGCTGTGTTTAATTTATACATATACATCTATCTTGCAAACACTGCTGAGCATCAAAAAGACACATCTATGTCTTCTACTTTTTTCCTCTTTCTTCTGAATACTGGAACGTGGAGCTGCAGAATTGTTCTGTATAAATAACATAAATTACATAGCCATGCTCTTTTGGGAAAATGAAACATTTCTCATCTGCTGAATAAAATACCTATGCAAAACTGCCATATTTGAGGATGTTTTTACAAGTATGCTTTAGGAAAAAAAAAAAAATCTGGATGAACAGACTTTATCAGGTGTCAAAATGCATCTGTTGATAAATGGCTTTGTATGTGTTTTGAGTTAACATTAATCACAAAAGGAAAGTATGCCTTCTTAAGCCAGCCTCCTAGAATAATCATACATTTAAGCAGAATATAAATTAACTACAATACATTTACAAGACAGGTATTCCAAGATTTTATTACAGGAATAAGCCTGGAACAAGTAGGATTACTACTACAAAAAATGGCAAATATTTCACTTATTCCTAGAAGCCTGCATATTGTCTAAATTTCAGCTGCTCTATTTATTGGATTAATGTTAATTTTATTTTTTGAATGGAATCCTTTCTCTCTGCCAAAGTGAAACAACTGTGTAATACATTAAATATTATTGTTCTTAAATAATAATAGCAGGATCCTGCTCTGTCTTACAGGTATGTGCAGCTCTGCCATGTACCTCTTAAAGGTGGTATTTGTTAAGCAACTGAAGCATTATTCAGTCATAAAACCCCGAGCAAAGATTAAAAAAAAAAGAAAAACAAAAACAACAAAAAACACCTCTAAAAGAACGCAACATTAATGACTGCATGATAGATCTATGTGTACTTCTCTGTTAATTAATTTGTAGATTCATTAAACATACAGTTTTGAGATGTGTTTAAGTCATAGAAAATTAGGCTTAAAAACTTTCCAAACACTTCAGGAATTCACCTGTGGAAAGTCCTTCCTGAAGAGAGGGTCGCTAGGTCTAAACTGTTCCTGACAGATGTTTACCTAAGCTGTACTTAAAAGCATCTGAAGATACAGATTCCACATCCTGCCAGAGCAATCAGTTATTTTGCTTAAATATCCTCATGGCTGGAAAATTTTTCCCTGATGTGTAAGTTAGGTGTCTTTCAGTGCAATCTAATTTATTTCTTTTTTTTCCTGTCCCCCTTGGAGAATAGTTTATTTATTCTTCTTTGACATAAACTTCCATAGATTTGAAGGCTGTTATTTTGTCTTCCTTTAGTTTTCAGTTCTTCAAATTACCTGAATTCATCAGATTCTCCTCACAGGCAGTTGTTTTCTAGATTTCTGACTATTTTAGCTCTCTTCCAGACTGTGCCACACTGGTCCAAATCTTTGTATATATGTGAAGTCCAAAACTAAGCAAACTACTCAACTGAGGTCTCACCCACGATGAATAAGCAGGAATGATTTGCAGAAAAGTCTCATTTATGACAGTATTCATACTCTTTGGTACATTCTTCCAAGAGCAGAACAGGTACAATATATGCATTAAGAGTGGCAATTAGTTACCTCGTACCTGTGCAACTAGGAGATGGACACTAAGAACTGGATTCAACTGTCTGTCCCTGGCTCTGAAAAATTAGATGACTTGCTATTAAGACTACAGGCTGAGGAGCAAACAGTCATTCTAAAGGCAGCACTTTGTCTGCAGGTTAGGTCAGCAGTACCCCATGCGGGAGGCATGAACTATTTTCCATTTGAGGCTAAAAAAGAACTGCTTTTTGTCTGAGAACTTAATCCTGGATCATTATATTCCCACTTGACCCTGGGAAATCTCTCACTTTCCTTTAGACTGGTATCCAGTGTGATCATCCTGAGCTAAATGTAAGAAAGGGAATACTTCTGCCTCACTTTTCATTAGCCAGCTGCCAGGACTCACCTCCGCCTCTTGCTGCTCCAGGTCCCTGTGACTGTGGATTCAGCACAGCTACTTCATATCTACCTTAGTAGCTATGACACAAATTTCAATCCAGTGAGCAGTGTAAAATACATAGCAGTGCTGTGACAGTTCAGTCATTTCTCTTCCTGGCCTTTTAAAAAATTAATAGATTGTTAATCTGCTTTGTATATACAAAAATTATTTTCATTCTAAAATATACACTATTCATGCTCCATGAGAAGTGCATGTGCCCTGTTTGCCTTTACTAAAATAATAAAATCCAAAGTCTGTTTATAAAGTGAGATTAAATACATTTTGTACTTCACAGAGACTTTGCGGTCTAAATCCCTTGCTGGTATACTCTAATGTGGTAAATCCCTTGCTTTCTTGACTTAAGCAGATTTTTTGATTCTTTATGTCTTGAATTGAGATTCTTTGAGATAGTGCTGGTTTTATTATAATTTACTCTATGTTTCTAATGCAGAGTCCTTACTGAATTATCTGTTTCTTTTCCCTCATAGGACCTCAGCTGATCTTTAATCTCCCTCAGAAGTACCTCTTGCTGTCTTAAAACAAACAGATCTGACATTTTGCAAATACGTTGTTCTAATCCACTAGTTTCCTAACTAATAACAGTTGTTGAACAGAGTTGATTAACAGCTCTGCATGGAGCCTTTGCCTGTTTGCAGAGCTGTTGGCTGCTGCCTGCACCAGTGTATAGCAGAAATGGACTTAAAAGTCAACAGTGTTACCACACTGAAGATGGAGAAACATGCCTAGATCAGTTTGACTTTCAAGCAATTTTTTAAGGGATTTTGTAATGTCAAACTGTTTATTCTTAGTGACAAATTACAACCAAAACCAGGGGAAAAAAAAGTCACTTATAAATTTAATCTCAATCTAGTGGCACAGAAAAGGGAATTTTAGAAAGGTTTGACAATACTGGCATCTCTGGAAAAATGCTTAAATCTTATATATTGACATTATAACAGAGAAGGTAATAATATCAGTTCAGCTTAATGATGTGGCATAAGATCATTATTTAAAGAAGCCCATCAAAATTACTCATAGGTTCTTCTTCATTAGTTTAAGCTATGGCCTGTATTTGTTGAATAATTTAAATAAAGAATGATGTATGCTTTTTGATTTACTTCTAGACATTCAAAACCTCTTTTCATTCACTTCAGAAATGATAGCTCACATACATATTCACACGTATGTGTGTGTATATATTCAGGTATACCTGTTGTTTTTCGATAACAGGATAATTTAAGGCCAGATATGTGATCTAAAAAAAAATTACTTCTGACACCGCAATTCCAAGAAAAAAGATATCTGTCTGGGAACTAGTAAATATCAATGATTTACAGTTCCAGCATGACGTTGTGATATGTTGCTTCATTTCACAGTAATTTACAACATTTAATGTTGTACATAGACTATCTTACGGTGATGTATTATACCGTAAAATGCAGTAAAAACAAATGCAGACAATGTTTGATTTATATGAAAGTTTGAACTCTGAGATTCATGCAGAAGAGGAAGACAAGCATCAAAATAGTTCTTTGGCTTTAGAAAAAAAATTGTTTATGGAAATAATGCTTTACACATATTTAAATGGCTTACAGTAGTACAAAACTGTATAACACATGCCACCATATATCTTCATTTTTCTTTATGGCATTTCTTCTTATTTTTTTTCCAGTCCTCTACTATTTTTTTTTTCCTTTTTCTAATTGTGCTTTCTGTCATGACTGTGTATGACTTTTTTTGTGATTTGATAATCACAGTGTTAAGTTCTCTATGCTGTAGAGATGTCTCAGAACCATGGTACAGGTAAGTGTGTAATGAAAACTCTAGAATTCATTGTCCTTTGCAGTCAATCTGTAGAGCTTATAAAATGACTTTTCAGTTGAAATATATGATATATTTTAAAATGTAAGATGCATGTTGCATCTGGAAAAGTTACTTGATCTACTTATTAACTAAACTGATAGATGAGGTCTCTCTCGAGCATGTTACAGATAGGGCCAGTTAAAGGATTCTCAGCTATGTACCAAATTAACTTTGTCAGACTGAAGCTGGGTCAGAGGGAAAGGTTTGGGTAAAACGAGATTGAAATATGATGGCTTGCTTCATCTGTTGCCTTCAGGGAAAAGGGAAAAATATGGCTGGTGTGTAACTGTGCCCCATGTCTGTTATGGTCCCTTACCAATCCAAATATCAAGATGAATATCTCACTACCTCACTGACTAAAGTGGAGGAAATGTTGTGTGTTGTATATTTAACTTACTTTATATAGGTTATCTGCACTATTTTTGTTGGAAATACAAACTCCTGGCTTTCTAGGTTTGTAATTCCGTTGTCTAAGTTCATTTGTTTTTCCTACTTGTTGTGGATGTACCTCAAAATTAAAAGGTTTGGGATAATGTTCTTTCATTATTAAATATAATCATACAATTGAACTCCCTGATGGTTTACTTTAGCTATATTACTAGGTCTGTTAGCTACCATAAAGTGTGGTAGGAATGAATAAATTCAAATTAATCTCTCACTAATTAGCAACTTTCTATAAAATTGCAGCAAGATGTAAGACTATGAATATGGAAAATTGGTTAGGGAAAATAAAGGCTCTGTTAAAAATGGCAACACTATAATAGATACTAAAAGTAATTATGTTGGGATCTTTGAGGCAGTTTAGTTACCTTTCCTTCCATTTACAAAAAGCAATCTGATATAAATTCTGTCAGTTATTGAAACTCATTTGAATAACAGGTCATAAAGAGATCTAGTGCATAGAAGGAGATGATATAAATACTTCCAGCCTAAATCTGGACTCAACATAGACATTAAGAGGACCACAATCCTCTCATGAATGGCATCAAAGTCCTCTTCTAAATGTAATCCTGTCTGAAAAGAAAAGTGCACTCGGAAGAAAAGATTCAGCTATTTTCTGTTCATATTATATAGGTCTTCCTGTCACCACCTAGAAAACAATGCTACCAAGTTAGAAAATAGTCCATTATTTGGTTTTCTGGATATCATCTGTTAAATCTGTTCAGTTTTCTGTTATAACAGTAATAGCACCGTTACTGACATATTGAGTACATTTGACCACCCAGAACTATATATTTTTAGAAATCTTTTCCATCTCTAAAAACAAATGTAAAATCCCCCACTGGTAATCGTAACTGTATCTTCAGTAGAGTTTAAACAAACTCCTCTTTTAAATATAAACACTGTGATAGGGAATGGTTAAAAAGCTTATCTCACAAATGTCCAGAAATACTACATATTAGTGTAAACTTACAATATCTGATATATCAGCTTAGCTTTTGAGGTATGTGTGTTTAGAAGGAGAAAATACATATACTGTCAAATGAAGGATAAAAGACCTTAATGCAAGCTTCCTTTTTTTAACTCAGGAGATTTGTCCTTTTTCACCTTCTGGTTGGCCACCAGCTCTGACTTCCCCCATCAGACTCTCCAAAGGCAACTGAGCAATTAGCCTTCGTCTTTGAGGCTAATTACCAATAAAACCCAGCTGATCGTTAAAGAAATACATAATCAGTATTTAGGTACACAGGAGACAAAAAAAAATTAAAACTAGAAAAGGCTGGACAATGCAAACTTTCACACTTTAGGTTTATTATGTTCATTCGTCTACCCACAGTGTATGTGATGTTCTATTAGCAACTCATCCAAGTATAGTTGTTCTTTCTTACCTGGAGTGTGATGAAGGTAATTGATTTTTGATGCTGTCACTGGGTAAAAAAAAGTGTTCACATTGACTGATATACTTTTTCACTGAAATTATCCCCCCTCCAAACTGTGTCATCAAAGAGAACTTGAAATTGAAAGTGAAATTGTTATATCAAGCATTTGCAAAGGAACAAAAGAAAACAAGAACTTGAGTGAAATAAAAAAGACAGGCATTTTAATTAAAGCAGTTATCCATGACACAGATGATTTTAAAGTTTTGAATTCTACATGACTAAACACCAAACCAAAAGCTTGGTGTTGCACTTTGTATAAATAAATATCCACAACAGAAGAAGCTTGAACCATAGGGCCTACCACCTCTTACCCAAAACTGCAACTTCATTATCATACACACCAAGTTAGTTTTAACTCAAATCGGTTTTCCAAACCAGTTCACTCTGCAGACAAGTAAATCCTCAGAAAGAAGAAGGATTTGAAGAATGAACAGAATGCTAAGGCAGGAGGAAGGTATAAGCCTTGAGTCCCAGCACAGTCATCTTGACCACAGTGGGAGATATTAAACTGAGATATATTGACAAAGATGCCTAACAAGGAACCTAAGAAAACTGCAGAATTTGGTTCCCCAAATATATTTTGAGCCCATAACAGAGGAGGAGTAAGACAAAGGAATTTACTGGTCCCTTCTTTCTGCAACCTATGCCTTGCTTTCCTTATGATGAATATTCCAGTTGTGCCATAGAGAAGAGGTGAAACCAGGTGGTTTTCAGAAGAGAGTTACTGTGCAGTTTTGTCTGATGCTTGATCCAGATGTTTTGAAAACAAAGATGTGGTGCACATAATGGAGTAGTTTTGCATTTCAGTATAAAATAAGCTCAAGCCTAGCACAGCATGTTCTGTATTCTAGCATAAAGAACGCTCTGGGAGATACAATACTAATAATTTTGTCATAGAATCATACAATAGTTTAGGTGGGAAGGGACTTTCAAAGGTCATCTAGTCCAATGTCCCTGCAATGAGCTGGGACGTCTTCAACTAGCCCAAGGTACTCAGAGCCCCACCCAGCCTGGACTGGAATGTTTGCAGGGATGATGCACCTACCACCTCTCTGAGCAACCTGTTCCAGTATTTTACAACCCTCATTGTAAAAAATTTCTTCTTTGTGTCTAATCTGAATCTCCCCTTTTGGTTTAAAACCATCAGCCCTTGTTCTGTCATAACAGGCCCTGCTAAAAAGTCTGTCCCCATCTTTTTTATAGGCCCTTTTTAAGTATTGAAAGGCAGCGATAAGATCTCCCCAAAGCCTTCTCTTCTCTAGGCTGAACAATCCCAAGTTTCTCAGCCTGTCCTCGTAGGAGAGGTGTTTCATCCCTCTGATCTTCTTGGTGTCCCTCCTCTGGCCCCTCTCCCATAGGTCCATGTCTTTCCTGTACCAGGGGATCCAGAGTTGGACACAGTACTTCAGGTGGGGTCTCACCTGAGTGGAGTAGAGGGGTAGAATCATCTCTCTCAGCCTGCTAGTCACACTACTTGGATATAGCCCAAGATATGATTTGCCTTTTGGCCTGCAAGCGCACATTGCCAGCTCATGTCCAAACTTTTGTCCACCAGTTCCCCCAAGTCCTTCTTGGCAGGGCTGTTCTCAATCCCATCATCTCCCAGACTGTATTGACATGGGGGGTTGCACTGACCCAGGTGCAAGACCTTGCACTTGGCCTCATTGAACCTCATGACATTCACATGGTCCCACTTTTTGAGCTTGTCCAGATCCCTCTGGATGGCATCCTGTCCCTCAGGCACGTCAGCTGCACCACTCAACCTAATGTCATCCACAAACTTGCTGAGGTTGCACTTTATCCTATTGTCTGTGTCACTGATGAATATATTAAACAGTACGGGTCCCAACATGGACCCCTGAGGGACACAACTTGTTACCAGTATACATCCAGTCACACTGGAGAGAAGACAAAACCATTATGTTCCTGAAGAAGACTGGTTCTGATGCTATCTCATTTTGGTTCAGATTTTGTTTGGATTAATCCTTACCATTTACATATCCCCAAATCTTTCCTCTGCCAAACTGACTCAAATTCAAATCTAACATAATATTTTTGTACTTAACTATTATAAAAAGTTCAGTCATGTCAGTTCTTTGGATTAATCCTATGCTTATTAAAACATTGTTATTCATTGACTTTGCTATCTGTTTATATTGCCAGATTATGTAGATGCCTAATTTGCTCCTAGGTCATGTGTGTTAATTCACTTACAGTTCTCCTTCAGAATGAACCAACTAGTTCCTCCAAAGAAAAGCCTAGAAATGATTCTCCAGATTATTCTTTCTAAGGAGTTGTCCTGAAAGGCTACATGAAAAAATGTTGCATAAGATTTGCATATTTGCTATCCTATGCAGATTTCCACTTTTTCTCAGAACATTCTGCATCCCCAAGCACCCCTAAATGTTTCCCAAGCATAAAATACATATAATAATTGCATTCAGTATGAACTTCACACCAGTGTTTATGCAACCATCTGGCCTGCACAGACTTTGCCTACTATCAGACACTTTGAACTGAAAAAAAGCACAAATAGACAAAGTGGGGTCACAGAAACAAAACATAGTGCTGAAGAAATCCCAGTGCTAAGTGCTGTAGAAAAAATCAGTCCTCTCTGGAGAAGTGGACTCTTCTGCACCATTTATCTTGTGTGTGTGGCATGCAGCTGTAAAGTGCCAAAGAGTAAATTTTCAGCATGGTTTGATATCAGTTCATTAGGTAGTTCTGTGAAAATTTTTATACATGTTGAACCTTGGGTCATGTACCTGAGTACAGAGAACTTTTTATTCCTTTGATGGAAGATTATGCAGAACATACTTATTTTATTTCAGTTTTATTAACCAGCTGTTTCAGCCTTTGATATCTAGGTAAATAATCAATACAACAATTCTCTCTCAGACTTTTTCATCTTGACATCATTGAAAATTTTATTTTTGTCTGGTTTTTGCTCTTTTAAAATTGCTGTTCTTCCTCTTCCACTTCTCTTTTTTTTTGCTTGTGTGTTTTTTTTTGGTGCATGTTTCTTCACTTCACTTGTTATCTTTGTATTGATTTGTGTGTGTTTGAAGAACATAAGTTTCTTTGTAATTTAATACTTCATTATACTGGCTTTCATTATTTTTATTTTGCTTGCTCCTGCTTCTTTTTTGGTAGAAAACTATTTTTTTCCAAATGTATTTTTTTTGGCATATATGCTTCATTAAAAGATATGTGGAAAGAACCATATCCATGATTAAGAACCCCCAATGTCAATGTCTTCCAGTTTCTGTTTATTTAAACCAGGGACATATATACAGAGGAATTGTGATACCCTCTTAAAAAATGATGTTGTGTGAATAAATAAATTAATGTTAATAAGTGGCTTTATATATTGTCATGGGAAGATAAATATTTTTATGGTAGGAAAAGGGTCTTATTCTTCATTATTATGATAGCAGCTGAAGAACTTGTGCGTTTAAGTGAGATAAATATCATGTAACAAATACAGTGAATAATAAAGAAAACTAAAGTTTTATAGTGTTGTAGGATGCCTCTTATTCTGGATTTTCTAGCATTTTCATGTAACTTGGATGTATTTAAAGTTGCTGAGAAATTCCAATTTATTTTAAATGTTGGCTCTGAATAGACATACAATTAGGTTACTAGAGGCTGTCAGAATTGTCTTGAGTTTCAGAATCCCTCAGTTGATGAGACAGCTAATGCACCTGTGTTTTATTTTTCTCCTTTCTCTTTTGATGTTGTACCTTTCAGTTTCTCTTACAAAACTCTGGACAAAATTCCTTCTTCATGCAAGACCAAGTACAGTTTAGTTTATGAAGGCAAAGCAGAAATCAAGTAACAAAGAAGAAATCATGTTCTGTGAAGGCGCACACACACATGAAAACATTCTTTTTGCCTTATTAGGCTCTACTACAGTTGGATTTTGCACAGCCAGAGGCAGAAACAGATGTGATATCTAAGAAGAATAGGAGTATCAAAAATACATGGCCAAAAGGAAGCGATAGTGGCAGACAGTAGGCAGTATACTGCTTCAGATCTGAACAGTGTTGGCTGATATAGGCTGCATAAAATCAACCTGTCCATTTCGTTGACATTTCTGGGAAAGGGGGGGTTTCTTCAGCACTCTTCTTGCAGCAGCACAGATGACAGCTAGAAATAAACAGTGTTTTCATGGTTGAAATGTCTGCCAGGCATGATCATACACAGGCTCTGCTTGAGCTAGCACAATACTAAGCAAAATGTTGAGGTAGTAAAACAACTTGATGAGATGCAACTGTGCAGTTGCACATGCTAGTGCATGTGTTTGATGCGCACTGTTGCAAGTAGAGCTCAAATTGAATCCAACCTAAAATTTGTGATCCACTCCTTTCTCAGGAGTGGATCCATTTTTTAATCCACTTTTTTTTTTTTTTTTTTTTCTTTTAATCCCCACAAGTCCTGACCTTACTATAGAGCTGAGAATTCAACATTCAGCTGAGGATGATCGCACCCACTGTGCAGAGCAACTGGCCAGCTGGTGAGAAATTCCGGCTGTCATCGCAATGCAGGGAGTTAACATATTTATCAGATACTTGAGATGAAAAAGTGGTAGTTCATAGGGACTTTTTTTCCCTAAGCCATCTGGTCCTGAGGTGCCTATTACATCTATTATTGAATCATTAAAGTCAATGAGGTGAACAACACGATTAAACTTGTTTACTTGTCATGTAACACTCAGTTAACAGTGAAATGTAACTTCTACTTTCTGGTTTACTCTGCAATAAAAATACAACTCAGCTCCCCTAAGTGATACCTAAAATTAATTCCAGATAAATATCATTAATTTGTAGTCTAATTTAAAAGTACATTAATTCTCTTAGCTCTGTCCTACATATGAATATTGTATCACATTCACTGCAAAGACTGCTCCTTATAATTAAAACAATAAAACATAAACAATTGGTGATAGGCACAGATATGTATACTCATCTTTTCACTCTACTAATCAGGCAGGTGTACATTTATGGAGACTGCAAAAAATGCAGTTTGTTCATGCAGAATTGTAGGAAAAGGAAAAGCTGAAAATCTGATCAATATATAAAAGTCTTATTTGCATAAAAAGATTTACAGTATTTCATTAGATACACTCATAAAAGTATGAATAAGCAGTTATTGCATTACCGTAAATGGATTATAGTTCCTTGTACTAAACTGAAATTTAAATAATATGGATTATACTGTTTGAATTAATTATTAGAGCCAAGAAATCTCTCAGTGGTTACAGTGGAATTTAGTGTAAATGTTTCAACAGCAATAATTAATGTTACCCTAGAAAACAGGAACTAAAGATGCCCATTTATATTGGTGTTAAGACCTCCTTTTGGTATCTGCAAATTTGTAAAAAGTGCAAATATTCTTAGGCTTAATGCAAAATATTTCAAATCAAGTGAATCATGTTCCTAGACTTCAACAGGCTTTAAATCAGAGAATTAATGAATAACATTATACAACAATGTGGATAATTTTTCATACCAAGAAAAATAGGATTAAATAAAGAATTAGAAAAACATCAAAAAATGTATTTGTAGCCTTTGAATTTGCTTCGATTAGGTCTACATAGTCAACTTAAAGTGGTCTCAATGCCACTCAGCAACATCACACTCCATGCATCTAAACATCATACATGACAGTAAGTTTTAAGACAAATGTCTAGTTTAAAATATTACACTTAAGGGAATAGAACTTCTCCCAAGATCTTCTCCTGGTAGCTGATCTCTAGCTATCAGTTTATCAAGCAGGTTAAGAAGTGATACTTGGAGCAACTGTAGCCCATTTTCAAAAAAGTGATATAAACTAAATAATGTCATTGAGGGTTTTTTAAACTAGCTGATTTAACTTTACCTAGAAATATACTGGGAGTGTTCACAAGGCTGATGATAGTTGAAAGACGTGTCCCACATACACTTTGAGAAGTTGGTGCTGATATACAGTTCTCATTTCTGTGAAGGGATTTTAAACCTACATTTACATGGTCCAAAGGAATACCTTCATCTGTTTATATATTCTGCTGAGTGATGGTATTGTGGATCATGATGAACTCATGTATCCACAATATCCATGTCATTAACTCCAAGGTTTATTTCCAGTGCTAGTCTATTGTGATGTATTACTTGCATAAGGATATTTATTAACATTTGAGCCTTTCTATTCAACCAGAATTTACTTTTTATTATTAAAATTCTTGTTGCTTTATCATTCAAGCTTTTTTCCATGCTGAGCTTTTATTGTTTTTTGTTCATTTTATGTTTGTGTTTTTTTTGTTGTTGTTGTTGGTTTTGTTTTGTTTTTTTTAATATTTTCTGAGTATGTTGTAAAGAAGGATTACAAATGAGAAGGTGTGTACCTCAGGATGCATAATAAGATTTAATAAAGAGGTCATTGGCCTAGACTCAGACAAAAGCACAGGGCACAGGCTTTCATGATTATACTCAGCTATTCTTTTTTTTTTTATTATTATTATTGTCTGTTTTAGCTCTCCATCTGGAGACTAGAGAATGGATTTTATTTTATTACATTTCATTGATTAATCTTGTTTGGTTTGTTTTGGTTTGGTTTTATTTTGCTTATTTTCTTGATATTATTTGAAGAAATGTATGTTTGTTTTTGTTTGTTTGCTGTTGTTTGTTGGTTTTTTTTAATGTAATACCACAGTAAAATATTAGATTAAAGGGATATTAGCATATTACATTACCATTTATCTGTCCGCTATACATCTTCCACTTTGTTAATTATTCAGTAAAAATTACACAGTAGTTAAAATTTTTTTAAATTAATATGAAACAACAGAATTAGTGGAATTAATCTGGAAGTTTAACACAGCTGTAGATAAGTGATCTAGGGAGTTAATTGGAATTGCAAAGGGATTGATATCTTTTATGCATATCACCCTGAAATATCCACCACTCTTTGCTCAGAATTTAGAATGATTATAAAGCTGCACAAATAAAATGAGCACTGAAGTACCATTATGACAAGTCTTTTCCAGTTTTCCATTTTCAAGAAGAGAGAGAAAGTAATATATGGGAAAGGAATACAGGTGAGCTAAAACTTATATCTTTATGGTGAATGAGAACTAGATGGAGGCAGGAAGCACACTAGGATTTTGTCATTCATAATTTAAAAAAACATTAAAAACCATCAAAACTCAAACAGTTTAAACACCAGGAACAATTATATCTGTTCCCCATTTCCCAATAGGAAGTTTGCTAGATTTGAATTTTTTCACATACACTTTCTGAGAGGAAAAAAAAAAAAAGAAAGGTGTTCATGCTCTATTTATTTAGTTTGAAATCAATAATGTTCCATTTAAATTTTAGTGTTCCCCCAGTAAAAAAAAATACAGTAAGAAACAGTTGACACAATTTGGCTTATAGTCCTCCAACACCCACATTTCTCCATCTCTTCCACCTGGCAGCTTGGGAAAGTTGCCCAGGTTAAACCAGAATGCTTTGGAACAAAACCAGTCCTTTAGCATACTAGGTGTTGACAGGCCAACCTGGTTAACACATGGTTCTGTTAGAAAAAAAAAAAATACTGCTCTCTGGATAAGCTGAATCATATTAGCTTTGGAAATGTCAAATGATCACTTGAAGAATGTAGTTACATTCATAACATGATCCTATCTCTTCTATAGACAGAATCTGAGGAATTGAAAACAATAGGAGTTATCACTGGATCATCAGATCCTTATGGCTTTTTAGGGGAAAACTAGGGAAGCCAACTCAGAGAAACAGATATTTTATGTAGTATCTGTGCTTCTATTTCTGTGCTTACCCTAGTAGCTAGATGCCCTGAAATTTTTTAATTCCTTCTATTGGTTACGAATGGAGCCTAGAGTGGAAAGCTTTGGGGTAGCAGTATGCATGACTGATCTCTACAACTGGTCAGGCATGACTTATCCTTGCAGAATCTTTCATGTGACAAATTATAGAATAATATATTGTTATATCTAGGTAGAATCCAAACTGGAATAAGTTCCAATTACAAAGTAGAATACAATGCCATAATATTGATCTACTTCCTGTACAAATAATTCTGTGAGAAACAGAAATTATTCAAAATGTTTTGTTGAGTTTGTGGTTGGGTTTTGTTTGGTTTTCATTTTGTTTTTGTTTTGTGGTTTTTCTCATTATTTTCAATATTAGTATTGAACTAGTGTCTTGTGGTCTTTAGAAGTTTAGTAAGATTATCAGTTTTCCAGTAAGAAAGTTTATTGTACTAATGAGACTAAGAAGGTCTATCTCCTTATTTGTCTATTTCTGTGACTTTTGCTGGCACGTGGCCCACAATCACTTTTTGGCAGGGAGGACAATGTGATTTGACTGTGCTGTTCCTCTATTCAGATATTCTGCATGATCAGAACATTTTTAGAAACAGAACTGGAACATTTCATGTGTTGTTTACAGAAAGCGATGATACAGCTGCTGTTGATAGGGAACAATTTCATCTTCTAATTCTCTGAAGTAGATTCAGGTAATATTTCACTTTTTTTACAAGAATGGCTTTGGCATAGAGTTGTCTAGAATTGTATGTTACTATTTACTTGGGAATAAAAAGTTCAATCTCTGGTACCAAAGAAATCCCTTGGGCAATTTGTCTATTCAACCTATATCCTGGATCTCCTTAAAAGTTAAGATTTTAATGTTTAGACTAACAGTTACAGTCAAAAGCTGATAACCTTTTGGCATTTTTAGTGTATTGTTTGGAGACTGCTCTTCACTCTGAGGCAAGGCACAGATATCAGTGAGACTTTTTCATGCTTTGTGGTAAGAAGGGGATAGAGATAACACACTGAGAAAGTAATGTTTTTGTGTAACATCCTAACTGGCTGTTAAGAGAAGGCAGAAAAGCCTAGAAAATGATAAAAGCTTTAACTAGAGGAGAATTTTTTTCAGACAGTAGACAATGTTTTCTCTCTGTCGCCTTTGCTGGAGGCTCTTTTGACTGACTTGCAGTTTGTAGGCATCACTTCATTGTTTGATCGAGTATTGTCTTACCTCTGACTTCATCCCTCTTCCTAGGTAAATTATTGTAACTGATTTGACAATTTCCACTTAACTAAGCCTCTTGATCATTCTGAAACATGAGTTTCAGGACATCAGCAGGCTTCCATCTCCCAGTAAGTGGTAGAATTAGAAGACTTCTTTTCTCTGCCCCTGTATATCTTCCTCCAGTTAATTCTACTTTCCTAAAGCCTTGTTTATGCATCACATAGGCCAATTCTTATATCACAGTAGTATAATTATTAATTTGACTGAAACCCAGGTAAATCTTCTCTTGCTTAACACCCAGAAGAAAGGAACACAGTGCCTTCCTTCAAGCACTTAGAAGCCCAAGTCCTTTTGAAAAAAATATTGGAATTGTGAAACTGCAGCTAGTGTCCATAGCCTGAAAGGTCAGGCAAAATTCAAAGCATATATGGCAAGTTTCCTAGAAGAAGGTAGTTAAGGTTAGATTTCTAAATGAGAAAGTGATCTAACTAAAACAAATAATAGAAAACATGAGAATGCAGCAGCTTGTACTAACACCATTCCACTTACTTAACTGCCTAAATGTAAATCCATAAATCTTTGTCTAGGGCCATCTTTAGGAAATTAGTGATTGTGACAGCGTTTTTTTTTTGTTCGTTTTTGTGTTATATCTGTGTTTTTTAGGTTTTTTTTGTTTTTTTGTTTTTTTTTTTTTTTGTTACGATGTTATGATCAGATATATTTTATGTAAAGCCTGGTTGTATTTGCTAAGCAACTTCTCCCAAAAGAAGTGCAGAGAGATGACTGTTATGAAACATGCTTCAGAAAATGTAGTTTCTGAAGAATGAAGAAATCCTCCAAAAGCACAGAGAAAATAGCACCATATACTTGAGATACTTATTTAAAGAAAGAGAGTCAGCCTCACTTCTGGAGTGAAATGAAAATGTGACTTTGCCCCTTGGGAGTTATAAGAATTCTGGAAAACTGTGGTCCACTTCAGCTTTCTCTTAAGAAGATGTAAGTTCTTGATCATCAGATCTCATAATGCCTGAGCAGAAACCAGCAGCTTCTGTAATCTCCTTCCAGCAAAGCCACTCAGCACAGAAAGAAAGCCTCTCCATGGCACCCACCAGAGTAGTCATGCAGCACAGCACATCACCCTGTCCTCTACTCTCTGTTCCTAAAGGGAGCAGCAGAAAAACCGTCAGCAGATCAACCACATGGATCCATAAAATTTGTGTGGCTTTTTCATTGTTACCTACAAAAATATGCATCCGTAAGACAATGGGACCAGATTCATTTCCTTACTTTCCTTGAGTTAAAAAGCCAATTGAGCTAAGCTCATCCTGTAGAAAAGTGATATGTTTGCACATCTCAGAAGCTGGGCTGAGTCTACCCCTCTAGTTGATCCTTGACTATAAGGAAATTATAATAGCTCCACTCCTCAGCCAGGTGTTTCAGTTAAGAGCCTCCAGCAAGGTGATAGAAATGAAGATCATAGAAAGTGACAGAAAACCAGTCACATCTATCAAAGGAGGCTTTGACCAAGCTCTCTTCAAGAACAGAAATATATTTCCTAGTTGAAGCACAAATCTGATAAAAAAACAAGGTGTTCCACTGATAAGCAACTGAGACAACTGACAGACGTTTGCAAAATAAGAAATGGCTTCAAAGCTAATCAGGAGTCCTCAGCACATACTTCAGTTACTGTGGGGAACACGGTGAATTAAAGTGTGTGCCTTGTCTACACAAGAAAAATTCTTTCATTTTACTAAATCAGTTTAAAAGTGGATCTAGTGACACTAGAAAAAAATGTGTTGATTGAAGATGGCCCCTTGTGGTTTTCACTTTTTGCTTCTTCTTTCAGAGAAAAAACCTGAAAACTGAAAGTGGTCAGATGTTATTATTTCCTGACACTGCTCAACTCTTTTTTTTTTTCCATAAATAGTTTTCCCAGTTTTTCTTCCTTTTATGTTTCCTTTTTTTTTTCTCCCTCCCATATTTCTTAAATTATTTGCCACCTTTATTGCTGAAGGGTGAAGATATCTATATACCTGTCACAAATTGTATAAATAGCTAAGGTTTCTAGTTCTAAACTACCCAAATCCAGATTTGCAAGACCAAATATCCTGGAAATATCTTTTTTACATTTTAGAAAGTATAATTCTCAGAGAGAAAAACAGGGTGTGGATTAGGGAGGTGGGAGGGGGGGTAATGTTCTTAAGTTTGTGAGAGATTTCCATATATTCTCACCATTACATTAGTATTTAAAAATAGTTTGGTACAATACAGTGGCTTTCCACATAAAATAAATAATTATTCTTAGTTATAAAAATACTTCTGAAGACATATCTATGGAGTTGGTTTGCAATTTTCCAGAAAAATATGTAGCATACCAACAGAAGGAATCTTTCCTCTTCTGATCCTCTTCCTGTAACTTAAATTTTAAATTAACGGTGTCAATTAACTTACCCTTATATGATTTGTTTCATGTTTATTGCTGTTTGAAGAAAAATTTTGACATTTTTCTGGCATGCTTCACACTTATTACACTGAAATTGTATTCCAAAATGTTTGCTATACTTGTGTTTCTGTATTATTTAGATAAACTAATTAATTTGTAACAAAGCAATACATACACCCTCTTCTGTATGTAAAAAGCTGATTTATTCTCTCCTAATCGTCTCACTCCAGCCATCTTTCCTTGCTTCCTTCTATTTTTCCTTTTTTTTTCTCCTGTTTTTTCCAGTGTTAGCATCAGTATTCTTCTTTTACTAGCTTTTTTCTTCGTGATACTCTTTCAACACTTTTTCTTTCTACTTATCTGGTTTTATTCCTGTGTATCTAGTGAGTTTCCCACTCCCCCTAGTTTCCACATACCAAAATACCCTACCAATTTTTATATAGCTGTTTTTCTTCCTACTCCTGTCCATGCATGAGGAATGCCAATTTTCTATTCTCAGATTCCCCAAATCAGTATTCCAATGCTGTTCTCCTTAATCACTCATCTGAACCCATCAGTCCTGAACCTGCAGCTTCTCACAAGTAGTCACCTCTTAGTAGACTTTTCTAATGACTACTAGATGTGTAGCTTGATCACCACATCCTCCTGTCTCATCTGAACTTTCTGCAAGGAATTATTACGGCAGCATCAAGACAGAATGGTGTGACCCTATAGTGCTTTGCAGAGTCTCATATCTAATATACTCTACACTTTTATTGCACATTTTTTTTCCTCTATAGACCTCTCATCTTCACAGAGTACATACAAAACTACGTATTCCAAATAAAAATAAAACCTTTCTGACTACACATGGTATTACAATACAGACTCTTCATTTAAGGCAAAGTGAGTAGTTTGAGTTCCTACAGGATTTTTTCCCGTCTAAAATATTTGCTTGGCCAAAAATTCCTACAGGATTTTTTCCCCTCTAAAATATTTGCTTGGCCAACAACCATTCTCTCACCGCTATCTAGAAGGAATTCAATCAACTACTTCTTTTGAGCTCCAGTAGGAAGCGACTCCTACTTCCAAATGCCCGATGAATCATTAATGGAAAGAGTCTTAGATTTTCTTGTAATAGCAAGCAGCAAATAAAAACATAAGTTGAATAAATTTTCAAAGTCCTGGTTCATCTATACCTAGAAAAAAAGGGTAAAACTTTTCTTTCAGGAATGCATGGTTAATTGACATTCAGAGAAATGCTAAACATTTATGTTGACAAAACACTTTTCAAATTGATGGGAACCATTTAAGCCATTTTTAAATCTGTAATATAGCATTCTAATACATTAAAGAATGAAGAATGATTCAGCATACTTCATTTGCAATAAGTGGCTTTGGAAACAGATTCAATTTTTCCTCAGAGAAAGTCTGAAAATGTTACATGGTATTTTGTATGAAGTGCAAGTCATCAGTCGGAAAGAAAATAGTTGTCCAGAGATTGTAGGCTTTTTTTTTTCGGGAAAAAAAACCAAACCAAACCAAACCAAACCAAACCAAACCAAACCAAACCAAACCAAACCAAACCAAACCAAAACAAAACAAAACAAAACAAAACAAAACAAAACACACTTCATTCCAAGCTTTAATGGAAAGAAAAAAAAAACAAAAAAAACAAAAAAAAAACCAACGACCTTTCTAAAATATTTAGTATTATTTTAAAAAGTCTTAGTAATATTAGCAATGTTTCAGCATCAAATTAATTCTCATGTGTAACACTGCTCTTCAGGCCAGCTATTTCATGTTGAAATGGCAATAAGGTTATCAGTTTTTATATTGTAGACTGAAAAATCCTACACGTCTAGTCTTGGAACCATATTGCCATAGTTCTGGATCAGAAAATATCACATTGTCTTCTGACGAAATTTGTTGAATAATTTGTATGTTGTTTTGTTTTGTTTTTTTTTTATTTCTCATCACGGTGCAAAAATATATGATGATTTGGAAGCTTAACCTGATATAAACTGCTCACATCAGAAGCTGTCTAAAAAGCAAGGATTCCAGTTCAAGGTTTTTGGTTTTGATTTTGGTTTTTCTCCAGATTTAATTTGTAACCACACTGACGAAAATGAATTAAATTATCTGTTTTGTTAGAGTGCTTCATTGTAACATAACAAAATTGTTTATATTTGCATTTATTTTCTGGATTACAAATGTCCTTTGTCTACTGAGCAGCATTTGAAGATTTTTTTTTAAGGCATCTAAATCTCCCTGAATAGTTACAAAGTCTGGTGGGCAAACTGTAATGTTTAGTACTTAAAGTGTTTTCAGAGAAATATAAATATATACATATTTTAGGTGTTTCTATGCAGTTGCAAAAATCTTATATACTCTGCCCATGGTGGTAAAACCTAATAGGAACTCTTTGCATAGTTTTCAAAGATTTGTGGTCTTCACCTGCTCAAAATGAGGAAATCTTGTAGAGGAAATTTCTTCAATTTTGATTGAAATATATTTATTACCAGCTTACTGATTTACTTAGCAGCATATGAATACAAGTTGATGTTAAATTCGGTTTGTTTGTTTGTTTTTGTTGTTGTTTCTTTATTAAATTATTATGAGATCACCGTACATTCCTAGGATTCATACACAAAAGGAGATAAAGCTAGCTGATTCTCTGGTAATGTCCTGCTTCAGAAAGCTCCTGACAGAAGTGGTGGTCTGTCCAGAGGAAGAGCACAGCAACATATCTTGCCAGCAGGATGTGGGGGATGTGTGTTGCTTTCTCACTAAATCTGATGGTTTTGTGGATATGGAGTATTTACTGGCCTTGATGAACACCGCCTACCTACTATAACTTTGTGTCCTGGTTTTCACTAGAAAGCAATGAAGGCATGCAGAGAGCAATCAACTCCCGTAGATTTCCTGGGCTGGGTGACTGCAAGGCTCGGAACTCCACTCAGAAGCAGACCTACCCCTCACTTAGACACAGGCAGGTGGCCTCGAGATAGATACTTGTCTGCCTCTGTGGACTGAAATTAGGAGGCTATGGGCCATGAAATACATTGGTAAGAAATATTAACACTTTAAAGATGATTCCTTCTTCTTCTTGCTTCTTGGCAGTATTCTAAAAATGCTAGTTTTTATAAAATATATGAGATGCAATTGGTTTTGAGCATTCAGAAATAGTAAAATCTTACAATTACTGATCATAACTGCATGTTAAGTAGTACAAGTATACTGCTTTATCTTCTAATTGTCTTCAAAATATTGACTTAGTGTCTATGAATGTTCATCATCACTACAGGATAAACCAGAAAGGCTTTCTCAATGAAATTTGTTCAGCAGCTGTGGATGCATGTGTTCAAAAAGCCTGCCCTAATATGAGAGTCAATATGTTCAGACTTACTGCCAGAATGTACTTTAGACAAAAGAAATCAACCATTCTGTCACATGCTTCCATTAAGCATTTTTGGGTGTACACTCACTGACAATTACTTAATACATTTGCAATTATATGTTAGAAAAGATGGCTACATATTGGGGAATTTGTTCTAGTTTGAATAAACTTGTTCAGAGGGAAAGTAAGTGTATTAGACTTTCACAGCTTCTGTGAGAGGTGAGTACATATCATCATATTATTGTCTTAATTAAAAGTTTTGTAGCTCTCACAGGATAAATAATGTAAAAACACTAGGACATCAAAATAAATGCATAAAATCACTTTTTGTTTTCTTCTGTTTCTCGGTAGCACAGTATTACCTATGTTACATACGTGTTTGTCTCTGTTATTTTCAGAAACTATAAGTTCTTCTATGTAGGTCACCTCAATAGCTGATCCTTTTATAATATCTCTCTATCTTGTGTAATATTGGTAATAACTTCTAAACTCAGAGTTGCCTATACTTCCCCCACCTTTTTCTTTAAAACGAAAAATTGTAGCTGTGCCATCAAGTTAGTCAGCAAGTAATTTTAAGCTTCATTCTAATTAGTTTGAAAAGGTTAAACCACATGAAAGCACAGATAAAGTTTGATAATGAGACAATTTAAGAAAAAGAAGTGCTCACATTGGATGAAATGACTAGGACTTTTCCATTCCTCTTCCTTGACATTATCCTTGTTTCTCTCAAACTGAATAAATCACCAGCTGGAGAAACATGGAAAAATATCTTCCATAGGTTAATAGAATTAACTGTCTAGGGCTATGAAGAGTACTCATAGGAATAAACCAACGAAGCAAACAAACACACACAACTGTCAAAAAACAGGAAACGGTCATGTAACAATACCTACCAAAGCAGCTGTTTTATTCAGGCATAAAACCAGACTGAACTGAACCAAAACAAGCATTCCTTCTTGACAGATTTGATGTTAGTTGCATAAATCTAATACAAATTAATTTATTTCCCTAGAAAGATTTCTGATTTAAGAAGGTGTATATGAATTAAGACTCGAGAAGTAGCATTTTATGATGCTCAGTTGCAAAGTGTCTTAAAACCATCCCATTCTCATGGTTCCGGAGAAGCAGTAAAATAAAACAATGAACAGCAAAAACAACTTGAGTTCAGTTTCCATTTTACATCATTTCAATAAAGGACAAATTCCAATTATCTGTAATAATTAAGCAGCTTCAACACTAAGAGGTTCTAACCTTCAACAAGGGAATAGTTCTATGACTTCTAGCGAAGAGCAACTTTCTATTGACCAGCTATTGATTAGGCTTTCTGTGTTCTTGCAATGTGAGACTGCTAACAATGCAATGATTTATGGGATTGTTGAATATCTCCTTGTTGTTCAGGAACAAAAAACAGTATCGGAAATATGTTTTTATCTCCTTGTATTAGAATTATTTTAGATATTAATTCAGATATGAATGTAAGTCCTAATATATATTTTACTCATTTGAAACCCATTCCTGAATATTTCTCTCCTTTTAAAACATCTTTCTTTTCAGCTAAAAATAATGACATGCTAATATGTTCAAAATTATTAAGAATCCTGGAGTTTTACAGATAAGTGTGTGAATGGACAAATACTAAGTTATTCCCCCCATTTACAAAAAAAATGAAGACACAGAAGCTCTCAATCCTTGTTAAAGGTATGAGAAAAATTGTGGTAAGGGCCAAATAATTTTTATCCAAAATTATAAAAGGCTAAATATTCTTACTCTATTTTTACTGATATTAGAAACTGTTTTCTTTTTTTGCAACAGAGTAATAATATTCTGTAATTAGCCAGACCATTGTATGCAATTTCTTTCCTCTTTTTTTTTTTTTTTTTTTTTTTTTCTAAAATCTACAAAAAGAACACTCTTAAAGAACCTTAATGTTCTTGGGCTATCTCTAAGAGTGCTTACTTTGATCATACCCCTATGGAGATGTAATACTTTAAACTGCATAACATACTCTGACTTTTTGCCTTCTAAGTCTATGTCTATCAATAGGTAAATTAATGCTGAAGATAATTCTTTCTATTAAATAGGTATCTGACACAACAAAACAATCACTGTAATATATGTTCAATATTAGTTTATAATAAGTGCTGCTATAAAATTACTCCCATTATAGACATTCACTTCTACAATCAGTAGGTGATAATCATTCAGTTCTGAACCTGACACACAACTGTCATCATAAGACACTTTTAATGATTATGTGAATGAACATTTAATCAGGTAGCTGCATATAATTACCTTTTGAATATACCCACAATTAAATTCAAAATCTCAAAGAGAAACTTTACAAAGTACTAGATAATTTTGGAGAAGCAAGTACCAAATAAACATCATTAAATGAGTTCAGAAACCTAATCTTTCAGCTTGATTAATTTTAATCTGGCATAAGTATAGATTCCATTATCCTTACATGTGATACATAGCATCTTTCCTCTGTGATAACACATTTTAGGGAGAAAAGTGTTAGTTGGTACATGAATAGTAAACCTTAATTGACAGTGAATAACTGAAAACAGTTTCTTGAACTGTCTTCTCAAAAAAAAAAAAAAAGTCAATTAAGTTCATAGATTTATAATTAGTCTTTCCTGACTACAATTGGGGGCTGATAGTTAATTCTTTCAGCCAACAGAGGCTGCTTGAAAGATTTGTCCCTGGTATAATCACTTTTTCCTCTGGAAATCACAGCATACTTGAACTGAGTGCTACTATTTGTATCAGGGAAGAGAAACTGGGTTTGATTCAATCAACAAGTTTGTGTTCATCTAACAGAATTACCACCTCTTATGGACAGTTGTGAACCATTTCTGCTATGTAGAAGATCGCTTAGTACATTTAAATTATATGTTCAAGTGTTATTCGTTAAAAATCAAATTAGGGACAACGATAGACTTACTGTATTTTATCTGAAAGGAGGACACAAGATACGCTTTTGCATGAAGTGTAGCACTTCTCAAAAATTCTTGATAACATAAGAAGTCTTAAATTCAAGAAGCAAGAAGACTAGAAGAAAAGTACTCTTATAGAGAAGAATACCAAAAGTCTGCCTCTTAAGTCTGACAGCTGCTTATTGTTGTTCTTATTTTTTCCTTTCACCTAACTGGGCTAAAATACTCCTACTATTTTGCACCACATACAACCTTTCCAACTCTGAAGATGCTTCTAGGGGAATAAGTCCCTTGCAAAATATTGGCAGTCTGGAGTGGGTTTTTTTGTTGTTTTGTTTCCCCCCCCCCCCTCCCCCCCATCCCCCACCCCCAGGACAAGATAGTCAGAATCTGTTTGTATTCTTAACCTACCTATCTTCCACAAGATTTCTTAATCCTGATCCCATGATCTTCTACATCAGACAAATTTTATTGCACTTCCTGTGTCTTCTGTAGTACAACAACTCCTTCCTTTAAAATTAATCCTAGATGAAGTCTTCAACAGACAAGATGGACTATACCGATGGACTATACTGATGAGTTTATTTCCTTTATTGCTTAACATTACTCTAAAGTTATCTGACTTATTTTATTTTGTTATGCAATCTAGTATACTATTTATTCTTTAAAAAAATCCACCCCCGGTAGGCTGTAACACAGGCCTCCCATTACTACAAACACTTTGAATGGTCTTTTATGATATGTGATATGGCATTGTTCAAAAACTTTTACTGGGGTAAGTTAATGTCTCTATGCTGGGTTAGTGAATGCACTTATCTCTCTTTTTGGGCACTGCCAGATACATTTTAACTGACTAAAACATTAGCCAATTATTTTGACTACTAAAGTTTTTGACTTGTATGACATATTTATATAAAAAATAGGTATCTGTGTATATACATGTATCTCTCCATATATTTTTATATGTCTGTGCATATGTATATACAACGTTTCCAATAATTTTCTACAGTAAAGCTTCTGCTCTAAATTATTACTGTTAAATGTATGTCCTGCTGTTCTAAATAAAACTGGATTGAAGGTGTTGACTTTCTGTTATGCATTGTCTGGGTCACTACAGATGTTTGTTCTCATTGGCTATTTACTAGCTGCGTGGAATACCACTTCAAGAAAATCAGTATTGGAAAGGGTTTTATTATGTCAATGACAATTTCATGAGACCTTTGCACATTTAAAATTCATCAAGGTTGGTAAAGAAAATTTCAGAAGTGTTAGCATTGCATTATTATTCTTGAAAATCTGGCTGAGCATGGGTTTTGCCCATTCTTACAAGAGTAGTCCTGTCAAGATCTAGATCTGAAAAAAAAGGAAGAATACCGTAACTGCGGATGCCTGTTGTGCACTGTGGGGGTGCTTCAAAGAATACTTTAACAACTAAGACTGTATGTTTATGGAGAACATAAATAACTGTGGGATATCCATTGTGGGAAACTCTCATTATTCAGTCCTATTAAATGTCAAAGTGTCTGAGAAAATTAAATAAGAAGGTCTAGTGATATGAACAGATAAACTGCAAGCCTTGTAAAATATATGAAATGGAACTCAGGGCAGAGCTAAGTGAAGAATTCTAATATAATATAAAGCACATTGCCATAAATCTTTTAAAGTTACTTACATCATAAAGAATTTACTTGCTTCTGACTGCTTGTTGCCCACTTCTGAATATTTCTTCATCTTTCCAATTCCTAGAAGTAGCATTGAGAATCAACAGAAAATGAACCATGAAGGCTCTGGGACCCAGGGGGAATGATGCGAGTAAAAGAGCAGCAAAAGAAATAACAGCAGTGATACTATAACAACAGAACTCTGCACCTTCTGCCATAGATTTATATATCCTGTGATGTTTTATCCACTAACAAGAAAGCATATTTGCATTTTTAGTCTCAGTTTAATAAATTGATCAATTATTCCCTTTCTCTTCCTATTGATGCAGCAAATATACCCAACAATGTTATAAATTTTAGGCATAATCAGTTGCAGCCATTTTGGAACACAGGACAGAGAAAATGAGAACTTTCAGTTCCAAGATACTGTTCAATAATAACTGGAAGCTGTTTGATATGTATGTAAATAAATAGATTTCTTTTTTTTCAGTTTTTGGAGAAGTGTCATTTTCATATAACTTACAAACTGGAATGATTTTTCATGGCCTTGAATTATCAGTGCTTGGGTGTCTTAATAAATTGTCACAGTTATCATCTATTTCTTTAGCCATGGAAGCATTTTTGTTAATGGAGAAAGCTAGCATTTTCATTTTGGTCTTTGTGTCTTAAATTTAAAACATATTGTGTGACATTTTTATCAATATTGCCACATTTGATGAGCTTAAAACAGCAGAAGAAGTGCCATCTATTCAAACTAACAATTGGCATGTCCAGTCTTTCAAGAATAGTGTGTAGTACAGGATTTTCTGGGTTTGTTTCTCTAATGCACATTTAGACAAATGGACTTTACATTCAGTGATGCATTTGGTTTTGATAAGCACCACAGTGGTGATTTGATAAGCACAAAATCTGTGATATCTTAAGAAGGGTAAAGGACTTGGAAGGATTTTAACAATAATATGTATATAAATAGACTTTTTTTTCTGTCAAATATTGAAATCTGTAATCAGCATTGCAGATATTCCCAACAAAACAGAGAGAATGCAAATAAATTAAGGTAACCACAGAAGCATAGTACTGAGAGAGATTAGTTTCTAGTGTTAATTTTACATTTCAGGTGCTCACAGAGATGTGACAAGAGTACTGGTGAAACCCAGCACTATCATTTTCTTTTTTGTTTTGCTGGCCTTTGGAGAGAGATATATAAATATATTAATTCCATAAATCTTAATAAACCATAAGAAATAAAAGTAACTACCAATTGTAATTGGCATTGTTCTAGATGATACTAAATGTTCTTCTGGATAGTACAAAATATAAAACTACATTTCCTAAACAAAGACAATTGCTACACTTTTGGTTCAAAGTTTTCTGTATCACAGATGGACCTAAATAAAAGAACAGTTGTTAGTTGCACCTCTGTATGGGAATTCTCATTTACACATTTCCTCTCAGATTTCCTAATCATTCCTCATAGAATCATCACATCATAGAATGGTTTGGGTTGGAAAAGACTCTTATAGGTAATTTTTAAAGGTCTTTTCCAAGCCAAGCACCTCTATGTTAGCAAAAAAGTATAAATACACTTTAGCAATTGCCATTGTTTGGGAAATTTATTATCAAATTTTGTACTAACGGAATGGTTTTGGATGGAAATTATCTTTCCAATCCAAACCATTCTATGATTTGATGATTCTGTTATTGTGATTGTGATCATATAGCCCAACCAACCCTGACACAGGCAGGGACATCTTGCGCTAGGTCAGGTCCTTCAAAGCCCCATCCAACCTTATCTTGAACACTTCTAATGATGGAGCATCCACAACTTCTCTGGGCAACCTCTTCCAGTGTCTCAACATCCTTATCATACAGAAAATTTCTTCCTTGTGTTCAAGCTAAATCTACCTTCTTTCAGTTTAAAACCATTACCCCTTGTGCCGTCACTACAGGCCCTGTTAAAAAGTCTCTATCATTCTAATAGGCCCCCTTTAGGCATTGAAAGGCTGCTGTAAGATCTCCTCAGAGTCTTCTCCATGCTAAACAACCTCAGCTCTTTCAGCCTTTCTTTATAGGAGAGGTGTTCCAGCCTTCTGATCATTTTTGTGGCCCTCGTCTGGACCCTCTCCAAGAGGTTCATATATTTCTTGTACTGAAGGTCTGAGAGCTGGATGCAGACTTACAGATGAGGTCTCACAAGAGTGGAGTAGAAGGCTAGAATCACCTCGTGCTACCTTCTAGCCGCGCTTCTTTTGATGCAGCCCAGGATACAAATTATTTTCTGTTCTGTGAGCACACATTGCTGGCTCATGTCCAGTTAGCATCCCCAAGTATCACCAGTTGTGACGGAGGCACCCCGAGGTTAGTTTAAGGGACAACAGGGTCCAAAACAACTTTTCTTAAACCGGTGAGAAACAGGGTTTTAGCACTCCAAAGTGACTTAAATAAAGGTTCGGATATCAGTTGAGGAAAATTATTAAGGGGCAGCAACTAATACAACAGGCGGTCCACAGTGTGCATGCACGTGGCTTCACTCAAAACAATGCCGGAGTCGTCCCTGAGTCCCAGAGAAGTACACACTTGTCTGAACACGGTGTGGGATTATTTTTAAAGAGTTATACGTACTCATAGTGAGTACAGAAAGTGTACACTCGCAATCCTGCGAGGGTTAATTTACTTACACGTGCAAATGTGCACAGAATATTACATGTGCTTATGTGGAAGCACGGGAGGAAAATACACTCGTGATTGTGCGAGGAAATAATTTATACATGTGCTCGTATTGAGCACGGAAAGTTACGCGTGCAAATGTGCACGGAAAGTACACGTGCTTGTATTAAGCACGGAAAGTACGCGTGCAAATCTGCACGGAAAGTTACACATGCAAATGTGCACGGAAGGAAAATACACCCGCGATTCTGCGAGGATTAATTTTACATGTGTTCGTATTTAACACGGAAAGTTACACGTGCATATGTGCACGAAAAGTATAAATATACCTGAAATCCTGCGAGAAGTTTTACTCACACCCGTGGCGGCATGGCAAGCGGAGTCTCCATCCCGGGGGGCGGGTCTCGGCGGCAGCATCTTGCTCGTGCTCCGAGAGACCCGTGACAATGGGCGGAGTCTCGACCACAATCCCGTTTTCATATTGGCTGATCAGATCTGACTGTAGGCATTCTAGAAGCTTCTCTGCACCCTCACACTGGCTGTGGGGTGCCCCTGAAGCCTCCAAACATCCCCCACACTGGCCGCAGGTGCCCAGTGGCTCACTGGCGCCTCGGCACTCCCTTCTCCCAATGGCCTTGGCCAGGGTGCTCTGGGGCCAAACAAAAGCAGCTGTTAGCCTCAAGTAGCAGAGAGAGAGGGAGATGTGCCTACTCCTTCCATACTGAAGGAGGGAAGGGGAGAGAGGGGGGTTTGCATTCTGCCACACCAGTATCCCCAAGTCTTTCTCCACAGGGCTGCTCTCAAACCATCCGTCCCTCAGTCTGTATTGATACCGGGGATTGCCCCAGCCTGACTGCAGGACCTTGTACTTGTTGAACATGATGAGGTTCACAGCAGCCCACTACTCAAATCTGCCAAAGTCCATCTGAACTGCATTTAGCAAATCGACTGCACTGCTCAGCTAGTGTTGTCTGTAAACTTGCTGAGGGTGCACTTGATCCCACATCTATGTCATTGATGAAGATATTGAATAGTATTAGTCCCAGTATGGACCCTTAAGGAACACCACTTGTTATTGGTTTCCACATGGACATTGAACGATTGACTATAACTCTTTGGACATGGCCACCTAGCCAATTTGATACCCCTCTAACAGTCCTTCAGTGAAACCCATATCTCTAGTGGCAAGAAAGTTGTGGGGCACTGTAATTCCTCTCTTTTTTTTTGTAGTTCAGATAACAGTAATGGTTTTGAATTTTTCTCATTATCAATTTCTTATTTGCCAAAAAAGTAACATTATTTTCTGAGGCCTATACAACTTCCTTAATCACAATTTTTTATTGAGTACAAAAGGGTAGGTTATTTACCTGAATTACCCTTTTTATTCAGGTAGATGATCCATCCCATAAGATACACAATTGTATTTTAGGAGTACACTAGTATTTTTAAAATTGCTGATTTTTTCAGAAGTCTCATATAATTGTCTCGTTCAGAATAATGAAACTAAAGAGTCATACTAAAATTATGAAAAATATTAATTCTCAAAAAAGAGTGGTTATTTTATTCTAATAGTTATTGGGATTCCTCTTTAAAAATATATATTTTTTGTCCTTCAACTGCAAGTAAGTGACAATAAACAAAATTAATATGATCCAACCCTATTAAACACTCTGACGTGTTCCATTTTTTTCATCCTCCAAAAAATTCAAGAAACACTTTATTTATATGTATTTTGCAACTGATTGCAATACGATACTATACCAAAGCAGAAAGTAACTCTATGGAGTTACAAATGTTTAGTGTTGCCTGATAGTAAAATGCTTCAGTAGGCTATAGATTCAGATATCTTTAATTCCTTAGTGGTTGATTTAGCTGTCCGAGGAAAATGTAAACATTGTGCCGATGTTGATGTCTGGTGAAGTGGAACTATCAGTCATATTTGTTTTATGACGTGAATCAATTTGAAAACCTTCTCTATAATAAAGAAGTCTAGCAAAACAGAAATGCTTTGTCCTGAAAAAATCAGCCAAGTTTGAAGGATGGAGGGAAATATTCTTGTGAGAGGTGAAAGCTACAGAAATAGAAAAAGATAATATTAAATGTTTGATTATTTTGTAGAGAGTTTTAATCTGATTTATGTTTGTTACTGCTTCCAGTAATTGTAGATTTGTATTTTAATGACTATAATTAATAAATGAACTCATGTTTTTCCAAACATGCATGAATTAATTTTGGTCAGTATCACACTAATTTACTATATGGCTTCTGTCTGCAGAAAGATTTATAATATTTCATTATACCCATGGAGAAAATGCTGATTAAGTCCTCCCAAAGTGGACAAGTTTTATTTACAAAGAATTCCATTACATAAACTATTATAACAAAGGAATAAATTGCCTGGTCTAAAATGAGGCACAAGATTGCATGGTGGACAGGAGGTCACTACCCCAATGGGTAAGTAGAGGAAGAAAGAAAATAAGAGGAATCAGTGTCAGGAAATTTAATTTTAGAATTATAACCTTTTCTGGCCTGCAACCTCTTCTCTAAGGTCCCACAGATCTGCTTCTGAAATGCCTAAAAGGCACACTTCACAAACGAAAACTAAAAGGAAATGCCAAAGAGGAATTACTTTGGGTGCTAGCACTGTAATAGAAGAATAAGGGAGCAAATGAGCTGTGGACAAAATCATTCAAGAAAAAGCACTGAACATGGCTTGAATAAGAACACCACAAAATAAGTCAGTTGCATTATTAAGGAGATGAGTTATCAATTACATTGTGAACTATGAACAGACAAAATATGTAAATTCTCAGAGTAATGAAACAAAAAATATTGATGGAGGCCAGGTAGGCAGAACTAGATATTGATGTTTCAGAAAAAAAAATTCAAAATAGTTCCCATGACATGATGTCATATAGCATTGTACACCAGAAAGACAGATTGTATGAGTTCATGAAGGTGGGAGGCATTGAAGAATCCTGAAAATATTACTATGAAGACATACTAAAGATAATGGGGGATAATATGAGTCTTAGGAGGAAAATGGAGCAGAGGATGAGAAGGGGATTAAACTTTCTTTCTTGCAAATACACCTTTATCATTTCCAAATAGTAATAGGAATTCCCACAAAATGTAGGGACCTGCTGCTTCGGTTTCTATTACCTTTAATTAACAAGTAACTTAAACTTTTTATTGATTAGAAATTTCCAAAACTGTTAGATAAACCTTACATACTTTTAATACTTGGGGAAGAAAGCAAACAAGAAAAAAGATGGAGAAAAAGCATAGAGAAGAGGAAGACCGAAGTATGGAAAATGTTTTGTCAAGATAAGGTTGTTTTAGCATCATGTTACTTAATGTTCCTCACAGCCAGCCTGATTTACATGATCTTGACAGCTTATTAACCTGGACTAGCAGTCTGAAAAAGCTGTAAGGCAGATTAATATTTGATCCTTACAGCATGGAGGACATGACAGAGAATTCAGGACAGTACATTTAGGTTCTTCTACAGGTATCCTAGTGAGACAACTTCACCTAGGCAGCCTCAACAGGAGCTGCAACAGTCTAGGGTGATGAAATAAAGATGAATGATTCCAAGTTAAAGGTTCCTCATGATAAAAGCTTAAATATCATCTTTCATAGACTGAAGGGCAGATACATAAGAGTTTACCTCACCATCATACCAATTGCATTTGCTCAAAGGTGTTTATATTTTCCAATTGCCAATGAAGTAAGAGTTTTGAAAACTCCTCATAATCTAATTAACCTTCATAGCTGAAATCAGTTCTCCCACTCTGCCACTTAGTTCAGTCAATGATTACAGTTTTTAGTTTGTGAACTCCAATAAAATATTTTTACAGATTTCAAGAAAGCTTTCACTGCTGTACGCTATGCAAACTGCAAACATCGTATCTGTCATGGATATCTCAATTTACCTGGCTGGACTAGATTAAAATAAATAAATAAATAAAGTCTCTGATAATTAATTTCAGAAAAACAGAATTGACATACTGTCTTATTGTTACAGAAAGACTGTATATATCTAGTGCTAGAAAACAAGGATATGTATTTTCCCATTGACATCTCCCCTTGCCCCAAACCAGCTATTCAAGATAATTAGTGCACAGAGTAATTGTAGACTGTAACTGTTTATAACCAGGAAGGTAAACTAGCTATTAGTGATAGCACAGGTGTGAAAGGGAGTTAAGTGAACTTACAGGGGAACTATGCTGGAGATATAGACTATGTTTGCCTTAAAATATGACAATGTATTTACAGAGGTCTAGAAGCAAAGTGAAACATACATGCGCAACAAACAAATGAACAAACACATAACCAAGACAAAGCTGAAAGAGTAGAGAAGGAATTTATCAATAACACCATTCTGGAAGAAAGCTTTTGTGCCCTTGAGTTGGATTTTGGATTGTCTGAATGAGGCAGTGCCCTTCAGGAAACCAACTTATCTCTGACAGAAAGCAGCATAAGTAAAATTAGAGGTGAAGGCTGTCACAGAAACTTAGTCTCAGTTAAGCTGACATTTCAGATCCGCAGAGACATCAGCAATTAATGAAAGTTAACTTATCAAGCCTCTACCTCCCTAAAATAAGTGTGGTTCTATTCCTTCTTCTTGTTGATAAGACAGGGACTGGCCTAATAGCTAGAATCTGTTTGAAGGCATAGAAACTGCCTTTTAAAAAAAAAGTTAATTTATTATATTTTTATCATCCCACAGGAATTAATGAATTACATCTGGATGGCAATTGCAACTGGACAGAGCTTCCTAGAGGGAGGTCTTGTGGAAAGAAAACAAAATGTCTCCCTAGTTTCACAGAATTTGTAAACTTTATGTTTAATATTATCACAGACAAAAAAGTCTGAAAAATAGACCTTTCATACACAGCAAGAGACTCACAGATACATGCCAGGCAATTAAAGGAGATGTCTATATTGGCATTAAGCTTGACATAGAAAAGACTGGGTTTTAGTTCATAAAGCTAATTCTTGAGTCTAAATTAATTTGTTTTAAAATGTCATGTAATTTACATAGTTTGTGTAAAAGACAGAAGAAAACAAGAAAAAGGACTGTACAGGGCTGTACGATTTACTCTGGCACGAAGGTCACTGTGGCTTGTTCATTACTAGGGAGTCAAAAGTGGTTTTCTAACTATTTTCCTCTATGAGAAAAGATTCAGAGAAACACTTTGAGGGAAAAACAAGGAGAAAATAAAAAAAAAATGTATGGACTTCCTTCTGAGTAATTCAAATACACTTATTCAAGGCATTATTCAGATCAACAGTCTTCTCATATTCTAATATTTAAAAATTTTACACATCCATTTAATTCACAAGAAAATATTCTTTTGGACATATATATTTGCAATTACATCTGTTTTGTTTGTTTGTTTGGTTTTTCGTTTGTTTGTTTTTCAAAGATTCTGCACGAATATCAAAATATTCAGTTGAAACAATATCTTCAGTATTCAGATTCACTCACCTGTGAGATAATGAATTAAAAGTAACTTTCTATATGACTTTAAAGCTTTGATTTAGTAACTTTTTTATTACGAGGAAAACTAAGAAAGTTAACTGGTTTTAATACTGTTATAAAATTCTCATTAACTATTTTCTGTAACTATTCATTAAACTGTTAAAAGAAAAAATACATTAGACATACTTTTATGCCTTCAGGCTAATCACATTGCAATTAAAACTAGGCATTTAGAAGACATTTAATCTCTACAACTATTTCATGAGCAGTTTATGTTGCAATATATGCTTCACCATGCTTCTCCTGGTAGAATTACAACATTATTTCAAATGCCCCAGAGACGGCCTGAGGCAAAATCTCTTGCTTTTCCTTCTGCTGTTGTAATCCTTTTCCTATGTATGACCTACTGTGAGCTACTCAAATGTATCTGGCTCCGGGTATTCCAGTTGCTTGTTCATACGTCTTTGAGCAATATTGCTGTACTGTCAAGCCCAGCTAAATGAAGCTTTATATGGGGAAGATTCGTTAGTCTTCTTTGTTTTACTAGGTAAATGATTGACTGCATTAAGAGCCTAGAATGAAGCTTTATAGCTTGCAGTACTTGAAGGAAGGAAAAGTAGAACAGCTGTTATAAACAGCCGTGCCAGATTTAGTGCAATGAAATAAAAATCTAGTCAGGGTTGTGTGTGTGGGGAGGTAGGAATAAGGTCCTTTTCTCCTTTATTAAAACAGACATTATGCGGTAAAAGAATTTTTTTAACTGAATGTGGAATTAAAGATATTAGAAACTAGAAATTTTTAGGAATTCGTTTGGAAGTAATTGGAAATATGATGACAGAACACATGTTATCCAGAAGAAGGGGAAAGAAATCCTACCATTATTATACTTGGGAAAAATCATCATGAATTCTCACATTTAAGATATTTGCAAAAAAAATGTGGTGTATAATTTAATTTAAATAGTTGCTTTTCAATTAATTTTAACTCCCTCATCAGTCATGACTTAATCGTGTAACAAAAGTATGCTTACAGTCAATACAGTCAATATTACAGTCAAAATATTTTCAATTTTGTCATTTTTTTTCAACAAAATAAAATTATTTGACAATGACAATTTTTTTTTGTTATATGCAGTTAGCATGATTAGAGAATTTTAACGAAATTGGGATAGAAAGCACTTTCACTGCCTTCCGCATTGTTTTTCCATCTAACATTTTGTTGATTGAATAATTCATAATATTTTACAGCCTTTCTTTAAAAGTCTAGGAATTAACTTTCCACATTTTAAGTGATCTATTTTAATGCCACTAAAGCCCTTCCACTCACTTTGCTTTTCCTAATGTCTAATCTAAACCTCCCTCCCTGTTATATATATTCCCATTACTTCTTGCCTTAACCTCATTGGCCCTGAATAATGCATTTCCTCTCTGTTTGCAGCAAAGATTTTCAAGTTTACAGGTTAGAATTTTCCTGAAGAAGAGAGAATCAACCCAGCTGTCTTTGTCTTTCCTCATTGGTTAGATATTGAAATCTCATATCATTCTTGCTTCTCTGAATTTTATCATGGCAGTCATCAGAAACATTACCATGCCCCAGATAAAACATACCAGAATTAGAAGCAAAGTGTTCTTGATGAAAAGGAAGTATCCTTCATATAAGACTGATTGAATCCAGGATCTAAGGATTTTGCTAAAGCCAGAGTCCTTGTTAGTAAATTTAGCACATCTTGAACTGTTCTGCAAGACTTTGGCCAGCTGATACAGAAGACTCCATGATAGTAATATTGAACCTTTGTATGCACAAAACAACGCACTCACATGCAAACTGACAATTGGAAATGGTCCCTGGCCTGTGTTAGCTGCAGAATCATGCACAGAAATGATCTAGAAAAGTGATAATTAGCACTGGCCACAACTGTGCTCTGATAGCTCTAACAGTTTAACCATTCAGATGATCAAGTTCCAGTAACCAGGAACATTGCCTATCCTTGCTTTTTTACTAGTATGACCTTAGTCTGTCTTTAACTAATAATAACAAACATTCCTCATAAAACTGTATGAAAACAAAACATTATTGTAAATATCAAGAAAACAAACCAGTGAAACCATAACCTGAGTGAAAGTGTGATCTACAAGAGACAGTAATGCTACTTACTTCTTGAAATCTGTAAAATTATGTCTTTTGGGCTTGTGTTTAATTAGTTATCTGATTGCCAGTGAATAAGAATCTGCTTGGGCCAAGAGTTTCCCTTTCTTGGTTTACAGGGCTTTTTTGGTTTTCCTGTGAAGCATTTGTAGTCAGAAAGAAAATGTTGATTAGTGTGCTGTGATTACTGATATTGAAAAAAATCTCAGATGTGTTTTTCTCATATTCTCAGGGCTAGACAATCATTTGATGTTATATCAGGGAACAAATTTTTCCTAATTTATATTCACAGAACCTTTTCATCCTTTTGTTAAGAAGAAACAAAGATTTCTTCAGCTTCTCTATTCCCTGAAGTTTCAGAGGCCAAAACTACTGTTACTCACCTATCTAATCTTAGCATTATTTGCTTTTTCCTAGATTCTTGGCCTACATGTACAATAAATCCTAAGTACTATGCGGGGTGTGTGGGGGGGACTATTTCTAACTCTCCATATGTGAAACAGGACAAGAATATGTGGTCTTGTAGACTCTTCTAAGTTCCATTTCATAGATGAGACTGAATTTAATTGTCCTGGTTGTTCCTCCTAGGTCTGTGTTTCTACATATGCTGCTTCTTCCAGGAATTTTATAGTAAGACTTGATGAAACACCATTGGAATATCTATGTCTCACAGGTAAGAATGTGCTTTTATGCTTTTGTTGTCGAATTTTCCAGTGACATCAACTACAGTGGTAAAAGACATGAATTATGTAGCTCTTACTTCTCGTGCTCTCTACACTAACACAGTGCAGAAACAAAACAAAACAAAACAACAATGGTGCAGAGATCCTCCAGAGCTGAGACATGTGGACTGTTTACATAGGGCCAATGAGTTTTCTGGATCAAATCTCTTAAGTGTCAGGAATGTGCTTGTTCCTGTGATGTAGGAAAATATTCACCAAGCATCTTCCACACTTACTTTTGCTTGTCTCAAATTTAAAATTCCTATACCTAAAGCAAAAGAAAAAACCTTTTTCCAGGAACACCATGAATTTAAATAGAATGTGATGAAACATTTTTTATAAAGATAGGTTTCTCGTGGCACTGCTTCTATAAACTCTCACTGTGGTTGTAGAATAATGCTGTCAAAATAAGAACATGGGTTGTTTCTAAAATCCCCCTGTTACAATTAGTAATATGTGACCAACTACCTTTTAAAATTTCCACCAGAGCATCTGTTCCTAAACGCCTATTTCTCTAGGTTTTTTTTTACAAACAAGATATATGGGACGATAAAGTATTGATAAAAGACAGAGTAGAAAGTGTTAAACTAGACTTTCCTAAAAGAGACAGTTGATGTTTTCCACAGTTTCTTTTACAGGCTATTTTTAATAAGTAAGTGGCAATGTCAGAGAGTCTGTTTCTGGTCTGTTTTAATAACTACAGTCACCTGTCACATCTCAATTGACTGTCATCTGGTTCCAATAGGTCAGCTAATTATCTTGATCATTAACCTTTAAGAGTACAGAGGCTATGGTAATCAATGCCACCCTTGGTGTGTGCCACATCATCTAATGAGTCTGTGTCAGAAAATGAACTCTTTGACCTCCCAATGGTGCAGTTTTTCATCATTAACATTCTTTGTCATCTGATTTCTTAAAAGAAGATGAGAAAAAGTGGCACCTGGCATGAATCAGCTTATTAAAAGGAATACATAACATAAAACTAACTGCTGAAGATAGATAGAAAAAAAAAAAAAGCAATAATTTCCAAAAATATTTATGAATCACAGTACAATTTGAAAGCAACTGGAAGTTTCAATAGACAGAAAAGTCACAGAAAGTAGTGATCAGTTAAATATAAGAAAAAAACTGCTGTATCTGAATAGCTTATAATACCTATATGTGATCAGGTGAAGAACACTATCATAAACAGACTACTGAACAAGGATTTAAGAAATCTACCGTTGATTAATTCACTACAGCAAATTTGTAAATGCAGTTTTTGTTTGAATTTCATGAAAGTCGTAAGAGGATAATATTCTTCTCCCCCCGAGGAATATGTAATATAAGAATGAGTGCGTAGAGTGATGAAGGGCATATAACATATGAAGGTGAGCATATGAATCTCACCTAGTAAATGGCTAGAATTAAACATGTAGGTCATTATCTAATAATCAAAGAAGTAAAAGAGAAAGACACCTCCAATACACCATTCACACTCTGTTATTTTACAGTCAGGTGAATCACTTTCTGCAACTATCTATTCCTTTCAAGTGTCTCTTGATTTTACTCAACTGTCTTAGTGTCAATGCCCACTTTTCAAAGGGCTAAAGCAAGGAAGATGAATCCTGGCTATGACATGAAGTGATAGTCATTGCACTGAACTGAAACCTGAGCAGGCAATATTTTGCAACAGTTTTCCTAGTATCAGAGTCCTAAAACAATTTTCTTTGACATCATGAACTGATATTTTTCATTTAATAGGCAGATAGGACAGTATTAGTACATTTTGACCCTGAAAAATTTGTATCTAGGATCAAGAATGGATACTGAAGCTACCTGGGAAAGCCATGGGCTACTGTGTTGTCCTTCCTGTTTCCTGCCCAAAAGTCATATTATTTGTCATCATTGACATGGAGTCCAAGAGAGCACTGGAAGGTGTATCTACATTCTGAAACCACACTATGATCATGACACCGTCTTCAAAAAATGATGCAATTCTATATATGCAGAAACACATCTTACCAGAGCATTCTACAATAAAAACTAGAACAGTAAGAGTGCCGTTTTCCCTCACAAAAAGTGAGTCTAACAAAATCTTTTATTTAGAAACCTTACAGTGAGGGTGAAGGAGTTTCCATTAAGCTGAATCTCAGTATGCTTTGCTTAGGATTCAGGGTTTACAATACATTGGTGACATTGTTACTGAGTAGTTACATGAGTGTGTAGGGTCTGGAACTATATTAGAATAGCTGTGACTGACTATAGCAGAAGCACACCTTGACCTCTGCCTAGACCCTTGACTCCTCTCACTCCCTATTGCTGTACCACAAAACTTTACATTCCAGCAACAGCTTTAATTTAAATAAGGATGCCACCAGCTGGTGAGAGGATACTTCTAAAATCTATAATTTATAGACATGATAGACAAATGGAAGTGTTTCCTTAATGCTTTCTGTGCGGTCTAATTCTGATCACATGACTTATGGCCACTTGATCTTTATTCATGACTCCTGATTTATGACTCTTGATTTCTGTTATGTGAGCAGATCCATGACTTCAAGGACTTGAAACAGATCTGTCTCCTGATGATAAGAAAAATGTTTATTGAGATTTTGCTCAATAATTATAAATATCACTATATGTTTCAGAAATATCATTGCTGTATATGTAAAACACTGTCCTGGTTTTGCTAAAAAACAAGTTTCTCTTTCAGTGAATTTTGCCTGTCAGCTAAAGCCTTCATATTAACTGCATTTTCCTGGAGAAGCAGACACATGTTTTGGTAAACCTAGCAATGGAATGCAAACATATTGATAAGCATGGATGGACATCTCGCGAGAGGGGCGACGAGAAACAAGTGACCAAGAAACTGACCAACTGTGTATAACATTCCATTCACGTGAATACTTCATATAAAAGTGGGAGACCACGAGGATCTCTCCCCTTCTGCTTATGGCCGACCTTAGGACAGGATCTCGCTGGTTGTCCCTGAGAACTGAGGCCTAGTGAGAGACTGAATCCAGCTCCGGTTGGCTGCAGAGTCTAATCCAGGACTTTGGTGGCCGGCTCTGCAGTTGCTGAGACTTTCAAGATTGGTTTTGTATATTTTGTATTATTTTCTCTATTCTTATTAGTAGCATTAGTAAAACATCTTTAATTTTTCCAACTCTCTTCTCTCTGTCCTTCTTTCCCTCCCGATCGCCTGTCCTTAGTGGGAAGGGGGGAGAGGGAGGGACAAAACGGGGGAAGTGGGGGGGAGAGGAGGTTAACAATACATCTGCCAGGGTTTTATTGTCACCCCGCAATCTTAACCCTCGACAAACACCTGCAAACAAAGAGAACAGGTAAAAATGTATTAATTTCTATTAAGTATATACATATAACAAACTTCTAGTTAATGTTTTAAAAAGCTTAATTATTTACAATGGAAATGTTTATTGTGTGAAATTAGTTAAATTGGCGAAATGCTATTAGCTACTCAAAATGTAAATCAGGAAAAGATGGCAAATCAATTAGAAAAGCCTCTAATGGAAACCTATGCATAAAGCTTTATTTAAAGAGGATCATATATTAACAGACTGAGGAAACAAAACCAAACTGTGGAATACATGGGTTTCAGAGAAGAAACACCCCAACAAACAAACAAAAAATATGGACTTTGGCCAAACTCCGAACACAGCTATTATGGAACTACATTTAAATATGTTTTAGGAAATTAACATGATAAAGAGTAGTGTAAAGCTTATGAAAAAATGTGTGAAAAGTATCACTATAGAAACCTGTTTGTGACAATCGGGATCTCTCATGGAACTTTGGCATAATTTTGTGTAATTCCTGTTATATGGATGCAGATCTTTCACAGGGAAACACTGAAAGCCTCATTAGTATGGGAAAGAAAAGGAGATAAAAATAAAAGAATAAAATGAAGCTTTACAAGAAATAATCTGGACTGTAAGATAGCAACCCATCTGTTACATAAGATAAACGCCCCCACAATCTATTCAATGATGCAATGATAGAATTAGTAAAAAAAAAAAAAAAGGTTATTTTCCTGATCAGTGCAAAGCAAAATATTTAAAATAGTCCTTTTACAATCCCTAGATGTGCAATAAGGAAATAGAAGGGGTTTTTTTTTATTATTTTTGAGTTTTTAGCCCATATATGTCAGGGCTGAAACATTTTGATTAATCCAGTGATGTGTTTTAGCAGTGACTTCAACTAAAAAGACATTTAAACTTCTTAGACATAAAGATGAATAGTGTTCGAGTTATCTTTTCTTTCAAAGTATGCTTTTTTTCTTTTTTTTTTTTTTCCTCTGGAATATACTCAGTTTTGTTTAAATTATCTTTTTTTTGGTACCCTTCCTTCAGAGGAATGCTGAAATAACATGCATCTTCTAAGAAGGGTTGTCAGAGGCTGTAAGGCTTGTATCCTGGCTTTCTGCCTCTGGTAACTGTATTAAAAGTAGAGGTGAAAACAAGCATTAAAAAAACCACCAAAACCAAAATCTAAGAACAAATATTCACCTTCTTGCAGCTTACTAGAAAATTCTGGGGAAATGACTGGAGGCAAAATGTGGAACTGTCAATAACCACAGGGGTGCAATACTCCTTTTCCATATGTGTCACAAAAAAATATTAGCTTGTTTCAAAGTGAATTTCCCTTTGGAAATTTTTTCCTCTGAAAATGTTTATGTTTTTATTTTCTTATGCTTATAGGCAAAATGATAAGGATAATATTAAAAAACAGACAAAACCATTTTCTGTTTATCTTCATTTATTTATTGTTTTACCACTTGATTAAGTAATGAAAGGAGTCACAGTTTTGACTTCAGACATGTATAACATTAATGTCTCAAGTCTCTTGCTTTCTACTTATTGACTGGACATATGTGACACCATGTTTCATTCTCTCAAAATCATTCTTTAGCTTCAGTCTTCCCTCCAACTTCACTTTAATTAATATTCACCATATTTACATAGCACCTACAATCTAGTTCACAGTCTAGAAAGTGTATCTGTGTCTTATTCCTGACAAGGTCATATTTTCAGACTTCCTCATCAGCTTCTTGAACCAAAACAAAACAATATATGTGGTTTTGCAGAAATGGGTGAGGCTTTCATGCTTATTTACCTGCTTAAAAGTCTAGAGATTTGCATTAATTACGCCCCCAGCTTTGATAGAACAGTCTTTTCCTGAATCTATGCATCCATAATGCTGTGCATCTCAGTATTATGGTCTTTGAAGTTTCCATGCTTCCGAAGACTTTGATCTGTCACAAATGGAAATGAGCCTGTACTGATGGGGCCAGGTTGCAGTGGCATAACTCCATCACTAGAGAATTTGTTCCTTGATATTTGAAATATTAGCAACAATTACCTGTCATATAGATTTAATCACAGTTTATTATATTTAATAAACTACAGGCAAAGTATGAATAGATAAAAGGGATTTCAACAGCATAAAAGGAAGAATTCTTGTACGATCTCTATGGTTTTCTGTTTTGTCTGGAAAAAATACAGCTATTCATTCAAAAAACCCAGTTATTTTTCCTGTCAGAACAAAACACGTTTTTGCAGGTATTTTAGGTACTACTACAGCTTATAACAAGGTGTTTGAGGGTATTATTCATGAATGATTGTTAGACAAGAAGGTACTTCAAACTTATTGTGAAGTTAATGAATAATGCAAAACAGAAATGACATAATTTAAAATGCTTTATGAACCTAGGAATCTGCTGCCCAACTCAACATAGCTAGTGTTCAATGAGTTCTAAAGACACTCTTAAGAAATTCAGTTCTGAAATCTCAGAATATGTTATTCATCATGTTCATGGAATCATCAAAGACTCAGTTATGAATCTTTGAATCCCAAGTATTAATCTCTCAATTTATATGAATCTCATACATGGATCATATATGGATCCCCAAAATCTGATATAAGGACCAAGAAGAGCACAAACCATATTTGTGCATGCCTCAGAGGTTCATTAGTCTTTAAAGAATCAATGAGCTTTTGGATAAAGGTGCTTTCAAAAATCTTTCAGGAGGATTTCATATCAATTTCTCCTAAACAGATAAAATTCTAATGAGCTGTTGTGGTTCATACCCAGCCAGCAACTCAGCCCCATGCAACTGCTCAGTCACTCCCACCCACAGTGGTATGGGGAAGAGAATTGGAAACATGAAAGTGAGAAAACTTATGGGTTGAGATAAAGACAGTTTAATAGGTAAAGCACAAGTTAAGCACACAAGCAAAGTCAAATAAGGCATTCATTCACTGCTTCCTGTCAGCAGACAGGTGCTCAGCTGTCTTCAGGAAAGCTGGGCTCCATTATGCATAATGATTACTTGGAAGAAAAATGGCACAGTTCTAAACATCCCTCTCTTAATCTTTATTCCCTATATACCTTTTATTGTTGAGTATGACATCATATGGTATGGGAATATCCCTTTGGTCAACTGGGGGCAGGTGTCCCAACATCTTGTGTATACCTTACTTGCTGGTAGGGCAGTGTGAGAAAAACTTGACATGGTGTAAGCACTTCTATGAAGAAAATTAACTGTGTCCCAGCCAAAACCAGTACATGAGCTAAGAAAACTGATCTTTGTGTGCCTTGAGAATAAAAAAGAGAAAGAAAGAGAGGAAGAAAAGAAGAGGAAAGGAAAAGGAAAAGGAAAAGGAAAAGGAAAAGGAAAAGGAAAAGGAAAAGGAAAAGGAAAAGGAGGAGAAGGAGAAAGGAAAGGAAAGGGGAAAGGAAAGGGGAAAGGAAAGGGGAAAGGAAAGGGGAAAGGAAAGGGGAAAGGGGAAAGGAAAAAGGAAAGGAAAGGGGAAAGGGGAAAGGAAAGGGGAAAGGAAAGGGGAAAGGGGAAAGGGGAAAGGGAAGGGGAAAGGGAAGGGGAAAGGGAAGGGGAAAGGGAAGGGGAAAGGGAAGGGGAAAGGGAAGGGGAAAGGAAAGGGGAAAGGAAAGGGGAAAGGAAAGGGGAAAGGAAAGGGGAAAGGAAAGGGGAAAGGAAAGGGGAAAGGAAAGGGGAAAGGAAAGGGGAAAGGAAAGGGGAAAGGAAAGGAAAGGAAAGGAAAGGAAAGGAAAGGAAAGGAAAGGAAAGGAAAGGAAAGGAAAGGAAAGGAAAGGAAAAAGAAAAGAAAGGAAAGGAAAAAGAAAAGAAAGGAAAGGAAAAAGAAAAGAAAAGAAAAGAAAAGAAAAGAAAAGAAAAGAAAAGAAAAGAAAAGAAAAGAAAAGAAAAGAAAAGAAAAGAAAAGAAAAGAAAAGAAAAGAAAAGAAAAGAAAAGAAAAGAAAAGAAAAGAAAAGAAAAGAAAAGAAAAGAAAAGAAAAGAAAAGAAAAGAAAAGAAAAGAAAAGAAAAGAAAAGAAAAGAAAAGAAAAGAAAAGAAAAGAAAAGAAAAGAAAAGAAAAGAAAAGAAAAGAAAAGAAAAGAAAAGAAAAGAAAAGAAAAGAAAAGAAAAGAAAAGAAAAGAAAAGAAAAGAAAAGAAAAGAAAAGAAAAGAAAAGAAAAGAAAAGAAAAGAAAAGAAAAGAAAAGAAAAGAAAAGAAAAGAAAAGAAAAGAAAAGAAAAGAAAAGAAAAGAAAAGAAAAGAAAAGAAAAGAAAAGAAAAGAAAAGAAAAGAAAAGAAAAGAAAAGAAAAGAAAAGAAAAGAGAGAAAATAAAAAGACATTTGCAGTGTAGTTTACCAGCACTGGAGCCCCACTAGACTTACGATTAGTATATTCATAGCAGATAGAAGAAAATGTTGAGGAATAAAGTTTGCACATGAAGTACACCTTCATACAAATTCATGAAAATCAATTTTAAATCTGGCTGCTGAAGGGAAGGGACATTTCATAATACTTAATTAAAACAGAAGAGGAAATTCAGTGTTAATAAATACTTTGATATGGAGTGGATAAGCAAAAATGATGAACGATATCATGGAACAGGACACAAATTTAGTTTTCTAATCTCAGGAAAAGAGACTGATAGTGAGAGGGATGAGAGTTCTGTGTAAAAACAGTGTCGAAACTGAATACAAAATTGTCATGTGTCTGTCATAATGAAAGCAATAACAAAAATAGAAAGCTACAATTATCAAGTAAGAAATTTAGAGCAAACAAAATTGGTTAACTTGTGTATGATGTATAATTACACTGTGGAGCTCATGAGTGCCAAATGTTCCAGACAATAAAACTGTAAATATATTTTTGAAAGGACTAGGCAAATTCAGAGAAAAGAAGTAATTGTTATCTATTTAAAAATTGGGTTAGGTACAATCTCTATTTCAATAAGTATTTAAAACATTGGTTGTTTTAGCTGGAAGAGCGTATCAGTCAAAAAAATTTGTGATTACATCAATCTTTAACTCTGTGATCCATAACTTTTTATTTGTCTTGTTTTCCTTTAATTTCTTCAAATTGCCATCAAGAAAGAATTGACTGAGTGAAATGAACCTTTGTTGTGAACCAGTACACAGTTCTTATGTTTTTAGGGAAGGGAAGAATGGAATAAAAATGGACAAGCACAAAAAAGTCATGTTGACAGTAGAAAAAAGTTACCATTTTGTAACTATATAATAAATTGGTGGTTTTACACTGCTAGAAAATTAACAAAATCATGGACTTAATTTGCAGTCATAATAGAAGCAGAACATGTAAATAGGACTCAAAAGGGGACCTGAAAGCTAGACACCATGCATGCGTTACTGCATTGGATTTTTTCAGAGCTAACAATCTGGGAAAAAAGAAAAGAATATGAGAATCACCATTCATCCCAACATAGTTCTGGTAGTCCCTCTTAGCAATATAAAATAGCAATTATCCATCTAGTGAATAATATTCAGGTTTGTGACATTATCTAGCAGGGAATTATTTCAGATTTATATTTAGTTATTTAAGAATATAAAGCTAGATCAAATTAGATATCAGCTTTAGAAGCTAAACTTAAATCAAGACCAGTTAGAAAATAAGGAATGAGACTGTACTATCTCAGCAAGAGAAAGTGAGAAGTACAAGTGGTGCATCGGCAAAAGTGTAAGAAGGAAATTATTTTACATGAGACAGAAATTATTTTACATGAGACATTTGTTCAGAAAAATACATTGTTAATAAAAATGAAAAGATGATACTGAAGAGTTTGTATGTACAGTATGATGGGTAAAGACTTTTTTTCTGTCTACTAGCTTTTTCTGTTTTCTTCCCTCAGTTACTTTTTCAATAACTCAGGTAACATGGTGTTCTATATTTACAATCATTGTAACTGAGTCAAATATATATGCAAAAATTTACCAGTCTTTTGAAATGTTTTGATACCCTGTAGAAGACCAAAAGCTTGACAATGAAGGTGCTGTCAAACATGCCATTGCTTTAAATGGGTGGTTTGATTATACCCCGAACAAAGAGGTATCACTATGTTGACCAAAGGGAAACCCAGAACATAAATCATGTCTCAAAAACTCCTCAGTCCAGTGGAAAATTAAACTGGACTTTGGTTTATACTGGGCAAAATGTAGATCACTCAGAATGCAAGCACAGTACTAAGCTGAGAATGGCATAAGGAAAACAGAGGCAGATTATTTTACTTTTAGCTTTTCTATTTTCATGTGGGAAAATCCATACCAAACCCTTAAACACAGCCCTTAATTTGGATAACAAAATCAGTTATTCCCTTCAGTTTCATTCAGCATTATCTTTGAAATTTCACTGAGTTGAATTTTTAGTGCTAGAGCCATCTAATCTGTTCTGTTCTCTATGTGAATGAAATCCAGATAATTTATACAAAGGAGGTTGGCAGTGAGGGGCAGTGCTTAAATAATAACAGATCTCATTATAATCCCAAGAAAATGTCTATGAAGGGAATTGTATTCTGTTGAAACAGTATGATTGGAATATTCAGGACTGTTATATGTCCCTGATAAGTTAACACAGCTGAGTTGTGCCAAACCCTGAGATGGATTCAGGAGTAGGCATTACCCACCATCAGCTCGGTGTGATCTAAGCTATGCCATTGATCATAGTCAGGAAACTGATTAGAACCTCATTTAAAGACTAGTGTCATGACCAGTGTCTGGAGAAAGAACTCTTTATTGTGAATCCATGAAAGTACTTTCCAGTCTGAAGTTTAGGCAGAATTTTTTCTTTTGTACTTTTGATGAGTTATTTTAAACTTAAAGGCCCCTATTCTGCCAGCTGAAGGGATTACCTTAGCTCAAGAATGCTGATTTTAAACCCATACTGCCCATCTTCTGAGAAACAAAGACTATTGTGAAGGCATGTCATACAGGAAAAGAGAATAATTCCAAGACTAATATTTACACTTCTACATATATATTCAAATTGTAAATTCTGACCTAAAGAATCTATTGTCTCAAAAAAAATCAATTCTAAAATATATAAACAGGTCAACATGTTAAAACACAAAGAGATTTGTATTCATATTAGGGACTGTTCCTATTAATAATCTGAGATTCATTGAACCTTAATATGTAGTTACAGCTATGTTCATTGAATAACTTTAAAATACGAATGGAAAGTGTTTTATAATCCGTCTTCATTTCAAAAGAAAATATCAAATACTTTTACATATTCATAGTCATGGCTCTTAATTTTAGCAATTTTTTCATCTGCCTTCATCAGAGGAAAGGTAGAAATGAGGCAGACATCTAAGCTCTGTTTTTGTTCAACTAATAAACTGAACAAATAAGTATGTTCTCCGTGAAACATATTGACTGTATTTCTTCATATCCATAAGCAGCTGATTTTTTTTCTTGGTGTCGGCACTGAGATCTTTTGGCCCCACTCTAAACACTTCCTTCTTCTTTCTTTCTCTCCCTCCTCCACCCTCCCAAAAAAACCCAAAGTCAGACACCTGTTCATATTTTTTGTTCCAACTGAGAATATATGAAGTATGTATGTTTTGGCTTTGTTAATTTGATGAGACTTACAAAGAACCTCTTCCATCAGTCTAGCTTTGAATCACTTTTCAGACTAGCCCACATACTTAAGATTACTTCTTTTTCAATGAAAAAGTTCTTGGAATCATGTGTCTATGTGATTTTAAAGAATATCTTTCTCAGTGGGAACCTTATCCTTAGTAGGTGCTTCACGGTGCTCTTGTAGTGCAGGAGGTACGCAATCGCTGAACAACAGGTTGTAAGGCTCCTTTAAAGACCATCTAATTGAAAACCCTGCTGTAAGGAGGGTTAACCTAAACCAAATATCTTAGAATTTTGCCAAGTTGGGTTTGGAGAGTCTCCAGTGATATGGCTTGTGAGATTCAACAACCTGTCCAAGGAAATTGATTCAGTCTTTGACATCGGGGCAGGGTGGGAAGTCTTACTATGTAATCAGCATTTTCCTTCTTGCAATTCACATCAGTTACTAGTTATCCTAGCACTGGACACTTCTGAGAATAGTCTGTCTCTGCTTTTTTTGTATCATCTATACATCTACACAAGGTAGTTGTATACCTTGGCAAAATCTCTTTTAGTCTGCTGTTCTTAAGCTTGAACAAATCAAGTTTCCTTATTCTGTCTTCATGTAAAAAGTATCTTAATCTCATGACAATGTGGCCTTTAATGGACTTGCTCCAGCATGTCAATATCATTCTTGCACTGGGGTACAAAAACTGGACACAGTGCTCCCAGTGCAGTCCTGCAAGTGCCTGAGTGGGTGGGAGTCACCACTTCCTTCCAGTGTTGGTTGCACTCCTGGTAGCACACTACGTAATTGGTTGCTTTTTCTTCCAACACATGCCACTGAGTCTTGTTCAACTCATTGTCCACCGGATCACTCTAGTCCTTTTCTTAAGAGGTGCCTTTTTTTTTTTTTCCCCACATAACACCCAAATACATTATTGTTGCACCTGTCCCAATCAGAAAATTGCGTTTGACTTTGTTGAACTTTATGAGGTCATTTCAAGCCATTTTCCACTCTGTCAAAATTTCAGCGAAGAGCAGTTCCCCTCTACTTGGGATGGCTTCGTGCATTCAGTGCCATTGCACAAGACATTAAGATGTTTAACTATATTAGCCTCAGTATGGACCTCCAAGAAATGCCACTAGCAATCGGTACTATCACAGCACAAAATCAGGAGGACCAGCCAATTTTTTTCTCACCTTTAATTTTGTTTATCTAGTCCATACTTCATTAGTTTGTCTGTAATGATTCTATGTAAGATCACATCAAGGACCCTATTAAAGTCAAAGTGTACAACTTCCACTTTTCTACCTTCAGAGGAGGACCAGGAATCTCATCATAAAAGGCAAACAAATTGGTCAGACATGATTTATTCTTGATAACTCCCTGATCTCCGTTCTCAACCACAATCATGTTCTTCCTGTGCCTGGACAGGCCTTCCAGGTGGATGTTATCCATAACTTTTTTAGGAATTTAATTTAGGCTGATAAGCTTGTACCTCTCTGAATACTTCTTCTTGTTTTTCTTAAAGATGGACATGATGTTGTCTTTTTTCAGTCATTGAAAAGCTCCTCTAATTGTTAAAAACTGTTAAAGATGCACGGAGTAGACACAAAATGACATCAGCCAACTTTCTCAACATCCTCAGAGACATCTTATCTGATCCAATGGGCTTGTGTATGTTCAGTTTGCTTAAGTTGTGTAGATGTATATGAGTACAAAGATAAAAATTATACTTTTAAGTATTTATTCATATACATATTTAATAATATCCACACACTGTCTCTTATATCACTGTGATAATTAGGAAATGTTAATTATTTGGATTCCTTTTGGACAGAACATGAGACTGGCTCAGATACACCAGTTCCAGTAAAGACAGTGCTGACTTGGAAAGAGTGATAGAGAAAAAAAGTGTCCACATGTCTACAGAGGTGAACTAAGATAAGTCAAAGCTAATTTTTTTCTGTCTCAGGAAGCAACATTTTTCCTGTTCCTGCTTCTGTACGGTGTCCAGAATGAATTCAGTAGTTACTGCTCATCTGAAACCTCTCTGAATGCTATTTGGTATTGTACTGTCAGGAATCAGCACTCTACTTTCAGAAACAACAGCTTCCTAGAAAGATATCAAGTTAATATTTTCTCAAAGCAGAGTTCCAAGAACAAAAAAGAGACATTCTTGTAATAATGTAAGAAACACAAAACTAAAAACGAAAATTAATATTTTAATACATTTAATATATGCTATTTATAACGTGCAAAATATTCTCCATGCAGGAATTGCATGTGTTTATTTTGCTTTTAATTCCATGACTAATTACTGGAAAGATGAAGATAAGAGAGGTAAGTACAATATTAAGTGTAAAAACAACAGCAAAAAGCCTATGTTTATGTCTCTATTTTCTTACTGTTTGGATGAACTGAGTAATGATGTTTGAAAGACCAGACCAATAAGAATTTTGGAGAGATCATTTTGGAATTAAGTTCTTGGTAGGATAACCAGTCCTTGCAATATGGCTGCAACTGTCAGTAGAAATGTAGATGTAATAAAACAAAGAGAAGTTACTGTCTTCCTCTGTGTACAACTACCAAGAACAAACTGTATCAGGCAACACCCCCTATGTCAAGTTGCCAGCTTGCTGAACAGAGCAGAACAAAGGCGTCAGGATTCAAAACAAGCCACTTTCAAAGCAGCTATTTCTTGGTGAATTTCTTGCCTTTTGTTCTTGTTATGTGTCAGGATCACTTTGATATAAACATCAGGACACAACCTCAAGGCCAAGTTCTTTTCCCTTGGACTGAACCTTAGGGGGTTGCCAACCTGTAGCCTGACACATTCAGTAACCTCCCTCCTATATGGAAAACTACCAATATAGGAAATACAGTCATCTGAAATCTGAAATGCACTACAGCACAAGAGTGACAGATATCCCACAGAGCCTACTGTGCTCAATGAAACTTTCAATGCTCCTGGAAGAAAATGGCAATTTCAGTGGGAATTCAAGAATCCTCCAGTGACAGATCAAGTACCTGCTGTATATCTCCACACCTCTCTAAAGTAATGCCTATGTTCAACAGAAGTACCACTATCAATTGGATGATAGCCTAGAAAATGTTTTCTTTCCCACATCTTGAAATTAAGTTGGGTGAAATTAAAGTATTGCACATTTTCTTCTAGAGAAACTACAGTATGTTTTTCCTTATGGATAGAAATGTTGATGGCAAAGGTAACAAAGCTGCAGCTAAGTGAACGTAAGTGAAACTTCTTTCTATATTTGTTGACATTATTAATTTTTCTATGTTTCATACCTTAAGATACCATTAAATCTTCTGAATAAATTGATTCATTCATAATGGCTTTTTTTTTTTCTTTTTTGCAGATTAATGGATTTTTTATCACAATTTTAGATACGAATGTAGATTTTGGAGAAAGGGGTTAAATTGTGCCAGTTTTTCCTGTACTTCCTGAATTTGAATCGATGATAAGATTGTTTGTCACTTTTTTTTCTTTTTTGCTAAAGAACCTATGCTTTTGACTTTTTACAATTCAAAGATTCATTAGACAGAAAATGTTTAGACCTCTGCTTAAAAATAAATGCAGATCATTAATGTTGATCATATATTTAGGTACAACTATTTCAGTAATTGACTCAGCATTGTTACTTAGTATGTAACAAGGTATCTCTAGGTTAGATGTTCAGAGAGCTAAAGCACACAGCAGCCTCCTACAAAAGCAGAAAGTGATATTTGATTTTCTTCAGTTCAAGCTATTAATTTGGCTTAATAATGTAGTGGCTGAGAGAAGTAAAGGTGAACAACTGAGTTTTCTTTCTCACTGATCAGTAGTTTTCTATGAGATAGGACCTGAGCTCTCAGAAAACAGAATTAATAGACTAATTAAAAAAATCAGGAAGATTCAAGGGCTGCATAGGAAATGCAAAGCATAACACTGAGTAGCACCTCAGAGAATCATCAGCCTAAACAGGAAGAGTTGTATTCATTGTGCTGAAAACCTAGCACATGCTTAAATTCTGTGGTGACTTGAGACCTCAACAAGTTACTGGAAATGGCATATCAGAGGTGATATAAAATGAGAAAATTAAATCTAAAACAGTACCAGTTATTACACTAGGAAAACCAGCACGTATTTATTTGTTGTTAGTAGCTTCCTTGGCACTGTACAGAATAAATATGTTTTGTATATACCATTCTACATTGCAGATTTTCAAGGGCATTTCTGAATTCAGTCACGTCGTTATAGCTTGGAAAGCAAACTAGAAACATTTCCCATTCAGCAAATTAATTCCCAAAACAAATTGTTTCCCCTCCATTACAAGGAGTCCCAAAGAGCTTGTTATAAATGTTCTGTAAGCAACAATGGCAAGCAAATAAAAACATCATATATTTAACTCATTCTATTCTGCCTATTGTATATGCTGAACAATAGACTGAGAGAGAAACAAACCTCTGATTTACCAACAGCCTAACAAAGCAGATTATTTTTTGTGTCTGAAAATACAGAATCAACAATTGTACCAGCCTACATAGGGCTTAGTTTTGTCACTTGGGAAGATCTCTATTAATACCATTAAAAAATTAGTAGCACTTTCACAAGCAAAAAGCACAATTTCAACTGTTTACCAAAAAAAAAAAAAAAAAAAAGGGGGAGGAAAAAAGTATATATTTCAGCTAATCAGATCACAGTGGCATACCGACTTTCTCATCTAAACATGAGCCTTCACCTCAGGGCTAACTTCCATAAAAGCTATTACTCAAAAAAGGCTGATAGCAAATGAATAAAAACAGCAAAAAAGAAACATTATCAAAAAGTAACACTTCTTTAAGATGAACGATCAGCTTTGCTGATGGGTGTAGAGCTATTGATGTCAACATACACACAAAAAAGAACCCCAAAAGTTTCTCTTGGATCTTGATTATGCTACATCATGCCAAATTTTTGTTTGTGTGGCTCAAACAGGCAATGTTTCCCTTAATCAAGTCCATATGCAGGTGTACATGATGTGCACAGATATGTAGAAACTTTTCAAAGGGACAGATGAGAGGTACTAAATTTTCCTCCTCTAAGAGCGCATAAAATAGTAGCTTTGCAACTAAACGAGTGTTTGTGTGAAAGCACTAATAAAAATTAGTCTATCCAGAGATATTTGGTTTATATGATGACAGAGTGTATGGAGAGACATTCTAAAATGCCCACACAGAGCATTAAGTAGGCACACTCATGTATTTCACCTGGTCTCCAGCTGCATTTCTAAAGGACTATTGTTATCTCACAATTGTCACAATATTGTTATTGTCCTGTGGCTTACCTGGCAACCTTTTACCGATGTTTCTTAGAGTATGTGCAATAGTTGTCAAAATCAATATTTGGGTATCTGAAACATTTTTTGAAATGTCATGCATAAGTGGAGGCAGGGTCAGGCATCATGTGTGTCTGGAAAGATAAGAACTCTAGGACTGGACAACAGCCTGAGTTTGAGGTTTAGAGGCAGAAAATGGCAATATGGCTGAAAAGCATGGAAGGAAATGTAGAGTACTGAAGGTGGGTATCCAGGTGGACATCTTGTCCTGTCTGATATTCAGCAGATGCTCTGTGGCTCTGAACAGGTGGCCACTAAGAGACAGAGTGTAGAAAGTACAAGAGTAAGTATAGAAATAAGTATTATTCTATTGCCCCTCACCAGGCTAGAAAAATATGTCCAACCTTCAAAGAAAGCTTCATTTAATTAACATTTTGTTTCTTCAGTGTATGGATGGCTCTGCCATAGAGATTTTAGCATTACTGATTGGACTACTTACCTTTAGAATGGAGTTGCCAGGGGAATTCGCAGAACCTGTATTAGTGCCTTGCCTTCCCGTGCAATGCATTGGAAGATGCTCACATCTGAAATGCTGGTTTACAAAAACAGGGTTAGTAGGAGTTTTTTCAGTGATGCAGGCAGATAAGAGGTTTTTCTTGTTCTTGTGAAACCAGCTCAGTAGAACAGCACAGTTGAAGTAGTTATAACAGATATCTTCTGGTGATGCTTGCTGGAATTAAGAATCTGGTAAATGACTGTTAAAGCCCAGAACAACAAGTGCAGTACTACACAAAGTTAATAAATAAGAAATACGGTAGTGTTTAATATCTTTCTTTGGGTAGCATGAGTGTCCTCACTTGGATTCATAGCTGTGTTTGGACAGTTATTTAACAACTTCATTTAGAAAGTATGTGTGTCTGTGCCGTTAAACAGTACTGATATTTCCTTTGAAAAATAATCTACAATATAGGTTGCTGCTGCTTCTTTCAATGCCTTTTATTTCAGGTTTTAGAATTATATTCTGAGTGGGTAGAGTTCAGATTCTTCTGCTTGAAGAAATATAACTTTTTCATGAGCCTGTAACATCTTCTGCCACAATAGGTGGTCTTGAAGGTATTCCATTATAAAACGAATAATTAAATACATGTTGACTAATAGCAGGGTCGACTCTACAGAAGAACAAATGTCTGCATGAAAGAAGAACTGCATTACAAAACTGTCATACTCTTGCCATTTTAGACATATATTAGTTGAAATTGAACTTTTATGCCATAAATATTTCTAAGGGGTCTTATGCTTGAGACATGAAGGAACAAAAGCAAGACATTGCTTGTTTTATAGAAAGACGGTGGAGATAAGTCGAAGAGAAGCTGAAATATTTGGGATGTTTTTGAACATGCTTTGAGAACACCTAAATACCTATAAGAATTTAAAGACTACAAGTGAAGGACCTCTTCAGGGTCTTCCCAGAATTTCTGTGCGTTTAAAGCAGTGCAGACTTCGGAAGACTTTGTAAGATTTTAGGAACTTCTGGCCTTCCTTTTTGGGACTGAGCAATTTAAGACAGTCTATGGAAAGGTTAAAAAGCAATTAACAAAAGTTTATAATGGATTGTCTTCAGCTAAGATAGTTCACCCCATACAGAACCCATGGGGTCATTATATAATTGTGAAAGAGAGAAAAGAGACTAAGTCAGTCTTCTCGTGCACTTGAGAGAAACCCCCAGTTAGGTTTTCCTGAGGAGCAAACAACCAAAATAAGAAAGAAAGGGAAGGAAGGAAAGGAAGAGAAGGAAAGCAAGAGAGGGAGGAAGGAGGGAAGGAGGGAAGGAGGGAAGGAGGGAAGGAGGGAAGGAGGGAAGGAGGGAAGGAAGGAAGGAAGGAAGGAAGGAAGGAAGGAAGGAAGGAAGGAAGGAAGGAAGGAAGGAAGGAAGGAAGGAAGGAAGGAAGGAAGGAAGGAAGGAAGGAAGGAAGGAAGGAAGGAAGGAAGGAAGGAAGGACAAGATACATATATTGTAAAATTTAAGCTTACATGTTACATGATACAAAACAAGAAACAAGCTTTTTTAGCTTCCAAACTATTGAAAAATAAGCAAGAAACTACTACTAAAATATGTATAGAATTTATACATATATTCCTGTTGTGACCTTTTTCCCTTGTGAAATTAAAGGATAATAAAGAAGAAGCCAATATGTCATTTGCAGATTTTGTTACTGCATTCTAAAGATTATTTGTAAGGATTTTGTGTGTGCCACATTTGAATGAGAGATTGATTCTGTTCTCACAATCATAAATGAGGATAGCATTTGGCCTCCGACCTCATCTGCCACATTGACACTTAAAAAATAGCACTTTATGTCAATCAGTCTTGGAGTGAATTTTCCTACAGACAGAGGAAGTAAAGTAGCTTAGCAAAGACATCTGTAAAAAGAATTGAGGAACCTCACGATTAGGAAGGATGAACAACAGTCACTTGAACAGATGTGATTTTACAGACAATAAAAGTCAGGACTATTAGACACCAGCAAGACAGAAGAAGGCAAGGTGAGGTGAAGTGAGGCAAGGTGAGGCAAGGCAAAAGAGAACTGAGGAAGAAACTATCTTAAAATAACTTAAAGAGATTTGCATACCAGGATATAAAATCTTTCACAGTATCAATATCTTATAATTACAGGACTATAAACTGAGGTCTCTCATCTGCCTTTATATGTAGGGTTCTTATTTAAATTATCCCTTTCGTAGTTATTAAAACTTTCATTTTTACCTAGATACTGTCAGCTGTTACAGTCATTTAAACAAAACACTAGTTGCAGGATTGTACAGACACAGACTTCATTCAATAATGAAACCAGTTACTCTTACCTTTCAACTTTTATCTATTTATTTATTTATTTTTCTCCTGAAGTGAAATAAAAATTGTGTGAAAAGTTATTACAAATAAAACTCTTCCTTTCATTCTGCCATTTCAGTTGTATCTCTCTGATAAATGTCACCATTAGATACAGGATAAAACAAGCCTTGTTGCTCTTTTTTATTTTCATATTTGTCCTCATCATATCTATACTTCATTTTCTTTATTATTTCTACTGATCTTCAGCAGGTCACATGTTTTTATTTGGCACAAACTCATACTGCTGGGAACAAGGTGCTGCAAATAAAAGTCCTGTGAAGCAGTAGTGCTCTTGATTCCCTGGAGTGTTCAAGGTCAGCAACAGATGTGGCCTGAAGCTCTGCTCCTTGAATCTTGACCTTCACTGAGTGATTCTCTAACGACTTAGGAGGGACATGATAATTAGATAAAATTCTTTCCTATCTTTATTAAAGGCCACTAAATTATGCTCTCTGCATGTTTGATGAGAAGTGAAGTGAGTGTTTTCCCCACTTCAAATGTTTCAGCATGCCTTTCCATTAATGTTTTATCACTTGCATACTAAATTCTGATGCTTTCAAGAGGTTCTAAGTAAAAGGGAAAAAAAAAAAAAAAAAGAAACAACAAAAAAAACACCCCACAAGTCCTTACAAAACTGCAAATCTTCTTTTGATGGAAATTATTTTAAAGACAGTCTTATTTTGCTTATGTATACCTTGTGCACCTACTTGAAAAAGGTATCCGTTTACCTGAGTAAAGTAATAAAAATCAGACTGAAATCATACAGTATATTAAGTAAACTCCAGTTACAAATTACTTCAAGTGTTCAATACAATAGGCTACATAATGTAATCAAAGTTAAAGAGAATTAACTGCTTTTACTCTTTAAATTGTTCTGTAAACCCATTGAGTTACAGAAGAGCTTTGAAGAAGAGATAATAAAATATTTATTCTATTATAGTTGAAATGACAAACATCTTGCTGCTCATTTTATTTTAGTAAAAAGATCTATGAAAGAAATTTAACTCCAAAACACATTGCTGCAGGCACTCATCAGGCATATCTCTTGCACAGCATATTATCAATATAACAAGAGGTGACATATTAAGTAAGAAGCAGAAAAATGCCCATCGCCTTATCAAATTGGAGAAGAGAGTGCATTTGTTTTGAGGGTAAAATTTGGTAGAAACTACTAACCATGGTGGACTCTCAATAGTGAAAATCAGTCACTATGAGTCACTTTCAATTTATGTTCCTTCTCCTTTGTATTCCCTGTATTCATTTCAACTCATTTTTTAGTGTCTGAATAAAACACCTCTGCGGAAAATCTGGCAAGATTCCTTTTCAAACATCTTCATGATCTATCTGGTATCATGTACAGCTTAATGTGCTATTTTTTCATTCACATCTTGAAAATACTGAGAGAAGGAGTGGCAATGGCCTCAAGTTGCACCAGGAAGGTTCATACTGGATGTTAGGAAAAATTTCTTCACAGAAAGGGTTGTCAGGCATGGGAACAGGCTGCCTAGGGAAGTGGTTGAGTCATCATCCCTGGAAGCATTTAAAAGACCTATAGATGAGGTTGTCAGGGACATGGTTTAGTGCTACAGTTAGATTATGGTTGGACTTGATGATCTTAAGGGCATCTTCCAACCAAAATGGTTCTATGATTCTATGTGTTACAAATGCCCAAACCCTCAGAAGCTAAGATATTTCAGGTTTATTCTTCTGTCTTTTGTGTTTTTTAGAAACAAGAATAAGCTTTAAAAAACAATAGAAGATAGCATCATGATGTTTATCTGTAAAATAAACAAGGTATTGTGTGTTACATGTATTACAACTATTCTTTCCGTGTAAACTCTGTGAGAGATCAAATTTCAAGATACTGTCTTGGGCATGCTGCTTTACTCTTCAGTCCCATAAAGAACCTACATTGCTGTGTGACACATTTTTTACCTCTTGTGTCCCAACTGCTTCCTGTGTACCTCATAAAAGAAAGCAACCTCCCTGAAGAAATCTGTCTCCAGCTCTCCAAGGGATGATGTTTGAGTGGTGTGCATTTGCTGCTTCTTGTTCTTTCTGGGCATAGTTGGAATTGGCACACTTTAATGGTCTGAATTTCTTATGTCTCTTGTGCCAGGTTTTATCACTGTTTGAACAAATGCCTGGCATTATACTCTGCCTTCCAGTCTTCACAGTTCTTTTAACTCGTTTGTTTCGTTACAATGTCTTGACATCAACAGAGGTGTTATATTTGCCTGCCAGTTAGCTTTCTCTACTACTTTTGGCAAAGTTTGGTTTTCTTATTAACCATTGATCTATGTTACTTCTTTCCGTCAACATTGATCTACACATTCTTTCATCGTAGGATAGATTGTAAAAGACGTTTAAGATCATTGAGTCTAACCATTAACCTACCACTGCAAAGTCTGCCACTAACCATGTCCCTGAATCCCACACCTACAGGTCTTTTAAATACCTTCAGGGATCGTGACACAACCACTTTCCTGGGCAGATTGTTAGAATGCCTGATAACCCTTTCTGTAAATAAATTTTTCCAAATCATATTTCTGGTTATCTTATTTAGCCACAGTCTTTTCCTTTGCCCTCAATACCAGACCACATTATTTAAGAATATGACTCATAAGACTGTCCGAAGCCATGTTTTCTGACTAAAGTAATTCCTCACAGTAAGGTTAATAATGGCTTTAAGCTAACTTCAGTTTTATGAAACTCTTTTAACAAAAGATCCAATTTCTTAAAGAGTTCTGAGTCCAGTATGTTCAAGCCATATTCTGAAAAAACTTGATGCAGTACAGTTAAAGAAATTTGGAATTTTTGAGCTCTGGGAAAGATTGTTCCTACTTTAAAACACTAATTTCTGACATCTTGATTCCTGTACTTAACCATGTAGACTTTGTGAAGCCTGTGGAGAGTTACCTCAGTTACAAATGAATAAAATGGGGAAAAAAAAATACTTTCCAACTAAAAAAAAGAACATTCAAAGATATATACATTAAAGATTGTTAGACATCACTGGTGGAGTAGTAGGAACTATGCCTAGTCCAAAAGGCTATCAGAAACCAAAATTAAATATATATTTATTATTCATGCTTCTGTCTATTTTTTCTGGTTTGTTTTTTTTTTTTTTTTTTTTCTGAAATAACTTTATTTTTTCCAAAAGTGCTAGAAGAGTTGTGCTCTCCCCTGCTTAGAATGAAGCAAACTATGTAACAGTGTTATTCAGGCATTAAGGTTGTAAATGGGTGGCATTGCATAATTGTGATTCTTATATCTTAGTGCACAATTTATATTGTCTTTTGAAACTTCATAACGAAAAAGCCCTTGGAGAATTGCTTTAATGTAACAGTTAACCTTCTCTTCACTATAAATTGACTTCTATCTCTATGAAATGTTTGTAATCTTCTATTCTGCCTCAAAATATTTGCAAGATACTTCTTTTATATGTTCCAAGAAAAAGACACATCCAAAAAATGCCAGGAAAAAAAATGCAGATAACACTTTAAAACATCTTCTATTTTTCATTTTTATCTGGATATTTCTCAAAAAAAAAAAAAAAAAAAGTGTAGATTTAAATAGGGTAGTTTGAGGCTCGTTAATTTTCAGTGCAGTGATTTGTAACATTGCTAATCAGACACTAAAGGCAAAAATCATGATGGATTTTTAGACTTCAGAATTCATAGAACTGCAGAAATTACTTAGTTGAGATAATACATACAAAAGCAGTGTGCCCAAGACCTTATATATGTGTTTCTGTTCTCCTCAGTGAAATGACTTAGCTGTACTTGTGATAGTATCTTTATTTTAGACCCAATCCAAACCATGCAAGGTTGAACGCTCAATAGGAAGAAAATAAAATCACTAGCAATTTTATGGAGTTTCTAAAATTACTTAAGTAACTTGAATAGATGTATGGTAAATGACTGCAGGTTAATGAACACAAGCTTTGGAATTCACTTGCATAATCATCTCATAAGGAACACAGTACATAGCTTTGAAGTGCAGGAGGCTCGTCTCCAATACCTTTATTCTCTTTGTATAGTCTTTTAGTTGACTTACCAATAGTGATAAGGTAGTTGTCAGCCACTACTGAAAGTAGGACTATGTCCTACATCCAGATATATATTGAATTGTGTTGAGAGAGTAGATTCCAAAACAGTATACATACATTCAGATTTCTTTATGTCTTTAAAGCATTGTGGGAGCTTAACTTCAAGTATGTGGATAACGTTGGTCAGCATTAGTATAGGCAATTATTTGCTCACTCATTTTTGTTTTTCTTTAGCTGTGATCCCTTTATGTCTACTTCTAAGTGCTTGTTTGTACACAATCATGTGTGTTCAAAGCTTTTTATAAGAAATAAAAACATAATTTAAATAATAACATAAAGGAAATCAAGTTTATAACTTCCAAAATTAAACCACACAAGGCTGAAATTCAGCAAGATATTTTAGAATGCTTATGAACAATTCACAAATGTCACAAAACCACTGAAAGTTCACCAGGAGTTTTCTACATTGGTTCAGACTCTGAATTTTATATTATACTAATCCAGAGAAGTTTAACAGCAGGCAGACATTTTTCTGTATCTTCTTAGACAGTAAAAAATGTGCAGTTGTGATTTACAATCCACAGCCCACAGATGCTCAAATTAGTGCTGAATCCACATACCAATCTTCCCAGCAAACTGACAGAGACAGACCCCCAACATCACATAGCACTCTGACATGCTTAACTCTCATGAGTAGCTATTATCAGTAGTACGAAAAATTTGAAACTGTGAAGTCAGTCACTAAGTTTCTTCTAACAGAAATATTAGTGCTGAGAAATAAGAAGCAATTCCACTGCCTGACCTTTGGTGCTTCTTTCAATTTTTTGTAGAAAATAAGCGATAAAGACAGGATTTGGCTCTGTATTCCTAGGGAATTTTGAGGACTGTCAAATAACCGCTCTAACAAGATCATCCACTTGCAGAAATGCTATCTCCTATTTGCTTTTCTGACCGCATATGCTCAGGATTTTTTTCATTTTAAACTTTTTTTTTGAATCTCAAAATTCTCCCGAAGAAAATTTATCATTTCTTTCCTCATTGGGGAGCCTCTTTGAGACTCTAGCTCCAATATTAATAGGTTATCCAAAACTTTGAGATTGTGCATTGTAATCTCTACTTCGCTTCTTTCTGCTGAGAAATATCTGTTACCAGCTTGTAGGCAAACAACTTTATTTGGCTTTTCATTATGTGCAGTCTTTAAGGGAAAGTAATTATTTTTTCAGTATTTTCTTAATTGTCCTATAGAGGTTCTTTGAGATAGGATGTGGCGTATGACATACTCATGAGCAAATGTCTGCCTGAACTCACAACATGGGTTGGAATTGCACACAGAGATAATAAAAAGCCATATTTCCTGTGTAATGTCTAGAATGTTTTCCAAAGTATTCCAGCTAAATAGCCAGGAAGGAACATAGAAAACAACTTATGGTTTTATTGTTATCGCTCTGTGGGCTTTGCTGTTGTAATTTTTATTTATTTTTTAGTTTGTTAACATTAGTAGAACAGCAGAAGTGATACACTTGATTTATAACTGAGCAGCAATACTCTACAAATACCACAAGAATGGATGATTAAATATATTCTCTTTGTTAGATTGATTTCCCAAAAGAGTGTGCACAAACTTGAGTGCAATACCCCCTGTCAGTGTGTATACAGTGTTTAGAGAGAAATTTTCCACCTTACCTTGTTATCATTAGATATTGAACACACAGAAATATGTGATACATTGATCAATAGTGTATGACAAAAGTTCACATTTTAAATGTTGTAGATGTAGTACACTCCCTGCCAAAGCATCATGTGTATATTTGATTCAATAGCTTTTTATTTTTTTCCTCTCCCAAGCAAAACTAAGCCTGCAGACAAGGAAAAGACAGATTGTTGAGCTGACTTTCACCCTGTGAAATCTAATGGTACTGGTTAATAACTTGGTCTATGTTTGTGAAAGAAAATTGAAGCCATTCTTTCACTTGGTTTTGATACAGACTGCAAAAAGGAAGGTATGATAAACAATGAACAATCCCGTCTCCCAATCCATTGCAATTCCTACTGAGAATTTCAACGTGACCTTAAATAAAGCCCACTATTCACTGATTGTAGAAAACTGTAATGATGCTGGTAAGAAGACATGAAAGACAGTTAAGCCTGCTTTGGTAATAATGAAAGGGAAGTATTGATGCAACTTTTCAAAAGCCACATTCTTCAACAGACCTGGCTAAGAACTGACAGCAGCTGGAATTTAATCTGTTTCTCCCTTAGTGAAACAATACTTACAGGATAGGAAGTGTCAAGTGAAAGAGGAGAACTCTCATTTTCTGAGAACTGCAAACCTGGCTTTGGCAATTCTTGCAATTCCTGATCCCCCTTTGTGTAGCATCAATCATTCTGTCTTATTGGAGGTGACACTGTTTCCCAGACACAAGAAGTTTAAACTCTTTTGCCTCCTAAAAATAGATCTACCCTACAACTTGTCATTCTTTTAATTGACTCTTCACTAAGTGAATGTGTCCAGTTGAATATAGAGACAAACCTCATTTTATGTAAAATGTGTACCTGTGTGTGTACACACACATATAAAGGTCCGTCTGACCTAGCTGGTAAATGAGCCATCAAAAACCCACTACCCACAAACCCCTGCAAAGCACATTATATAAGAACTGCTGAGTGATAACCTACACATCACAATTTAACCCAACTTTTCCCTTTAATCAGAATCAAACTGTGGCCATGGAAAACATTTACTTCCCGTTTACTTCCCCATTTACTTTACTAGATGTATCTCCCTTGTTGTCTGACATGGATGTTTATTCTGCACTGGTTTGAAATATGCTAAGAAAGAGTCAGCATACAGCTATTTATGTTTCCATTAGTGTTAATGAGAGAACTTTGTGTAAATCTCCATACACCCACACGAAATATATTTCTATACTTGCCTTCTGCAGAAAAGGAAAAAGAACCTAAATATTTTACAGAATTTTAGCCTACCCAAAGGGAATTGTAGTTTTTTACAAAAGCCTTATTCATATTAAAGTGGAAGAAACAAAGAAACAAAAAACCACAAAAAACCCCAACCAACCAAACCTAAACAGAACAAAACAAAAACCACAATAAAAATCCAGAAACTTAGCTGAATAGTGCTGTAAAATAATTGTTACGTTGTTTTATTCAGATTTATAACTACAAAGGTAAGTGTTCTACCCTTGAGCTCTAGATACCTTTTTATGTAGTTCAAAAAGCAAATTTTTGGTTTATCTTTGTTTATTGATTTTATAAGACAACAACCCTAAAGCAGAAGAAAAAAAATCATTGTACACATATATTTGCCAACATGTTCTCTTAACAATAGTCACTAATCTCTGTTTAGCATAAGCTGATGTTCTATAACTATGGATAATTTGAGACTATTTCTTTGTAATTTTTCAGTTAACCATGTTGCTTCTTTTTACACATCTTCCTTCCTTCCTTCCTTCCTTCCTTCCTTCCTTCCTTCCTTCCTTCCTTCCTTCCTTCCTTCCTTCCTTCCCTCCCTCCCTCCCTCCCTCCCTCCCTCCCTCCTTCCTTCCCTCCCTCCCTCCCTCCTTCCCTCCTTCCTTCCCTCCTTCCTTCCCTCCTTCCCTCCTTCCTTTCCTTCCTTCCCTCCTTCCCTCCTTCCTTTCCTTCCTTCCCTCCTTCCCTCCCTCCCTCCCTCCCTCCCTCCTTCCCTCCCTCCCTCCTTCCTTCCCTCTTTCCCTTTTTTTATAGCATCTTGTCATAACCTGATAAAAATCTAATTGCATGCAATAAGGAGATTCTTGTTGCCCACAGGATTGGAGAAAGAAAACAAGGGGGAGTGGGAGAAAGAGGGAATGACAAACCCTTGGTTTGGGCATTAATGGTGGGGTTTTAGGAGGCAGAGTGCTATAGGAATGATCTGTGTGGAGCAGGCCAGGAAATTCCCTGTCCTTGTCCCAGATGGCAGAGTGCAGAACGAAACAGGTGTAAGCAGGCCATTGACTGCCAAAACTTCAGCCTGACATGAAACCCCTTGGTGCACCAACTCCAACATGTTTAAGAAAGGGCACAAATCATGAGGGATGTGGCACACATGAGGAGATAAAAGAGGAAAAATGGGAAAAAGAGTAAGAGACACATGGAAGGGGACATTGCTGTGAACATAGATGGAGACACACTCTTGGAAGGGGGCACTCCAGGCCAGAAGAGGAGCAATGATCACCCACAGCAGGGCAAGGACACCCCTAAGGACTGAACCCCATGGCTGACCCACGTTAGGCCAGAGAATGAAGTTGAGCCTGGGAGACAGAGAAGAAAGGTGCTTCTGAATGTTTTTGTTTAACTGCTTATATATTCTTTTCTCTATACCTGAATATCTAATTAAATATTTATGTTAGTTTGAAGTAATTTAAATGAAGTTAAATTCCATGGTTGTTTTGCCTGCAACAACCCCACAAGAGCATTATGAACAACAGAGAAGAAGTGTCATGGTTTTTATAGCTCCATCAGCAAAAGCTATAACAAAGCAGAAGAAAAGTGATATGAAAGGGAACCACATTACTTTGAGTTCTTCACCTGTCTACCTTTCCATCACCATTAATAAGACAGACATATGCTGTCCAGAATGGCCTTACAGTTATCGTTGCTGTTGGTGGTCAGCGTCAGCCCCACTTGCCAAATGAGCAGCCTGTGTATGCAAAGCTGCATTAGTTCAGGTACTGCAGTCCTCACTGTGTTGCTGCTGTACTCACCTGTAGGACACTATTTTGTAAAGAGAAGAACTCTTTTTCTATACGTTTAATAAAGTCTAGAGGAAAGAAATCTCACTTGTTCTTTGTAAGATTTAGAAAAGAAGGCGCTTCTGCTGACAATGAGAAATTCTCTTGCTCCTTACATCCTTGTCCAGACAATGTTTTTCACATCTGGAGACATCCCCTACCTTTGTCCCATTTCCAGGTCCCAGTTCAACTTTTAACTTGTGAACTATAATCATTTAAGTGCCTTCATAAACATAAACTATTTACAAAATACTTGAAATTCTTTTCTATATACTTATGTATTTCATTTATTCTCACATATATAATTCATAAAAGCAAAAAATATATTTAGAATACCTAGTAATTAAAAGTGTTAATTCACTCATGCTCTGAAAACAAAACAAAACAAAACAAAATGATGCAAATAAGTAATATTAACGTTAAGATAAATTTGTCTATAGCTGAATGCTGTATTTGTCAATTAATTTCAACCAACATGTCCAAACTGAGAAAGGTATTTTGTTTAAACTCATGAGTATTTAACTTTAATATTCATTTCACTCATAAAGCATTTTTATATGAATAGAAATACCTAATTAAATGATCTATAAACTGTGTGGTGTACATTTGTTTTCCATTGAAGTCCTAAGACACATTTTGTACATCAGTGGTTAGAAGAGATTTTAAAAATTTAATGCGTTTTGAGCCTATGTGGCATTCACATAGCTAAAGCACCAACTGATATTTTATTCATCACACAGCTTAGCAGGAAGTATTGAAAATGTTGGTGGCTATTGAGTGCTTTACAGCAGGCCAGCTGGTATTACCTGAAGTCTTTCTGATCTGTTTTGCTTCTTAGTACTGTGTAAGTATCACTTCCTGATCAAATGTTCAGGTTTACTGGGATAAAATGGAAGCACTGGTCATTCAGTCAGATTTCAACAGCCAAATTCATGTTTTGTTGTTTGTTTTTTTTTTTTTTTTTTTTACAGAGACTACCTTATAGTTAGCCTTATGTAAGGCTTGTGTAAATCTTGTTCATCCATCAGGCTCTCAAATCTGGCACTGACAGTCTGTTTCCTAACATTATGGATGCTCTTGTTAAGTTATTGGAAATTACAGTTCTCTATTACACTATTTTTAAAGCTTTAGGAGGTTTAGAATGTTTCCTTTCCTTTCCTGGTTCTAAGGGTTTTCACAATATGCAAATTCAAATTTTTGTTCAGTTTTTACGTATTACAGATAAAAAAATTTAAAAGCAGCTAGACAAGAGGGCCATCCTCCATACCCAAGTTTCTCAATAAATCCATGTCTCATTCAATGAATAATCACAATGACATCAAATTATTTTGTTACATTTCTAAGAAAATTATATACTTCTGAATGCATATGGAATGCGATGACAGGTCAGATCAATATTTTTTTCAGATAATTTCAATTATATTTAATGGTTATAGAAACGTGCTAGGTGAGCAATATTCTGATAAGTAGGGTGGAGTAGAATGGGACAGTATCCACTTAAATCCATTTAAGTTAACATACTCTATGATCATGCTAAATTCAACAATATGGCAAGGGACATAAACAAGCGGAAAGTCTTATTCTGGATATTTGTCTCATATCAACGTCCACTGTATCTGCAGGAACAGGAAAGAAAGCTGCTTGACTTTTTGATGAATTCTTCCTTAAGCTTTTATGTAAAATAGGAGGTAAGACTGGTACAGTCTAAACTTAAATCCAGCAAATTGTAATACCTGTATGTAGATCTTTAAATTATATGCATAATTGAACCATCTCCCTGTCACCAAACACACTGCCCTCAGGTATGGAACTTTAGGTTAATCCTAACATCTTTGCTGTTATACCTTAGCCTCTTCATGTTGGTTTAGGAGGCTAGGAGAAATATGGGACATTAAAACAAAGCTCTGAACGTGATACGCTCCAAAACTCCAGAGTATCATGGAACAAATGAGGTACAGAGAGGTGGGAGAAATGTTCATGTGTAAAAATACACCTGCTAGCTGAAATCTTGAACTTTAGAAAGGAAAGGTACCTTGGTAGTGGATACCAATATTATGGAGAGCATAGCTGTTATTTCAGACTTACAAGAACAACCTCAACTCATTTTGACTTTTGTGAGACAATAAGGACTTACACCAAAGGTATAGTAAAAGGTACATTTATCTACCTTCTAGTTTAATCTCTCATGGTTTTAATTTTCTCTTTATCAAATAAAATTAGAGTCTCTTCAACTTTTATTTTTAAAATACCATAAAATACTGACTGGTATCACAAGCATGTCACCTATAGTTGTATGTCTTTCAGTCAAAATAAATTGTATACATATCTAGGTATTTTTTACCCAAAGGGACTAGTGAAAAGACAGAAACAAAGAAGCCTTTCAGAAGTGGCATAAAGCAAATAATCACACTTAACCAAAGTTTTTATCCAACATTATCAAGCTCCAATTACTTCTGTTTTGAATAAGCAGATAGGCCAAAATTTCCCACATGTTGAAAGATGGAGAAGTCCTATTCAGGGTGTGTATAATATATGTGTCTGTCTCCTGAGACAGAGACGTATGTATAAACTTCTTGCATGTTCTTCTAAATTCCTTTGTGCTATTATAAATAATTTTGTTATTTCTAACTAAAGGAAAAAGTAAAGGCCAACAATAATAGAGTGCTGAGCTTGTGAAATTAAAAACTAATAGGTAGTGCAGCTCCTCAGTCTGCTACAGTATTTGTTCTTAAAGAGCTTGTCAAACATCCTAAACTGCTTTTATCAGATTTCCTAATTGGTAATGTTCTTAATTTGTCTTAAATGTGCTGATAGATTACACATCAGTTTTCAGTTGTTCATGATTTGAGACAGTCACCTGTTTAGATGTTAGTTTTGGCCTGTTACATTTTTGTCCCTTTTAGTCCAGCAGAAATTGGAAAGAGTGATATTGACAGAGGGAAGTGAAAAGTTAGTAAAACAATTCAATCTGTATGTGTTTCAATGCTCATATATCTATCCCCTACAGCACAGATATATGTTTTTGTTGCGATATATATATCAAGTTGAAGAATAGTGTTAAATTGTTTAAAGCACATTTTTGAAAGTGTTTTGAGATGTATTTGGACACATACAAATAATGTGCAAGTACTATAAATAGTATATGTTGCTTTACAGCCCAGTTTTGCACAGGAAAGGTACTTATATTTTATGCAAAAAAAAAAAAAAAGTGCATAGGCAAATTTCAAAAGCAGTGATGACCAGCTATCAGGTTCTAGGATGAAGAAATACTTATGTTTTTGTTGCTTCAGACTAAGGACTTCTACTATTGACATCCAATATCTGGACTTCAGGAATTACTCTGAGTTTTCCTTTCTTCATTTAGCAACTTTGTTATCCCTAAACATTAACCCTTTCTTTAAAAAAAAAAAAAAAATCCATTGCCCACAACTTTGAGCCTTTTTTTAGGAATTTCTTTCCAATGAAAAATTATTAAAAACATTCACAAAAGCTTTCTAACTGCATCATTAAGCCAGGTCACCTTTTTGGTTTTTACTGCCCCCTCTCCTGATACTATGCCTTCAATGTCAGCCACTTATTTGACACCACACTGTTCTAAGATGAGTCGCTGTAACAATAACACATTTGTTCCTGGTATTTATATTGCTTTTTTGAGAAATTCTTTTATCCAAGGAAGGTATAAAATCAGGGAGGATCAAATATTTCACCATGGAAGAGGAGCCAAAGTGGTAAAGTGCCAGCTGGATGTCTAGCTTTATAGTCAGTATGGACTTAGTAAAGCAGTGGCAATCACTGGATTAGAAAAGCCATTTGATTTTAAACCAAGATTCAGAAAATAAAAGAAATAACTAACACACATTTTAGCATAGGTAAAGAAGAAATGCAAGAGAATAATAAAAACATCAAAAAATAGTAAAAATAGGGACTGCTACTTATTACGTATTTAACTTCAAAGCAGAACAAAACAGCCTGTAGGTACTGTATGTAAGTTACACATCAGAAAACAGAGCAGGAAATGGAAATTTTCGTGACCACATTTCTAACTGTATCTCCAGTCTCCTCTGGCCCTCTCCAGTTATACTGATGCTATATGGAGAAACAGCAACCACATATATATGACTTTCAAGACTCAGGTGCATTGAAGTGGCCCAATGCTTTGTTTGATGTATACTCCAGGGTATATACAGAAGATATGAATTCCTAACCTGCATGTAGGTTTCTATGTGAATGAAATCTCTGTGAAGATGCACATCAGCTCAGCATGAATATGATTGAGCAAGACCCCACATCAGAATTCAGGATCTCCCTGTATGACAACACATGTCCTCAGCATGTGGGAAAGGCCTAAAATCAGGATTCATGTATTCAAGTAAGCTTAATGACTTTGCTCATTCTTAGCCTTAGCCATGAGCCATAGTTACCTATAGCTCAGCCTTATCTACTCATGAGAATTCAAAAAAAAAAAAAAAAGAAATTCATCTCAGACTTCAAAATTTCTAAACATGGAATTTATCTTGGTGGACTGCAGGTCTAAGTAAGTTATTCCATTAAACTATATTACATATGCAGAAAAATCCTTTATTATGTGACTAAGGTCTTAGTGTCATCGATGACAATATAAACACAACTTTTCTCTAGGACTTTTTGCTAGCTTCCTGTATATGATCTGTGACCTTACCCTGTTTTTCTGACTAAGGTTGATTTTTCTGATTTCTTCTTTTGGACATCACAGCAGAGTGCAGAATTGTTCCTTTTTAAACATCACTACAAGTAGCACCTAGAGTAAGAAAATAAGTGGAAAGAGTAGATTTGGCAGGAGGAATATTAAGAATTAAGTCAGGGTAGTTCTTTAATGTGTACTGTCTCAGATTGCTTGTATTTCCTGATATCATCTTTAGCTAGAAAATTCTGCACATTTTCAAAATGTCTATATGCATGATCATATTTTCTTAGCAATAAGGTATTTTATAAGTTTCTCCTATAAAGTCTTCACGTTCTTATTGAGGAATCTTAACAGATTTTTGTTACATTGCAGCAACACATTGCCTCTCATCCAATAGAAAGGAAGTTATTAAAAGCTTCTACCTGAGACTGAGCATGGATTTACAGTAATATTTATTCCATTTTCACCAGACATATAAATTTGTGCTTTATTTTTGGCTTTGAAAGTATCCTATGCACAATATATATGCTCACACCTCATCCCCAAACTTGAGTTATACTGGAGTGAAAGGTATCAGTGTCTATCTCTCATCGTTTGGTTAACCTCACGGAGTCAGTTTGGAGCTGAATTTTCTGCTACTGCCATTTATTCCACTACCTAAATCTTAAAAGCAACACAGCAATTTGTGTGATTGTTCCACTGGATCAGATGCCAGATTGCTTCAGATAATCTCAGTAGCTAACTTTTCTATACCTAGTACTGAAAAATAGCTGAGAAAATGCTCAAAAAAAATCTTTTGGTTTTTCTAAGGGAGTTCTAAAGCTTCCACTTACCAGACAGATGATATGGCTTATACTCATGCAGTATATGGTGTAGAATTGTGACAGAACAGATGCATCAGCTTTTCCATAATGATAGCATCACTCATGTGGCACGTGATAACATTCAAATGAGACACATATCTATAAATAGACCAAAAAACTGTTGCTCAGAACAACCAGCTCTGGTTTGATACAACTTCTACTGGGACATTTCTTATTTATTTCACCTGTTCAGTAGTAAATTTCTGTATTCTTTCCATACAGCAACTGAGATAGGATGATCTTAGGAACTGTTTTTCTAACAGAAGAGTGTCATTTTCCTGTAAAACAGGCATTCTCAAATTAATTACTCAAACCAAATTAATTACTCAAGACCTTTGAACTAGATGCAGTCTCACAGATCTCTAGAAATCAAAAGCTTTTTCTGCGCTGTTGAACATCTAGAAACTGAGTCTAGTTTCGTCACCTGCCCTGTCTGGCATTTCAGTAAAGAACCTTAAGAACTCTTATAAGCTCTTGTGACAACTTGTCAATATTATATCAAGTATATATAATAAAAAAAAACTCTGTAGTTTTGGAGGTTTCATAGAATTATGGGGAAAGTGTGTCATTACAGAGTCAAAAACTTTCAATAAGGATGCACAGAGAAATGAGTCTATACTCCTGGAAAGAATGATTCAAAGTGAACTTGCCACCATAGTACTGAGTAAAAAAAAAAACAACAAAAACAACAACAACAAAAAACCGCAAACAAACAAAAGAAATAGGTTCAAAGGAACAATTTTTACCTACATTCATCATGTTCCATATTTATTTTCTCTTTGTTCTTTTTTTTTTTACAGTTTTGTTTGTTTGTTTTTTCTCCAGACAGAGCTTGTCCCTTCTGTCAGCAAGTGTTTACTCTCATCTCTTCTTTAAACATCACTCCCATCCTTTTTGAGGGCTCTTTTACTTTTTTTCGCCTTCTTTTGATTTTCCTTTTCTGTTTCCTTTTCTTTCTTTCTCTGCTAAATCTCTAGCCAACCACCTTACAAGCCAACCAACTGTGCATATTCCTCACTTTGAATTCATTGTAGCTGGAATACTTCCCAGAACCAGTGGGTGTATAGATGTGTTTATAGAAAGGAAAGGAGTGAATGAGCTCAGTATGCTTTAGAAGAAATGCCAACTCTTTTTTCAATATTTCAGTGTCCTGTATCAGAGACAATAAGAATCAGCTTTCTTTAACAAATGGGAACCCGAGACCTCCAACATGAAAATAAAGTGTGAAACTGACCTATCTTTCACTTTTAGCTAATAATTACTTTGCACACCACAAAAAACTTGTGATCAACTTACTGTGTGTATGAGATTACTTATAACTTCCTGCTTGGCTGCTTGTTGCCCAAAACATACTCATTCATATCTGTCATTTTATGTTTTAAAATAGTGAACTCACCAACAAAAATCAAAATCTGCTTGTGGGTGCTTAAAAAGAAAAAAAATCTGTGGATTTTGCCTATCACTCCATCGTGTAATAGCAAACTATCTCCTTAAGGGTTTGTTCTGCTCAAACCCGAACTTCTGTTCTCCTACACATTTGGTCTGCCTGTGCAAGTAACAATTACAGTGGGTAAGGGAGACTGTCTGCTTTCTGTGACATTATCTAGGGGATAAGGCCAGCAATCAAGTACACTCATTTATCCAAATAATGGAGACATTTGCAATTCTCCTTGTAAATTATGATAAAGTAGATGTTGACAGAGCAGCATGGCAAGGGATCTCTCATTGCTTATGGGATATTATAAAGGTAGTATCAAGTTTGATCAGCAATGCCAATTCCTGTTAGCGAACTGCATTTTTAAGTAACAATTTTCATTTATTGAAATAGACTGTTTTCTTTATGCTCGTAGATGGTAAGCAATTAATACGAAGATAAAAAGTGTTAATAAGGGGTTTGTATTTACTGGGAAAACTGCAAAACAGGAAATGCTATTTGCAATCTAGTTGTTATGTGTGTTTCTGCATGCATATGTTTGATTTTCCTTTGATACTCCTTCTATGTTAATGTGTGTAATTGGTTTTTCTTACATTTTTAATGTGAAAATTATTGCAATATAACATCACTGTAAGAGATATCTACAAATTTCAAACATTTGTACCAAGCTTTTTTTTTTTTTTTTCCTAAGCACCACATTAAAGCAAAGAGATTGTGGATATGATACAAATTATGTGAGATAAACCATCTAAACTCATGAAAACAGTCAACACAACCACAGAAATAATTTTTGCTTTAAGTAAATGAAGTTATCGTTAAACAATCTTGGCTGATAGCACATTAATACCTTCCATCTATTACTCTTGAAAAACTAGTCTGAGGGCAAGGCTATTCAAAGTTATATATAGTACCCCACAAAATCACCCTCTAAATTAACAGACATAGTAAAAAAAAAGTTCATCTGACAAATATTAGCCCAACAGTGAAATACAACCACTTTGTAATTTCCCAGTGTATACATACATGCAATTTACACACTCAGTCACTAATAAGTGGTGTCTAGTTGTGATAATTTCTTAATTATTATTACACACACATTTATTTAGAGGAAAATGTTATTAATTTCTATAACAAGAGTTGAAAAAAGGTTGGGCTTTTTACTTGTTTGTTTGATTTTAAAATGAGTTCAAGTTCAGGCTTTCTGGATCAGATGAAGAAACATTCAGTAACTGGCTGACAATCTCTACCGGTTTTAACTAGTTCACACTGACAGAAAGCAATATACTTGAGTCACTGGTAATGGCTGATGTTGGGACAAGAACATTTCTGTAACTAGCACTTATATGAGAAATTTAAATTCATTCATTTATACCATTTAATATCAGAAAGTGGTAACTGAGAATATCACAACTCATGTATTTTGTGACTGCCTATTATAACGCTGAAGTTCAACTAAGGGCACAGGTATTTAAGGAATTGGAATACATGTTAAGTGTATGATACAACAATATTACAACAATAGTATTTTTACTAGATAAGAGCATCAGAAATCACATACTGAATATGAAGTAGTAAGTGAAAAAAGAAATCACATCACAGATAAAACCAGAAAAGAAGAAAACTGAACACTCATGGCTCATGTTAACATGAGAATCAGTATCTCATGTTTATTCAATGCTTATGCTTCTTTGATAAAAAGATAACTAATAAGAATGGAGGGTATTTGTCTCTTCTCCCAAGTAGCAAGTGATAGGATGAAAGGAAATGGCCTCAGTTGCACCAGGGGAGGTTCGGATTGGATATTAGGAAAAATTTCTTCATGGAAAGTGTTGTCAGGCATTGGAACAGGCTGCCCAGGGAAGTGGTCAAGTCACCATCCCTGAAGGTGTTTAAAAGATGCCTAGGTAAAATTCTTAGGGCCATGGTTTAGAGGTAAGCTTGGCAGTGTTAGGTTAATGGTTAGACTTGGTGATCTTAAAGGTCTTTTCCAACCAAAATGATTCTATGATTCCATGATTCTAATATTAACACTTAAATGAATGTATTTTATGTAGTAGGATAAGAAATGAATACTTATGAGAATGATTTTTTATTATGTTTTACTAACAATATTACAATTTTCTAAAATTCTTCCATTTCACTAACATTGCATAATTCAAGATCACCTCCTTCATATTGAATCTTTGCAGTGAGAAAACCTGAAAATGACAATTCAACCCTCTGTAGAGTTGCTTCCATGGATAAGATAACTGGAGCCAGTATGTATAGCTCATACCTTGATATTTTTGAATCTTTTGTGCTTCAGTATAGTTTTTGACTCACTTCAACAGCAACTCTTGCAAATGAATATGTAAATAGTCTATTTTTCTTTGGCTGGGTGTCAGAAAGAGATGAGTACTATTTTGAATGTATTTTTTGAGCTGAGGAGATTTTAAATCAGTTTTCTATATCAGTAGAATCAAAATAATTTTGTTCTGTACTGTGTCAAGGTTGACCGTTTTCCATTTGACATTTCACATTGACATCTCCTCTTTTGTTTGTTAATATCTAATAGCAGGTGAAGTTAATATCTCACAGGCTTACTTCCTAAACTATTTTCCATTATTTTACACACTTTGCTTGAGTTCTGTTGACCCTGATGCTGATTTTGAGTTTTCTAGATGACATTTCAGCCTTCTAGAAGATCTATATAGAAGATCTCTGATACTAAACCCTTCTGAGATTGCCGATTTGTCAGGTTTCAGAGAAGCTGTTAGTTCCTGTCTGTTGTCAGAAGCTACATCAATTTATATTCACTCACCTGAAGATCTTGCCATGGTCTTGGCAAATATGTTACATTTCCAGAATCTGTTCCAGTACTTTATAAATGGAATGTAAGCTACTAGATTAATGTATCATAGTTTCCTACAATTTATTTCTATGTACTTGCATATAACTAGTGTTTTAATCACAAAGCAAGCAGCTGTTCATTGTTTTACCACATTATTGGCTACTAGTGTCAAAGTCATCAAGAAGAAATTAACTGAATTCAGAAGGAACGTCTCTTTCAATTTTTTCATTACTCACTTTCTTTTCTACCTTACAGGTCATTCTGGATTTTCCCTTTCTCTGGGGAATCATTGCCAGACTTTTCCTTTTTTTTTAGAACTAACTGAGCCCCTATGCTTAAAATGTTGAAAGCTGTAGCTATTGTCTGAGGGTTTCTGTCATTTATTTGCCAGTCTTGATTACAGGCCTTGTTTTCTGAAATACTGTCTCTACTGTTAAGATGAGTGTCCTCCCACTACATATTATGAAGTCCTACTTGAGGACCTGGAACTCTAATTACCTACAGTTTGGTTGAAGTCTTTACAAACAGTAAAAAGGTGAAAAGAAATTTCTGTTCATGTGGATGAGTTTTTTCTTTATCATGCATCAAATATTTCTTCTCTCTTTGAAAGCATGTCATCTTTGAGGGAGCAAATCCTTTATGTGGCTACCTGTCTAGGTAAAATTATTGCCTTTAGTTCCTACTGTACCACTTTGACTTGACAGGATAACTCTTTTTTGCGGACTCAAGTTTGAAACAGCTAGATAGTGAACCTACTAGGGAAGGAACCCCACTGAGTCTGCTGTTTGTAAATAGAGAAGGACCAATGGACATCGTGTCGTCTGGAGGTCACCTTGGGTATAGTGACCATGAAATGGTTGAGTTTACTAACCTTGGAGAAGTTAGAAGGGTGGTCAGCAGAACTGCTACTTTGGACTTCCAAAGGGAAGATTTTGACCTTTTTAGAAGACTGGTTGGCAGAGTCTCTTGGAAGGCAGTCCTGAAGGACAAAGGAGTCCAGGAAGTCTGGTCTCTCTTCAAGAAGGTAATCTTAGAGGCACACGAGAAGGTTGTCCACTTATGCTGAAAGGCAAGCCGAAGGGGAAGAAGGTCAGCCTGGCTGAATAGAGACCTGCATCTGGAACTTAGGATTAAAAAGAGAATTTATAACCTTTGGCAACAAGGGCAGGCTACTCAAGAGGAATACAAGAATGCTGTGAGATTATGCAGGGAACATGGAAGGTCACTAAAAATTAACACAAAAAATCTTCATTATGAACCCACCAAGCAAAAGTGTCTGTGATGTTTTTAAATAGCAAGTGACAGCAAGTAAATACTCCAAGACACGATAGTTACTTTTGTTTGTGTACTAGTCACAACTTTTAAGAATAGAAAGGACAAGCTACAAGGGACTGAGCTTCAAATTAACTTCCCTGTCAAGTAGGTCAATACAAAGTCTCAACACTGAGAGGCTCTAAAGCTGCAAGCTGTGTCCAGATAGTCGCCATCATGTGTGATTATTTTATTTAATGTACAGTAGTATCTTCTTGTCTATATTTATGTTGATCATCCATTAATATTTTACTAGTAAAAAATATATCTTTAGCAGAGCATAAGATGATATAGAAAAATCCCTGAAATATAACAATGAAGCAAAGAAAATAAATGATACATGCAGGCTGCAAAAGTCTCTTTAAAAGTTTTTTTTGTTACTACATTATGAAAGTTTTAGGCAAATGGGTATTTCAAAGCAGTAAGTGGATTTATTTTTAAATTCAGTGCCAATTTAAATGCAACAAATTCTTTAAAATAACACCTGAACTTCAATGAAAAGCAAAAGCAGAAGGAGAATAATAATAAGGGTTAGAGGAGAGAGGTTCAGACCTATGTGAGAATAAGTACTTAGTGTGACATATTGGAATCAGAAAGGTGGTACAAGAATTTGAAAAATATTGGGTGGAGGTTACAAGTCAGCAGGAGAATAAGCTGGGCAGCTAGAGTACTATTGCATTGGCCAAAATCTCAGTAATGAAACTCATTGCATACCCTTTTCTATGCTTCTCACTGCTCATTGAAACTCATTTCATAGGTTATCTTCATTTATTTTTCATAACAAATCATTATCAATCCTAAACATTAATGAATCATGGCCTCATCATCATAAATCTATTTTTTTTAAATATTGTATTTGAGATAGTTGCCTTTTTTATGTTAATCCTTAAAGAGTTGTATTTTCAAGTATTCTCAGCAACATTGTGGAATAGTAAAGTATTTGTTTTTAATGAAAGCAGTCTGCTGTAGTCACATGACTCTAGGAACTGGACCTATTAGAAAAACATCACATATCATGTAACTAGCAAAATGACTGTGAGAGTTTGCATTGTACTTTTGTTTATTTTATTTTCAAAAACATTAATAAAAACTACTTTTAATCAAAATAAACGACAAGTCTGTCTGCATTGTCTGACTGGCCCCACAGGACATCCAGGCAGAGGCATATGAACTTCAGTTAAAGGAATGCTCTAGGAAAAATACTGCTTTAAAGGCTTTACCTTCAGAATAATGGATCTTGCTTTGGACCTCAGTATCAGTATAAGTTATATGAGGTTTCTTCCGTCTTCTTAACCTTTTGTTATAATTTCCCATACTGTGATAATTAGTGAATTTCAATTCTGACTGCATTTAGTGATATTCATGTTCTATGTTCTGTTCTAGAGCTCTTACTAAATGAATATTCCAAAGCTGCCAGGACTGGAAAGGAAAATGAAACTGGGAAAACTGAAAATTTACGCAATGATATACTTGATTTGGATCTCCTATTTGACAGCTGTGATTGTGAACAATTTACCTTCACCAAAAACTGCATGTTTTGCCTTAGTTAAAAACCAAGATATAAAACTGCTGTAACAGCACAACAACAAACCTTTTGCTGTTTAGTTGACAGCTAGTAATAATTCTTGCTCCATTACTGAAAAACAGAGAAAATAAAACCTCAAGACTTGCTACCAATATGTTCTACAGAAAGCGAAAGAAGAAATAAGATTTATTAAGATGATATAATTGGGTAATTACACTGTATTCTGGTGCCAGAACATTCAAAATTAATAGTGTTATTCTTTTTAGTTTTATGAGATTCCTTAGTGTGTGCTTTTAATGCTGTAATGGAAGCAAATAACACCAACTCTCAGTAATTAGAATGGACTATCAATCATGCCTCAAAAAGAATTAGGACACTTCCATAGATTTTTTAATGTGTCCCACTGCTGTTCCTAAAAAACGAATGTTCATCCTCATGTTCAATGACCATCCTACGAAAAAGGGGCTTAAGAGAAGATTAACGTATGGTTATGTGTCTGGTCTGAGGAGTCCTACAGCTTGAGTGGTGTTCCTCATTGATCTCTAAATCCTTAGCTTTCTGCTTAACCCCTAACCGTATGCTGCACTCTTGTTCAAGAAACCATACTTCTAAAACTGTGCACACACCATCGTTATTTCCTGTGCGTCATAGACTATATCAAGTACTGTCAGTACCAAAATCCTAGTTCTCAGGTTTTCTCACGTTACCTGAGTACAGGCAACAGGAAAGAGAGACTTGAAAATCCACAGCAACTACACATGACAAGCTTTAAAGAGCAAAAATAGTATTCTGAATGATGCAATATAATTTCTGGAGCACAGATGTCAGATGGTTTCCTTGTGAACTTCCTTCCTGTGCAGACAGGCAGTACCGGCTTTATAAAACATGCAAAATCTCTCCTAGTCCTCAGACTACAGTTAAACAAATCTAGGTTCTGCCTAATCTCTGTGCTAGACCTTTGTGTGGGAAAGAGTTCCACTGTGGAGAGGAAAGTCCTGCTTTATGCTTACATGCTGCACTAGGACACCAGAATGACATTGTAATAATCTGGATGTGAGCTGGCAAAAGAACAAATGACTGACTGGAAAGGTGAAATCACATGGAGGGGAAAATTTTTTTTAAAAAAAAAGGAAACTTATCTCTGTTTCAACACAGATATCCAGTAAAAGAAACCCACAAACTGTGAGGCAAAAACCCCCACATTTATTTAAAAATGAAGACGTGATTAAAGCAAAAGTCAGGCAAATAGAAAAGATTTTTATATTTTTTCACTCATTCATAGTTATGATTTACTATTGTTTATTATATTTCTTCAGATCTTTTTTGCTGTTATCTACCCCTGTCACTCCTTCAGGAAAAAATCCTAAAATGTATCTTAACAGATGTCTTAATATGCAGCTTTCACATCCACCTGCAGTTTTCAAGGAACCTCAAGACATACACCAAAGGAAATTAACTTCTTTTATTTTCAAATACACAGTTTTTCTTTCTTATTTCTATCCAACATCCACCAGAAATACTTACAAACTTCATTAGTTATAAATCTTAGCCTTTATTCCATTTAACTTATTAAATTATTGAAAGTTTATCACACTTCTTGATACCTATCCCACTGAAACTTGCCTTTTGTATTTCCTACTCTGTACTATTTCACCATTTCTGGTGTCACATATGCAGATGTATGTAGACCAAATGTCACATCTAACTATTTCACTTTGAAAGGTTTTTATTCCCAATAAAGACTTGAAATGTCGAGTTTTAATATTCTTGTTTTGAAAGTAATTAATTGCACTGTAGCTTGTTTCAGGAAAAAAAAAAAAATAAATGGCAAAGCTCTTCTATTTATCTTGTATTTAACTTCTATTTAACGTATCTTTTTCATGGCATTAATGTGACCATGTGAGATGGAGATGTAAGGTGAAGTCTATGTTGTTGCATTTTACTTATGACATACAACTTGATCTTTTTGTTCCTCTTCGGCTTCCATTAGAAGAATAACAGGTAAATGTTAATACCTTTGCAATTTTGTGAAGGAAAAAGAAACCAGACAGAGATAGTATCAACACTCGTGTCTCAAACATGTGTGAAACAGGATTTGTACCTGCAAATGGATAACTTAAAACTTTTCTCAGAAGCTGCTGAGATTTTCTGAAAATTTCATCCTACATATTATTTTTGTGTTCCAAAAAATGCTCTTAGTCCTTCAGGTATTTTTTCACCATTTGTTTTCCATACATCTTATTCAACATTTTTCTAGATTCTAGATCTACATGTTTAAATTAAGCTTTCTTCTTGTGCTTGATCCAGCAGGGAAATTAATTCCATAGCAACAAGTACTGATGTTTTAAATATGTGGTGGGTCACACAAAATACAGTGTTCTGGGAGAAATCAAAGCTACTTATTGAAGAACAAATATCTTCCCCAAGGACAATTAATAACAAGATCAGTCAACAGAAGTACTTTATTTACTTTCAGATTTTATGCAGAGTTAAATCTCTCATATAGATCCCTTTAAAGCCCAGTATTAACTCAGTACTTCAAATATTTTATAACAAGTTTCCTATCCATTTTAAAATGAAATATGGTTAGAACAAGGTATCAAGGATTCACAATGATTCAAACATAGCTTTTCTAAAGTAACAGTTAAGAATGGGAGAGAGACGAGATTCAGGAAGCAATACTAAGGAGCACTGAATCACATTTCAACTACATAGTAGACTTGAACAGTCTAGCTGTCTCAGGTTTAGGTGAATAACATCCACTAACTAATGTAAATTCAAATTCTATTGATTTCTAAGTCTTATTCCTCCCTCTATGTGTCTTCTCAAAACATCACCACTCTGAAGAACTGGACATGAATAAATCCTGTTTACTGTACTTTTGTAAGGATATCTGTGCTTTGACTGTCTTGTGATTTTGTGTGTCACCTCTGAACCAAAATTCTATAAATATCATTATTTTAGAAACAAGAACACAAAGTTAGGAGTTGCATGAAAAAGTTATTTATAAACACAATTCAGCATAGTGAAAATACTGTCTGCTGGTGACCTACTTGTTTCTTGCTTCAAAGGAAGACGAGATGCAACCTCAAACTTCAGCTGGAATTGGCAAAAATATAATAGGGTAAATGGCAGTCAGCACCTCCTACTTTGACCCAGTAGTCCTTCACCATTTCTACACATAGATATGAAATCATTAAACATGTATTTCAAATTCCAGCATATCAGAATACTGATAGTAGCTGAAGAAGTCCTGAAAAACAAGCCAAAGTTTGTCTGAGTTGTTGAATTCATGTTGGAAGTGTTCTGAATACAAGCCAACAAAGTCAAGCTTCTAGAAAATAGCTAAATTTTAACAAAGATCAATTTTTATCAATAGGAAAAAAAAAAAATTACTATGATTGTTTACAGCAAAAATCTGATTTGAAAGTAAACTTCAGAAAAGTGGTACATATGTTATGAAACAGTTTAAGTAGCTTACACAGTGCATTTTAAACTCTTGTAAACAAAATGCAGGTCCTGTTTGACAAACCTGATCTCCTTCTATGACAAGGTGACCCACCTAGTAGATGAGGGAAAGACTGTGGATGTTGTGTACTTAGACTTCAGTAAGACCTTTGACACTGTATCCCACAGCATTCTCCTGGAGAAGCTGGCAGCTCATGGCCTAGATGAGTGTACTCTGAGGTGGGTAAAGAACTGGCTGGAGGGCCGGGCTCAAAGAGTTGTGGTGAATGGAGCCAAATCTTGTTGGCGGCCGGTCATGAATGGTGTTCCGCAGGGCTCGGTATTTGGGCCAGTTCTGTTTAATCTCTTTATCAATGACCTGGAGAAGGGGATTGAGTGCACCCTTAGTAAGTTTGAAGATGACACCAAATTGGGTGGGAGTGTTGATCTGCTGGAGGGTAGGAAGGCCATACAGGTGGATCTGGACTGGCTGGATCATTGGGCTGAGGCCAAGTGTATTGTTTAACAAGGCCAAGTGCTGGGTCCTGCACTTGGGTCATAACTACCCCAGGCAATGCTACAGGCTTGGGGAAGAGTGACTGGAAAGCTGCCTGGCAGAAAGGGATCTGGGGATGTTGATTGACAGATGACTGAACATGAGCCAGTGGTGTGCCCAGATGGTCAAGAAGGTCAACAGCATCCTGGCTTGTATCAGGAATAGTGTGACCAGCAGGACTAGAGAAGTTATTGTGCCACTGTACTCAGCACCGGTGAGGCTGCACCTTGACTACTGTGTTGAGTTTTGTCCCCTCATCATAAGAAGGACATTGAAATACTAGAGAGAGTGCAGAGGGGGGCGATGAGGCTGGTGAGGGGTCTGGAGCACAAGTTTTATGAAGAGAGGTTGAGGGAGCTGAGGTTGTTAACCTGGAGAAAAGGAGGCTGAGGGGATACCTTATTGCTCTCTACAACTACCTGAAAGGAGCTTGTAGCATGGAGGGTGTTGGTCTCTTCTACCAAGTAGCAAGTGATAGGACAAGAGGAAATGGCCTCAAGTTGTGTCAGGGGAGGTTTAGATTGGATATTAGGAACAAATTCTTCATGGAAAGGGTTGTCAGGCATTGGGACAGACTGCCCAGGGAAGTGGTAAATTCACTGTCCCTGGAGGTGCTTAAAAGATGCATAGATCAGGTTCTCTGGGACATGGTTTAGTGCTAGAGTTAGGTTAGGTTCTGATTGGACTTGATGATCCTGAGGGTCTTTTCCAACTCAAATGAGTCTGTGATTTTATTCTATGATTCTAAAATGTCAGATCAAAATGACTTGCAGATCAGATTACATATAGGTTATTATAGATCCATGGAACCAGAATAAGTCACAAGATTAGTATCTAATGTTATTTTCCAATCAATAGTACTGAGGTACAGATACATATTTTTGTAAGAAAAAATTGAGATACGCTGATGGAAAGTATGATGTAAATGTATACTGTAGTTCAATTGATGAGTTTTACAAATACTTTAGTCATGCAACCATGATACAGGAAAGAGCCATTATGCAGGAAAAAAAAAAAAAAAAAAAAAAAGGAGGCTAAATAGAGACAAATCTAAAGTATGTTTGGCAGCATAGGTCTTTGAGCAGAAGGCACTTAAAAACCAGGCCATATATGACCCAGTTACAGAGGAAAAGATTAACCTCTCAGCACTTATATAGCGACTTAAGAACCCTCATTAGAATTCATTGTTGAAAATTTTCATAAATACAATGAAAAGCCTGGGCAATATAGATACAGGAGATCAGAATGTGCAATAATTTATTTTTTAATTGACATTTATCAACCAGAACACTCAGAAGGTGGGATCTAAAAAATAGAACACATTGTACATTATTTCATTACGCTTATTCTGAAATAATAGTTTGGTCAGTAGCATTATGTCTTTGCACTGAATCATAGCATAAAAGTTACTATTGAGTGACTTAATTCTAGTTGTGAGGGTTTATTTTGTTTTGCATTTGGAAGAGGCATAAGGATAATTTCTGTTTTTAATAATTTGAATGACGTGAATAGGTTAAGTCTGGCTATCAGGAAAATAAAGGGAGAAGGTCAAGTGTGAAAAATTGCCATCTTTCACAGCTTTAAAATGTTGGCTCTGTTGTCTGGCACAATTAAGTCAACAGTCTGCTGGTCTGCTTCCAGGCACTTTGACAACTGTTCTCTCACTGCCACCAGTAAATTAATAGGACTGTGCTTTTCCCAAGGGGCACTGTATGCAGAATGAGAATTTCCTTGTCCCTTGGTCTGCTTCTAGCGAAGTGGTGATGGGCAGTAATGCTCAGTGGGTAGGAGCAGTCAGGTCCTTTGCTCTATTGCAGTTGGACCATTCACACTGTCATAGTTACATGTGAGAAAACTTACACCCTTTATCATCAGGGGTTTATTGTATCCCAACTGTTAGCATGGTCTCCAAGGTAATAGATAACAGCTGTGAATTGAATAATTTTGCCTCAAACCTAGAAGAGAGTCTTTTTAGACATTTTCAAGTTGTTGGAAACATTAAAGCTGCTTGATATTCATCAGGGTTTTATACAGGCTCATAAAATTTAGTAAAATTCTTTCTTGAAGTTTCGCCTCACACAGCTTTTCATCCCTGGAGCTTTTTTTCTTGTCATCTGTGGGTTTAAATTGAACTGAGTACTACCACCTTTCACCTGCTTTTGTTGAACTCAGTCATACAAACACTGACTTTTCTGATGAGTTACCTAGAAGACCTTATATTCAGTTTTCTTGGAAATGCAACAGGAGACACAGGAGTACATACGTCCTAGCCTTACCCTACACTAGGAAAATAATCTTCTATTACTAACGTGACTGGGGTCAGGATCAGTACTTTTGTTGTCCAAGGTTTTGTTACACTGAAATAAACAAATCTTATTAGGGAAAGATCAAGTAGAAGATGAAGACTGCCTACCTAGAAAGAAACTCAGCAGAAAAACTTCAGGGAGCCCAGATTGTAGTGGAAGTAGTAATACTGAACTGGATAAAAGTGTTTTTCTAGCTACTTGTGGCAGAACCCAAGTCATTGAAGAGCTTTGTAGCTTGAGCATGACAAATCTTGAAAACGGATTTGGAAGCTTCACAAATTCAGAGCATCATAAAATCATAGAATGCCAGGTTGGAATGGACCACAAGCAACATCTGATCCAACATTTCCAGGCAAAAAGCACAGTCTAGACAAGATGGCCCAGCACCCTATCCAGCTGGATCTTAAGTGCCCCATGATGAGGAATCCACTGCTTCCCAGGGGAGATTATTCCAATGGCTGATTGTTCTCATTGTGAAAAAATTTCCTCTTGTGTCCAACTGGAATCTCCCCAGGAGTAACTTGTACCCATTACCCCTCATCTTTTCCATGTGAGTCCTTGTAAAAAGGGAGTCTCCATCTTCTTTCCTGGAACATAGTGCCATGCAGGAGTGTCACCACTACTTAAGAAGAAATAAATTATTAGGTGAAATCATTGCCTATTTCAGTAGCAAGTTTTTATTTTAAAAGTAAAAGATGGGTACTTAAACAATTAACAGTGGGTTAACTGGGATCTAATTCTTTTTTTATACTCCGGCAATAAGGTCAGTGTTAGGGTTGTGAGAGACATAGCAAAAGGCAGGGCAAAGAAACAAAAGGATAAGAAATATTAAATTATTTCCTAAATGTCTATTAGTTAGCAGTGAAGGTTAGCAATGTCAGCTGTTCTTTATATTTTGTACAGGACCCTATTCACCACCTGGAACAACACTAATCACATCACAATTCAATAGCTAAAGTATGGTACTATCCTATACCTTCTAACAAGTCAGAAGAAAAAGGAACAGAATTATATTACTTAAGAAAAACAGGTTTGAATTACACACAGTTTCTGGGTTTTTGTTTTTGTTTTTGTTTTTTTTGCTTATTTGCTATTTTTTACGCCCCAATATGATAATTATCCCCCAAAAATACTTAATCAAGGAAGCAAAGTGATACATCCTTACTAAAGCGTATTTTGATATGTATGCGCACCTAAACAACAAAAATAAAAGCACAAAACACATTAATTGGTCAAATCCTCGCACTTGGACTTCTATGTAATGATTTTCTCTTGCTGTATGCAAGTCTGATGTTGTGCAACAACGGCCAATGTAATAAAATCTTTAAATTTTCCATTCATATTTTTTTAAACTTTGAGCTCCATTTATCAGAATTGCAAGTTTAGAAAGTAATACAAACCCTGTTGTTTATTTTATTATGGTGCATAGGAACAAACTCTAAATAATTAATCCATTTATGTTGATTTTCCTAAACAGCATACATTAACAACTCTTGCTTTTATAGTTCTTGGTGTTTATTAATTTGTAGAGGAATTTTTAGTATATTGAAATTAAATTTTGCCTGTTGATGTGAAAGAGAGAGAAAAATGTAAGCATGAATGTGGAGATAGCTAGCTTTCTAGGAACAGTCCCACATACTTCCATTCATTGTTTCTCTAGGCATTGTCCACTAACTCTGCTCTACATTAAAATATTGGTTTAAATATAGAAAATATTGTCATCTCAGTAAGTAACCAGTCAAAAATTTACAATGTCAGCTGAAAATGCTCTCTAGATTTATACAACACTTTCTCTCTTCTTCTGAGTACAGGTATGCTGATGTGTTACTCTTCAATCTATGTCTCTGTTGAATTTGACCAAAACACTTGTTTCTTGTGAGCTATGTTCAAAGATGTAATAATGCTGGGAAAAAAACCACTTTTTTTTTTCCTTAAAAACACACCGTAAACCCAAAGACCAATAATAACGACAATGCTGCTTACAAAATGGCAAGTTTAGAACTATTCAATTCATTGTGTCTTGTATTGGGTTTATGAGATGACAGGAACTGATTTCAGTGAGGTTCAGAAAACCCAAGGTGCACATCTACTAAGCTCCAAGCAGATTCACTTTGATCACTTTGAGGTTTTTTTTTTTTTTTCTTCCAGTTTTATGCACTTAAAGACAGAAAAAGAAAGGTCAGTCTGCTTCCTCAGAAATCTTAGTTGATCCCTGCTATTCCTCTGGGGTACCAGATTTGAAACATCCCCCTTTTCCTGTCTGGGGGGAAATAGAGCTTTTGACATACTGGAGAAGTTCTGATGCAGATACTGGGAAAAAAATAAGGAAGATTCATTGCTTCTGCTGTAAATAGCTGTGACTTTGAACCAAGAATGAAATAAAACAGGCCAAAAGGTCTAACTATGGCCAAAACAAAACCAAACAAATAAAAACAGAAAAGCCACATAGACATTACAAATTGTTGCTACAATAGAAAGGAATCAGAAACAGAGTGGATCTATATAGTAAAATATTTGGTACTGTGGATCCCAAATCCATGGTGCGTTCATCATTTCAGTTTTTTTTTTATTTTATTTTTAGATCTGTTCTAGTCCAGTCGGTCCCTCAGAGTATGTGGCTATTTGTGCCTGGAATAGATTAGGTTTACCCCTGGAATGCATTTTTCAGCTCATTTTAATCCTGAAAGAACCTGGTTCATAACTCTAAGACCTATCCATGATATAAAGAAAATGAAATAAGTAGAGATGACCAGGTGGGTTGCTACCTAAGCATACGCTTGATCTGAACTACATACTGTAACGTAGAAGTCACAGCCATACTGGCCAAATCCGGAAGGTCGGATGCAAAGCTGCAAAAGTGAAACAACATGGCTCACTCAGCAGTGCCTAGGGGTGAGTCTGGAAGGAACTGTGAGCTGTAAAGAAAAACAGATGGGCTTAATTAACAGTCAAATGGGTTCCTAAGCAGAGGGATAGTTGTGCATTTTTAAGTACTTCAGTACTTAAGTACTTGTGGAAGTACTTAACTATGTAAAAGTCTCATGGTAATTTAAATTCAAAGACCAAAATGTTCTGGTGATTACCCTAGTAATCTGATGTATGTGGAGAGTGGGAGAGAAGGTGGGCAAGACCTCCATTCTTCCTTGAAGTTCTCCCATTCTTTATAGATCGCATCTCCAAGAATCACTCTGGCAGATCATGGTTGCATATTTCCAGAAGGGTGTGTATCTCATATTTTCGAGTACACCTTAGATGTGCTGAGATTAAACCCTCCAAGCTCCATTCTAAACATACACATGAGACTGTAGCTAGATGAAAGATGGAGGATCAACATAGATTCCTTCATGTTTTAAGAAAACTTTGCTAGAGTGAAACAAAGTAATTGAGTTAGTTGTACTCACTCTACAGAAAGATCTAAAAGATTTTTATTGTTTCATAAATTTAGGCATATTTTTATGATGTTATTCTGACTTTCATAAGAGTGTTCATGATTTTTTTTCTAGTGGAAAAGAATCGTGCCATACTCATTCCCTTTAGGCAGACATACAGGCAAACAGCGAAGTTCTCAAGTCCTGTAATCACCAAGGGTCCTACGTATCCAATCAAAATTAACTAGCACATCTTGAGTTCTGACTATCAGCTAATTGCAATGAGCTACTTATGAGTGATTTATAGCCAGAAATTATTGCTGGTATTACTCAGTAGATAATAAGGAAAACAATCTCAAATATTCCAAAGCACTCATAAAGAATTTGTGAAGCAACTAGAAGTCAGTGTTTCTTAACTACTTTCTTTAATGAAGTTTATTGTCCTTACAGAATTGGCTTACAGAGTTCTATATCCTGATTTACAAAATTCATGGCAGTTTTTAGACTGAACTAGTGGAAACGTGTATTTATAGCTTTTGTGTGTTTGGTTGGTTTTGGTTTGGTTTGTTTTTTTTAGTAGTATAGGATATTTCTGACATTCAAGCCCTTTTAGCATGACTGTAGATAATATAGCCACAATTTTTCAGTAAAGATAACAATTTTAATTACAGATAACCACCTCTTTCTAACTACATCTCCCCTAAACACTGACACAGCCTTTTAAAAAAAGTTCATGACTTCCTTTAGTGGATCATTTTTAGCCAGTTATTTTTCTAAAAACTATGCCTGTGCTCTCATTACCATGGGGAAGGTTAGAATTCAGAGACTGATCTTAAATCCAGCAAAGTCCGCTACTTTGAATGAAAGGTGGTGTTCAGTTCTGAAAGAACTCAAAATCTTCTTTAAAATATGTCACAAGGTCTGTTTCCAAATGAAAAAGAAAAAAACTCAGCAGCACAATAGGGTGTGATAAAGACAAAAGTTACCTGTTTTCGGATGACAAGCTTTTATGATTCTCAGGCACATTTGTATTTAAACATAGATTGTTTTCATTTAGCTTGATGTGTCTATCAATGTTTTTGTTACAAACCTTTAGTGGTTTTGTCATGAGATTGTTTTAACTGATTATCATTCCAACCCACATGGAATATGGGAATATGTTTAGATATTATGGGACAATTTATGTATTCTAGAAAATCCTAAAGAAGAGGCACTATTGTGGAATTTCTACTAAAATGAACTTGTTTGATTTAGGAAGTTTGAGTTACATCATTCTTCTGTCTACTTACACCTAGGACTGAAATGTTAGGACTATGGAAGGAGTGGAAGCAGATGCAGGGTCTAATTTTGTGACATTAAAAAGTCTTTTGAATTTTCAAGTGCAGCATGCTATGTTTGGAGAGTGGTGTGGATCTTCGAATATCATGTGGAAGATTATGTAAAATTGAAAAATAATGGCTGTTGTCGAAAGCACTAGCAAACTATGTATGTCCATGCACTTGACTTGGTTGTCATTAAATAGAAAATAACATCAAGCAAGAGATTGTGCCAACTGGATTGGGGGTGAGGAATTTAAGAGTAACGGCCTACCATAAGGATGATAAACAGATATTCCCCATTTGAAGCAACCAAAGCAAGAGCAAATTATCATGTTTGAGATGCAGGAGAAAGATTAACTGTGAATGATTAATGAATCTGTCCACTTCATCTGGCAACAATGACACATAATCTGGAGTAAGAAAGTGATAAATCCATATCATGTTTTACATATCGTTGTTGTTTTTTTTTTCTTCCTTTTGTTTAACAGTATATTAAGTTGTATAGTTTAATAGCTTGCTTAAAATGAGTAAAACAATATCATGTGGTTTAAATTTATAGTGGTTAAGGATTTCACTAGGAGGCTATCATATTATTATCCTATTTCTGAAATACCTGTTGAATTTTCTCTCTGTCCAAAAATAATATCTTTGTGTCAATCTTTTCTCGGTATCCTTATCAATTTCTAAGGTTATGCTACACCTTGAAAAAATGTGAGCTAAAGCCATGGTCTTTGCAAACTTATGAAGTAAATGAATTGAAATAAGAAAACTGCTTGTAGAGATGTGAGAAGTAACCTTTGGGAAATATTTCTGTCCAGTCCACACCCATTCTGGTTTTAATCTCCCTTTTAACCCTTTGAATTAATAATATTATGCTTATTTTCCTGTGTCTTTTTTTTTTTTTAAATGAATATCTTTTTAATATAAATCTTCTCTTACTGCTGATTTTAGCGAGATTTCTCTCTTCCGTACATTCAGTACATTGTATGAAAACAGTATGACTAACTATTCAGACAAAAATGTGAATCTTTTGGAGATTCATGCTAATAACACAAAAATAAAATTCAAGATATTTAGTCCAGAATAGTAATTTTTTTAATAGAAGATTAAATGCTATGTTGATGTTGCATTTTTTTTTCATTCTTAGAAAAGTTCAGTGCCAAAATTCAGTGGCTTTCAGTGAGTTCAGTTATGAGTCTATCTACTTTCAGCTCTTCAGGCCTGGGCATAACCCTGTTTTCACTCTGTCACTTCTGAAGCAAGATTTGCAAGGGAGAACTAGGTCAAGCACACATCTCGAAAGATTACTTTCAAGATCAGGAGTCACAGACCAAGGGTGGACATAGCAGGTAGTAGCTATCTTGTTGGTTTAGTTTGCTCAAAGTTCTATGATAAGCTGACTGGTGTGCAGGTGATTTGAGTGTACAAGGTGTCACAGGTCTCAAGATACAGCTAAAACGGAATATTGAGCACAGCAGATCTATAGCATCGTCCTCAAAAAATGCAGCATGGTTGATATTTTAGCTGCAGGGAATTACACCTGGACTTCTCAAAGTCAAAGTTTAGTATTTTCCTCTGTTTTGACCTTAGTCTGGATTTCAGAGCTGAGGTGATTTTCAGTGTTGGCAGGAAGACAGAGATGGTGGCATCACTGAAATTTATCTCCTGACTTTAGTCTCCAAAGAGGTCAAGGAATTGAATGACAGTCTCTGCCAGGGTCCAGCTGCATTCTATGAGAAAAATTGGTGTTTAAGTCCTCAAAGCAGAATCTTGTCAGAGGCTCTTAATTCTCCTGCAGGCATTGTAGCATTAACAAACAGCTCACAAAGACTTGGGTAATAGCTGGTTCACAGTGACGTTACATTCTATTTATGAGCTGTTCATTTCAGCTAACACAGAGGAATGTTTGCTGAACAGAGAAGTGTTTGCTACCAGACACAATTATTTTAGCAGAACATTAATAATGAAAAATCATGGAAGCTTGGAGCCACTCTCCTTCAATATACTGACATTATGTAATGCTAATAACATTATTTTCCAGGCTAATGCTATTATGTCAGAGAATATCTAATATATGCAATTGGAAATGTGCTATTTATTTATCATTTGCATCAAACCTTAAAGAAAAACTAAAAACAACTACAAGATTATTTCAGGTTCACCACAGAAGAAACAAATTACACATGTGCTTTAATTACCAACTCAAAGGAAGACATTTTCTGTGCTGTTCAAGCTTTCATATGAAGAATTACAAAAACTAGTCATAGAAAATGTTACACCCATTCAGAAAAGGCTTTTACATTCTTTCCAAAAAATGCTATTTAAAATCTTTCTAATAGAAAACAACCAGATCCATGATGTGCTCTCTCTTAGTTGCTAAGATATGTGATAAGCTCCCTGTTGAGCCATGGACTCTTTTCGTTTGATTTCTCTGTGAGTCTCCAGGGACAGCTGCCCACAGGAGAAGTACAATTTGTTTTCCTTGGTAGCACTAGCATCTCCCTCCACTACACAGATACATAAATAGCTGGGCCTCAGCAGAGAACACTGACAGAAGCTGGGTGGCTACATAGCTCTTATGGGCTCAAGCCACAACAACATTCTCCTCTCAGTGTCAGTAACCATGAGGCTTGACCTTGTATGCACTTTTTGAGAAGAACCACCGCAAACCTAATGTGACCATGCATGAAGAAATTATATCACAATTTTCATTAAGTTGTTAAAACATGTCCAAAAGGATTTCCAGTCTGACAAACTCAGATATTAAATGGAAGCACTGAACTGAGGACTAAGAGAAGAGTTATTTTTCTCACTGGATTGTCACTAAAATACTTAGCACTAGAATTCCTATAAAATCTTAAAATGACATTAAAATTCTGCTTCCACTGTTCTGGTAGTATGGCTTTTTGGGCCACAAAGGCCACAGAACTTTCTATATTTGAGTATAAGTTCCAGTGAAAAAAGTAAAAGAAAGACAACTTTTATACTTAGAAGGGATATGGGGAATGGAGGAAAGAAACTTCTTTCATTTTCTGTTTACCATATAGCACTTTTCTGAAAATAGACTTTGGCAACCATATGCTTATATAATAATATATAATAACATATCATGAATAGTACCAACAGCATCATGCTTTTTCTAACATCTTTTGGGTTATTCCTTAACTTGGCCTTTGACTGGGCATTGAGGATATAGGAAAGATGGTCATGTCTAATAATCTTAAAGATGCACACATGCTTATTTATTTTGTGTCCTCTTTGTAACTTAGAAAGAAAATAGCTACAAAGAAAACAGTAATATGAAAAAAAGTTGTTTGGAAAACAACTCAGAAAATAACATTTTCTAAAATGAACTGCAAAGCTTACTATCAGAAAGACAGATGTATTAGATTGACTCTTACTTTTGAAAGAAAATAGCTTGCAACGGAATTTAAATGCTCAGAGTTGATTTAGTCACAGTTACAGGATATAATTGAAGTATGTTACACAGCCTCTTGTTATTTTTTATTGTAATGAGAAAAAATGTTTTAACTATGCAAATTAAGTGTTTCTAAATATAATCACTTTAAGATATAACAATAGAGTCAGTGTTGCTTTATTTTTCATAACAACTGCCTTTACTTATTTTTGGAAAATAGAAATTATACAAAATATCCATTTTTATAATGCTTCACAAAATTGCTTAGTAACATTCTAAAAATTGTATGGAAATGAAAAGAAGGAAGATGTTATAAAAATATATATTTTATATTAAGATTTTAATCTAACAAAGACTAAGCGAGATTTGGTAGTAATTCTACTAACTCACCTTTAAGAGAAGTCTGTTTTATTCAGAAAAAGTTAACCTACATTTTTAGTGTCTAAATTCTGGCTTTATACTGTTTCCTAAATTTATAAGAAAAATGAACATTTTTTTTCTGAATTACAACAATTCAAACTTATAAGCATATGAAATATAGAATATGCCTGATGTCGACTTAGTGATAGCTGTATAATTCAAATATAAATTTTGTTACTGTCATCCTACATTTTTTCAGTCTTGTTACTTGTAGCAAAATAAATCTGCTATTCCCATAAAAAACAAACAAACAAAATCCTCAACCCAGCAGCAATGACAACTCACATCAAAACCATGAGACAGATTCTAGGAATGGGGAACTAGAAGATTATACACTTAAATACAGGCTTGTGGGAAAACTTTTTTGTTTTCATTTAAAAGGAATTACAGTTCTTCATTATCTGAGAATATAATAATGTTTGTTTGTTTGTTTGTTTTTAACAAAACCAGTGTTCTTTGTTTTCATATATAATGTAGGGAGCATTTATTAAACTATGTTCTTTAAAACTTCAGTTTTAGTCAAATAAGTGGGTTTTTTTTCAACATATTTTCCTTTCCCCCATTGTTATATGCTATGTCTCTGCTTATTTTTTCACCCTTTCCATTTCTTTCAATCTACCTTCAAATTCATTTCTTATTCCTTCAGCCTGTCTCAAGGTGAACAATATACAGCATGGCTGCTTTATTAGATAAAATTACCCAAATCTATCAAAGAATCTTAATTACATTTTAAACACTTTGGCACTCACTATATTGATCTTATTAGTGTATTTTACATTGCTTATTAAGTTACCTTGCCAAAAGGACTTCCCTTAGCCAGGCAGTACTGTAACACTGTGGTCTGTCTGCACAGTGACACCTACAGAGTGGTCTCTATTTCACTGCCTGACTTGACATCTCTGCCTCATTGCTAGGGCTGTGCTTATTTCTTTACTCTAGTAATTATTTATTTAACCACTTTGGATTCTTGCTATCAACCCTTGATTCCTGAGATAATAACAAGAAAACAGTAAGTTTTAAATCCAAGCAAGGAAGTATATTTTTGAAGGCTAGAATGTGCTTTCTTTGGCCAAACAAAGAGTATGTGTAAGATTCGGGGTACTTCCTGCCACATTTTGGCCATAATATGGCAAGAGGCCGCCAAGATTTTTCATATGGGATATTATAGTTATGTGTGCAATTACATTCCACTAATTACTTTTGAGTAGGCACCTAAGTATGATTCATGTTTAATGATTCTGCAGGCATCCTCCGAGTGACACAATTTTCCAGAGTCTTTAAAACCATTGTCATTGTCATTAGTATGCATAGCCATGGTGAATATGATCCTTTATAGTTAATCACTAGGCTGGAATCTTAAGAAAGTTGGCAAGAATTGTCACAATTTATTATTGTTCTTTAGAAAAACATGGGTATTTTTGATCTCTAATAATAGGACAACATGTGCTAGGAACAAAGTTAGTCCATTCACACACGAGAAAATACAGATCTGCAGTGTATGAGACAAAATCTAAAATTGAGCTTGAAAATCAAACACGTAAGACAATTCATGTCTAGATTATAAAAATTTGTGGGTTTTTCCACTCAGTTAAAAGCTTCCATGTTCATATGTTAGGGTTTTTTTCATTCTATATTTTTCAAAATTTCTCTATCAGCACCTGTCAAGAGACTAAAAAGGATAATGTCTCAAACAATGTGGCAAAAACAGTTCATCCAGCCACAGGTGATGGGACATCCCTAGGAGCATCCCTAGGACATTCAGGATAAGGTGAATTGTGATTTACATAGAAACGACAAGTTAATGAACCACAAAATCCATCTGGCTGATATGGGACATGGGGGACATGTCCTGATAGGCCCAGCTTGGCACTAAGGGAGAAGTCCTGAGACTACTGACACCCTTCAAGGTGGCCTGAGACCCTTCAAGACTCTTCCTTCTTTCTCAATCACCCCCCAGTGACACCTGTGCAACAGACCAAAGATTATGGAAGTGGGCAATCCGGAGGACTATAAGAAGCCCACCTGTGCAAGCACTGGATGGGCGCACACCCACCATCCTGAGGACCACTCTGCCCACTGGTCTCACCTCAGGAACTGAACAAGAGAGTGGAGGATGCTGCATGTCTCTGGATCCAAGACTATGAACCCCATCATACACAAAGCGAAGCCATGAGCATGGTGATGTCTCGCTCTCTCTCGCTTTTCTTTCTTTCCTATACTTCTATTCTTTTGCTTTCCTTTTTATAACTAAAACAGTAACATAAGCTTTACAATCCCACATGTACTGCAAACTTTTAATGTTTACCAATTAAACTTAAATCATGTAAATCCTTCTGCCACCAAATCATTTGCCACTTGGGCCAAGCTGCAAAATAAAAGCCTTTTGGTTATGGACCTTAAATATCTAGTATATTCTTTTCCAACCAGAGTTACTTCCCCCACTCCACCTATACCTCTGGGCAGGACATGACAGCACCTCACCTTTTACCATATCTCTTTATCAAGAGCAATGTACTTCTTGAAGCCTATATTGAGATGAAATCTCATTAACTTCATTTAGACTTTCTAGTGACAAATGACTCATTATACACAATTTACTGCAGAAGACTTGGAAGGCATCCTGCCTTTCTTGGAACACTTCCTGAATGTTCCATGAGATCAGGCGGCCACTGACTCTGTATGTTGTTGTTGGTCATCTCTGTTATCCAGGGGACAGTTGTGATGGATGGGACCTTGAACTGCAGATGTTCTAGAGAATGCAAACTGCTACCTCTCTAAAGCAAATAGCGACATTATTTGGTTTGTCAAGCTCATACTTATTTTTCTTCTCTCACTTTTTGTCTCTCTCATGTTAAAATTATTCTTACATTCCTTACTACAGAGTAGGACAACTGTAACTGCCAGCTAATTTGCCTTTCAACTTGACCACTACACAGCAAAGAGCACATTCAGAGCAGATTAACTCACTCTTTCATAAGGTGAAAGGGAGGGATGTGAAAACAGGAAAGCAGGAAATTTGCCTTCAGGTTGCTTTCCTATTCAAACAGATGGGGACAGAAGACCAGTTGCCTCTGTTTCTTTGCTTAATTGTAAAGAAGCAAGTGAATTTTACATCGGTTCTTAAATATGAATTTTAATGAACCTGCATGTCCTCCTCTCAGTAACATAACTTAAGCAACTACATAAATGAGAGAGCCCAAACACTTTGTGTGAGTGTAACACCCAAATCTGTCCATTTTGAGAGGGTATTTGCCCTTCTGATGGTGAAGGTTGCTTAGGGTGGCTATCAATGAGGGAAAATGTGCAATTGCAGGAAATGGTCTTGTCATGGGAAGGGATAAGAGGTCACCCATCCCAGCCTGGCACAAGGCCCTTATGTGGCCAGTCCTGCCACAGTCCAGGGGAACAGGGACCCTGTGGATCAGCAAGGGACCTGGCCAGGTCTTTCTCACTGCTGATTTAAACCACTGAAGTTGAGAGGTTTTTCCCCCCAAAAAAATTCAAGTGAGGTGAGTTAATGCTGCATAAATTTCTACTACATATTGGACAAGTTAATATTTTTTCATCTCTTTAGTACTTTATCATAATCTTGGTAAAATCTTGGTAAATCTTGGTAAATCTGGTAATGGCTATCCCATTGACAAAGTCTGGATTTTGTGTAGGTCTCTGTTTTCAGTTGTTTCTTGATGGCAAAACCAAGAGGCTTCTTGTTTTCCTTCAGATTCCCCCTCTGGGGGTGTCATGCTAACTTCACACTTGGCAGGAAGAATTCAGTTACCTGACTGCTGTGACTGGAGCCAGTGCATTTCAGCACCCCAGGGCAAGCACACAGGGGTTGCTGCTGCACATCATCATCTCCTCTCAGAATCTGCACTTCATCCCTGCGTACTTTGTGAGATCTGTGCTCTTTCATCTGTATTGTTTTCCCAGATGTTGTGGGAGAGAACATCCCATCCTCCTTTTTCTTTGTAGAGGTAACGAAAGTAGACTTTTGCTGAGTGCTGGTATCAAGTGCAGGTCTGAGTTTACTGTTTAAGTGTCTGTGAACAAAGAACAGCAGAGACTAGGCTACTAAATGTGCAGTGAGGTACTGTACTTTTCATTAAAAAAAAAAAAAAAGTGAGATGTTGTATAAAATGGTAGCTGCTTGCAAGAAATCCACAAATATAAAATGGGAAAAGGTAAAGGTAACACTTAGTTTCACTATACAGAAGATAGAATTGATCATGTTCTTTCAGACTGGAAACTTTTATGAAAATCTTAATTAAAACAAAACAAAACAACACACAAACGACAAACCCACAACCTTTCAATAAACTCAGAGGATTATTTTCATCATTTGGTTGCCTTTTTGAAGTTGGAGAACATTGAGACAGAAAAAGTTATCTTAGACAAAAATACTGTAAAATACATAGCATAAATTAAAAGTCATTAAAGGGGAAAGAGAAAATTATTGATGGAAAGAACTCTGAGTATGAGATGTGTATATAGGTGTTTCCATCATCACTGATGATCTTCTAGAGCTGGAGATGCAAAAGAGAGTGTATGAAATCAGAACTAGGTACTTTATTGCTTCAGGTATCTCCAGCCTAGTAGACATCAAACCAAGGACATTTTGGCATTTGATATTGACTCAATAGGGTTTAAAATAATATGTAATACTGTATATGAATGCTGCATATAATATCATCTGAAATAATAACAAAAGGTAGTCATTTGTTTGTTATACAGCTCTTTACTGTTAGAAAATTTTGCATCCAACTCTACATTAGCAACACAGTAAACAATATACATTCTTATCACTTTAGAAAGATAAATATATGTTTATATCAAATTCAAGAACAACACGCTTTTATTGAAATTGAGTAAATACAAATAATAGTTTTTTTAAAATTGTGTTTCGTGTCCTTTCCCTCTCTACCTTACTCCTCACTTTAAGGTGGATAAAGCTATAATATTTATTCTAACAGATTTGAATTCCCCTTAAGGCTTTTAGTGACTAAGAATTGTTACAGTATTCTGGTTGTGTTCAAGACAGATTAATAGCTTGGAGTCTCTGGGAAGAAGACCAAAAATATAAATTGTAAATCAATTAAAATTTATTACGGGCAGCTTGTGGCTGCATAAATTTCTACTACATATTGGACAAGTTAATATTTTTTCATCTCTTTAGTACTTTATCATAATCTTGGTAAAATTGGCTTCAAAACTGATTTTATATAAAGATATGATACTAGATTTACCACAATATAAAGATTATATTAATTATTTCAAATAAACAATAGTGCGCAAGGTGGGTGTGAGGATGAACTGCATATATTTGGCTTCTCAAATGTCGTAAGGTCTTATGAACTCTTATAATAGGAATAATCTTGAGTATCAACACAACAGATGCACTCCCAGGCATGAATGAAAAAGTCTGTTTCTTCTACATTCATTCTTAGTGAATTGTCTATTGACCCAGGTATTACCTTTTTTTGGTGTGAAAATACATTTTTAGACTGATGAATCAAATTGTGGATCAACTACAAATGCAAATGACCAATCAGTAGCATATAAATAATTATAACTAAGCGTAATGGGGATCTTGATACTGTACTATGAGCTCAAATAAGATTGGATTCATCAACTAAGACCTGATTCTGAATGCCTAATTTGGAGACATTCCTTTGGCCACAATATTTAGTTGACTTTCACAACTAAGATTTCATCAACTAACTGCTTTCAAATATGACATCACACAAATTAAAAAAACAAACAAACAAACAAACAAACAAAAAAAACCAAACAAAACAAAAAAAAACCAAACCAAAACAAAAAACAACAACAACAAAAAAAAAACAAAGCAAAAAAAACCCTGCTAGGTCTACAAAGCATAATGCATAAAATGTCTCTTAGATGTTAAAAAAATAATAATCATATCCTTGCTTGGAATAGGCACCTCATTCTTTTCTTTACAGTTCAGTAAGGAAGCAAAAGTCATGCATAAATTGTGTGTTCAATTTGCCATCATACATGCAGTATGCTTTAAAGTTGTTTTGGACTGAAAAAAATATTAAATAAGTTTGATTGGGTTGTTTGTTTGTTTGTTTTTAAATCAAGTCACTACAAGTTTCTTTTTCCTTACTTTGAAGGGTTTCTTTTGTCAAAGAAATGAAGAAACAAACTGGATGAAGTCCCATTCTTATGTAATATGCTCGAGATCCATTGACTTTCACTGAACTACAATGATTTAGAGAAGTGGAAGATGTGACCCCTTCTGATTTATTTTGGCAAAGAAAAGTCCCTCAATTTTTTGGCACTAAAAATGTTCTGCAATCACCAGTTACTGAATCTCTAGCAGTATTGATAAGGTAGTTTGAACATCTACCTGTAACTGACAGCCCAAGTAATTCAAAGCTGACTTAATTAGAAGTTTATTTCTAACCTTCATAGAAATAAAAAGTTAACAGTAATTTCCAGAGGTAGATCTATAGTGATATACATCAGTGTTAAATTCTTCTTCATTATTTATTTATTTTTAAATGTGATTCAAAAACATATTTGGCAAGAAATATAAAGAAATACACTTTCCTGGTTTGCTACTAGTAACAATGCATTTAAATTTTTGACAGAATAAAATTCTGGGTTTGTTTTCAACTTTTTATTAGAAAAGAGAAAGGAAATGTTCAGCTAACTTTTCATAGACTGCAGTTTAGAAAATATTTGGACTGCAGAGATGTGATATAGACTCGCATACTGCTTTTAGTTGTTGGCATTTGAAGTCTCTCAGGATTAGGTGCCCCATCAAGTGTGTCTCAAAGCTTTTGAGGGTCCATAACAGTCAGTAGTAGCTCAGGCCACCCCATGAAGGTTTTTATGTAGTTTGAACAGGAGACAGGTCAAGACAGTGAGTCTTCTAGAAGTCTTCCCAGCACACTCTTTATGATTAGTTGCTTCTACACAGTTCATCCATGAGTCTGTTCTCCAAGAATGAAAAAGAGGAAAAGAAGTTTCCATTAGACTCTAGTTTTAGTTAGGGCAAGGTGCATTTGCCTACTACCTCTTACATGAAACACGTACTCAATTTAAAATGCAACAATAGTAAATCAGAAGCACTTATGGACTTCATACACAAAATTGATGTGACTGGAGTGTTTTCTTGAAACATCAAGGTCTTTTTTTTGTGTGTGTATGTGTCAGAAGACAGAAAATATTTAGATACACGCAAGATCTGTTTTCCAAAGACATGAGTTTGAAGTCATTTTACACAGAAAAAAAAATCATTGTTACAACTTTATTAGCATATGCCTATCCTGCAAACTAAGCAGAAACAAAGATTATCATTAGCCAGCATGCTTACTGGCACAGTTTTGACCTAGGCCAACTAGCAAGTTGCCAGACAGCACCAGTGCACAGACTGAGAAGGAGAAGAGGCCAGGGATTACTCTGAACAGGGTTGCCTATTAATTTCTGGTGCACCTAAGGAGCTGAGCAAAGGCTCTGAAGAGCTTTATTTGAACTTAAGAGCCCAAAGAGCACTTCTGTATGTAAACTGAACATGTTGTTATCACAGCTTACAAGTATAAACACAGAATTTACAAACACTGAATAGTAAATAAGGTAAATCTCATACTAACTAGATGTCTCATTCTTGCTGTTCATTTTGTATCTTCATTTCTAGGTTTCACCTTTCTGTTCACCATACAGGGGTATAGGACTCTGAGCACTGCCATGGAATATAAGGAGTCTTGCTACCAGTCAGAATCACCTTTGGAAACATAAGTGGTTATGCTAACCAAGTAAGCTGTCAAAGATTACTTCATTCATACAGGATAGACAAAGCAGCTGGAGGCTAAAGTTGCCAATATTATCCTTTGGCATGCTGCTGACTATAGAAACTATTATGCTATATTCCTTTTCATTTAAAGTTACAGTAATTTGATTTAATGTAATATTTTGTGTCACAAAAGGACTGTATTAAAATAACATAAAAATATTAATTTTTTAGACTGAAATTGAGATCTGTATGTTCAAGGCTGAGACACTGCTTGTGGTTTAAGAAGTTATTTAGGTATGAACATCTCTTATGGAGAAAGTACAAACCAACAATTAGGGATTTTGAAATGTTTCTAGATTAAATTTTATATTATTTTTCTTAGTGAGAATAAAACCTGGACTTTGGAAATGTTGGCAAAGGTCATAGAGATTTTTGCTTAATGCAGTTGCCACTTTCAGTAGAAATTTTCTAAATATTTTTTTTCCTTTCCTAAATGTGTGTTGAGTACACTTGAAAGGTGAGAGATTGACAGCAACAGAAATTGTGCAGTGTTGACTAAGGATGTAGGAATGGTGTTCTTTGATGAAGAGAAGCGACCACTGCCTCTTCGTGTTTACTCTTGGTAATAGTGTCTTCAGTACATATACTTTACTGCAAGACTTTTGCAAGATGGAATAATTTCATTGGTGCCAGTTAAAGGTAGAAATATGTGAAAGTGATTGGAAGATCTGTATTTAATTTATTTCATTCTTTCTTACTTCCAGTAGGTTTGTAATGAAAAAACTACCTTGATAAGGAAGAATTCAGCTTTTTCCATTCTTCTAGATAAATAAGCCCTCAGCTAGAAACTACATTAAACTAATAAACAAAATACTCCAAAGAAGGACACACAAATATTTATGATTCGTTTATCTCTGTTTTTTGTTGTTGTTGTTTGGTTGTTTGTTTTTTGTTTAAATGCAGTGGAATGTGGGCGAGGGATGGAAGAAAAGGCAGGAACAAACTGTGGAACAGACATGTTCTAAATGAGAATATAGTACCAAGAAAGCTAAAAGAAAATAAAATTGTTTTAGTTGTTTATGGGTAAGCATAACTGATTACACTACTTTTTGCTCTCTACTGGCAATTCTCTTGTCTTAAAACTGCATTGTTTGAGCAGGCATGTCTATTCAGTAGATGGAGTTAGCATACACTACACATGAGTTTTTAATGTCATAAAAGCTTCCTAAAACGTTTCAAAGGCTGCTTGCTTTTTTTTTTCCACACTTAAAATAGCCCTGTTATAAAAATAAAAGTGCTGAAAGTTAAAATGATTTGACCGTTATTTTTAACTGTCCCTGAACCTAAGACAAAGGCATACGTATCTGATTTCTCTAACCTGCTTACTCAGAAGAGGCTTATATTTGAAAGGACAATTCTTCAGTTGATAACTTTAACATTGCTATTTCATAATCTCTTTTGATATTTAATTTCTATTTATAGAATACAAACTTAAAGCTATCCTGAACAGAAAAACAAACAAACAAACATAAAATAAACAAAAAAATTTACCCCCCCAAAAAAATCTCAACAAATAAACAAACAAACAAAAACCCCCCACCAAAACAAAACAACCAAAACCAGCCAAGCAACCAACCAAAAAAAACCAAAACCACCACCACCAACAAAAAGCAACAAACAAACAAGACTTCAAAATTTGGGTTTTGGGGGATCCGGGTTTGTTTTGTTTTGTTTTTTCTAAATAGTACAGAAGGTTTTTGTAATCCTTAATCACAAATGATTGAATGAGTACAAAAACAACCAGCCCTAAAAAGAATGTCCGTATGAAGAAAATTTTGCAGAATCTTATTTTGCATAGGTCTATTAATTTTATCTCTTCAGGTCTGCATCATTGAAGAATTTGTTCAATTTCTTAAACTTTCACATAAATCATACAGACATTAGAGGTGGTTGTCTCAAAGCGAATTAATCTACCTTTTCATATGCCAGTCACAGAGGTGGAAACATTGCAGGAGATATGTAGCCTAATTTTCAATTTTGTTCTTGTCCAGATTCGTATTTTGCTGTCTGATTGTGTTACTACTGATCTAATCCAGCATTAGTAAATTCTAATATATTATTGCTAGTTTCCATCTAACTTGCTTGAAATCTAGATCTATTATAAACCATCTGAATTGCCTTAGTGAAGAAAGTGAATTTCCCTGTCATATATATTACAACTAAAAACAATCACTAAAAAAATAGCAAAAAACATTCTACTCACCACTTTAACCATTACCAATAAATACAACTGACAAGCTATGTAAGAAGTTGATATACGGTTTAGCTATTCAGACCAGATAGTTTCCCTCCAAGCATCAAACCAGAATGACTAACTAAGTTTATAGAGCAGGTGGTCCAGCAGGTAGCCCTGGTAACTTTAAAGCCTTCTGATCTATTCTTTGAATGCTGAAAACATTTTTAAGAAAGGCATGATAAACTTCCACTTCCCCAGCATGACTATTGGATATATGCTGCTTTATAGAAACAGTTGAATTAGAAAGAAAACTTCCAGAAAAAAGAATAAAACAAACAAAACCCCAAAAAACAAAACAAAACCAAAACAGACAAAACAGAAAAACAACAAAACAAAATAAAACCTGTTCACAGGCTAGCATACGAATATAAAATCTAAAAATATTTTTCATGAAAAAGTACAATGGTTAGTTAATTTGTGCCTACAATCAAAAGAAGTTTTGTCATTGACTTTCAGGGCAGCAAGGTTTAGTTGTTTTTGTTTTGTTTTGTTTTGTTTTTAATTATTATTATTATTTTTGTGGTTTCCATTAAGACAAATTTTGGATATCAGACACATAAGGATTTGAGATATTAAAAAAAATATTCATTTTTGTGCTTGATTTAAATCAAGAACTAATGTCTATACATTAATTTCTCGATTATTGGCAGATAGAAAATATCATGTGCAGTAAGTATGGACACATGATATAAGATGGTGCATTTTAACTCATTGAGTCAAGGAACATTTATTAGATCTACTGAGCATAGGATGTGGCTGTACTTAGAAAGCAATATGCACATATTCAGTGAGATGAGATATGCCACAACTTAGTTGAAAAAGAATACTGTGTCTTGAAGTGGTGAAGGTCAAATTGACTTTGAAGGAGACACAGTAATTGGATAGAAACTCAAATAAAGGAGCCTAAGACTGAGATTTGTCATAATGGCTGGCACTATTATCTTTCTTTATGGCTATCTATATATTAAAATAAATAAATAAATTAAAAAAAGAGGGCCAGGAGCAATCTTTAGGAAGGCGAGACCAAATGGCTATGACAGGTCCACATTGGATAAGGCTAACATCTTTTCTATACATTTTCCTGGCTGACAGCAAATGGATGCAGTATTTAAGCTACCAGGTAAACATTATGGATAGTACATCAGGTGTTAAAACTCACTCTCTGGCCTACTTTGAGATTAATGTTGTGCATGTCCTTTGGTAAATGCAACTTGAAATGTGGAATGAGTCAGAGGAATAGTCCTTGACTACAGAGACCAGGAAGTTATGTACAAAGAGGCAGCTGAATTCATGCAGGAGAACGTACCTTTTGGATAAGACCTTTGTATAAGTAGGTTAGGCAAGGTTTTATTACATTTGCTGACATATGCCTTCCATAAATACATGAAGTTTCTTTGTATATTTAGGATATTCATAATAAAAATATTTATCTGCATTTTACCTTTTCGTAGCATCAAGGCAGCACATAGTCAAATCGATGTCGTTCTTAATGAGTACACTGGGACTTCGTAAAATTAATGTATTTGCTAGAACAATGTGCAAAGACACTCGAAGAGTGGAAGAAGGTCCAAGAGTTGATTTTGTAGGCAGTGAAGAAAGTTTCCTGTGGTTATGGACAACTAGGAAAGCTACTCTGAATCTTGGGGAGGGGGATGAGGGTATGCCTTGATCTCAGGGGTCTAGAGGTTATTAGTAAGAATTATATTTGTTGTTTCTACTGGTATGCAGAAGGGCAGAACAATTCTCCAAAAGCAGACAGGGAATTGCCCACCACAAGATGCTTTCAGGAATCAGCCTGAAGGCGATGAAATGAAGGGGAAACAAGAAAGTTGTGTGAGAGCTGTGGGAGGAAAAATGGCAATAACATCACTAAGATTATGCCGCATGATGTAGTAAAGGGTGATTTTATGACTAAATATATTTATGAGTTATATCATTTATAACTCTTAATTACTCAATAAATTACCATATGCTCTATTTATACAGAGAGGAAATAGAAGAAAAAATAGTTGGAAATCCAAAACTAAGTAGTGAAGATTACATAAAAAAATACATTCAGGATTTTGTCTACAGGCTGGCCAGAAAATGTCAGGACATGGAAATATTTGGGAATAATGATATAGTTAAAAAAATAAAACATTATATTTTTTTAGGCAGTCCTAAATTAAGTGAGGGTGCAATTAAGGATATATGTATGCTTGTGGGCTAGCAAGATCCAAGCACACATTTTTAACTTGGATTTGACCTCATTGAAATTATTATCTTTTTCAAATTATTATACTGACACCAGCTAGTGTTGAAATTAAAGGTCTGTCAACCTTGCCATTATAAATGCTTATATTTAGGAGTTTATAACTCAGCTGTAAAAATTTCCTTCAGGCTCAAAGTTGGCAGTGACGGCTATAAAACAGAGCTTATTTTTCCTCCCCCAGAAAGCCTTAAAGAATATGTTTGGACTAAATCTGTGGAAATTGTAGCAAACAAAATGAAGATATTAAGTACTTTTTGATGGTTTTTATGTCTTTCATTAAACTCAGGAACACCTTTTATCACTTTGTTTTATTTACTGTTTTTTTTTTTCTTTCTCTTTAGTTGAGTTTAATGTTTATAAGAGATGCCAAACTGACATACATAAAAGGTGAAATCTTCCATTTACTTGAGGAACAATTCTTCTATAGGCAATGATAATTTGAATATCTCTGCAAATGTGTCTTTGTCCTCCAGTAGCTTCAGGGATCATTAATTTTTGGTGATACAGAAGGAAACTAACAGGAGAATTGTAGAAGCAGTAATAATAATATTATTAATGTAGATTTTATCAAATTAGCATAACAAAACAGTACCTAACTTGAAATATTTAGATGACTGCAATCTAGAGTTAGAATATTTTGACTCTTCCCTTTCTTCAGCCACCATATCATATTATCTCTTTAACAAACATATTGATTTTTATTTTAAAAAGTGTGTGTTTGTGTGTGCGTTTTTTTGTTGTGTTTTCTGTTTGTTCTGTTTTGTTTGTTATTTGTGTCTGCTCTGGTTGGAAGATCTTTTCAAAAAAACTGTCATTGTAAGAATTTTTACTTTATTCTAGCTATTCATGTTCATAGTTCCTATCCATTCTTTTATATAGCAAATCTCTGTTTCTCTGGTATTTAAATTCCTAATACATTTATACAGATTGACCATACTGTCTTTCAAATTAATCATGGTGGGCTAATCATGCCAGTATCTTTACTCTGCCCTGGTTTCACCGTTTCAATTGTCCATGATCATGTTGCAGAAAAGAATAAATAAAAAGGCTTTAAATCTAATAATAGGAAAAGACACAACTGAAAGAGGAAATAATGGGATTATTTGGTGTCATAGATGCATGCTGAATGTAAGCTGGCACATTTTGTCAATTCAGGAACAAGGGAAAACAAATTCAACAGCAAGGCAAGTTCAAAATGAGTGAAAGAAATTTGTGTAGTTGTGGAACTTACTGCTAGAGAAGACTTTCTGTATGTGAAATGAAAGAGTAATAGCAAAATTCCTAAAAATAAACTACTTATGTGTCCTGTATTTTGTCCCAGGAAAGTCCTAACCTGCAAATTGTGAGAGGCTGGTAGAGAACTATAGTATTACTACTTAACAGTACATCTGCAATAAGTTCCAGTTACTGCACAATTGTCCAGTTGCAGTACACCATTACAAGAACTTCCTCTGCCCTGGTATGGCCCTCAGATTATTATCTATTATTGATTTTCCATGTGGGTAGCAACAAAGTTGCAATAAGAAGCCTGAGGGTAACCGAGAGAGACTTCAGGGCCTTGGGATGACTGGTAAAGGGATCAAGAGCACAAGTAGTGTTCTCCTCTGCCCTTCCATTTGCAAGGAATGATGAAGGAAGAAAGAGCCAGCAGATCAATACCTGGCTCCGATGCTGGTGTGACTGACAAAATTTTGTTGTTGTGTTTTTTTTTATATGACACCAGGCCTGCTGGCGACAGATGGGGTACGCTTGTGTTAAGGAAAAGGATCTTTGTGCAGGGGTTAGCAAGGCTCACTGAAAGAGCTTTAAACTAGATTTGAAGGGGGGAAGAGATAAAACCAGAGTCGCTAGAGACAAGCTTGAGGGTGTTACACCAATGTTTGAGGGTTGGTGTGTTAGTGAAGTCCTTAGGTCTGCCATATCAGTGAAGGTAGGGATGGAGTTCCATACAACAGCAGAGACACAAGGGTTATTGATGTGTTAGAAACCACAGAAGTGCCCAAGAAAGGTCACATGGGAATTAAGGCTTCTCCCTCAAAAAAGCTGGCAGGATCAATAGCTCAACTGAAATGCATCTACAAAAATGCATGCAGCCCGCTCAACAAACAGGAGGAGCTGGAAGCTATTGTGCAGCTGGAAAAATACAATATAGTTGCAATCACGGTAACCTGATGGGATGATTCACACAACTGGAGTTCTGCACTGGAAGGTTATAAACTCTTCAGAAGGAATACGCAAGGAAGGAAAGGAGGTGAGATAGCCCTGTATGTCAGGGAGTGCTTGACTGTCTAGAGCTTGATGATGGTGAGCTTATGAAAGGCAGGTCCTACTAGAATATCCTGATCTTCTCCTATGAAAAGGTGAACTACTTAGTGGATGAAGGAAAGAGTGTAGATGTTGTCTACCTAGACTTTAGTAAAGCCTTTGACAATGTTTCCCACAGCATTCTCCTGGAGAAACTGACTGCTCACAGCTTGGATGGCTGATCTCTTCACTGGGTAAAAAACTGGCTGACTGGCCAGGCCCAAAGAGTTGTGGTGAATTGAGTCAAATCCTGTTGGTGGCTAGTCATGAGTGGTGTTCCCCAGGGCTTAGTATTGGGGCCAGTTCTCTTTAATTGGTTGAGAGTCTTGATCTGCATGAGGGTAGGAAGGCTCTACAGAGGGATCTGAACAGGCTGGATTGATGGGCTCAGACCAATTTTATGAGATTGAACAAGGCCATGTGCTGGGTCCTGCACTCGGGCCACAACATCACCATGCAACACTACAGGCTTGGGGAAGAATGGTTGGAAAGCTTCCCAATGGAAAAAGACCTGGGGGTCTTGGTCAACAACCAGCTGAACATGAGACAGCAGTGTGCCTAGGTGACCAAAAAGGCCAACAGCATCCTGGCTCCTATCAGAAATGATATGGCCAGCAGAACTAGGGTAGTGATTATCCCCCTGTACTCGGCACTGATGAGGCCGTACCTAGAAACCTGTGTTCAGTTTTGGGCCCCTCACTACAAGAAAGATATTGTGGTGCTGGAGTGAGTTTGGAGAAGGGCAGTGAAGCTGGTGAAGGGTCTGGAGCACAAATCTTATGAGGAACGGCTGAGAGAAGTGGAGCTGTTTAGCCTGAAGAAAGGGAGACTGAGGGGAAACCTTATTGCAACAACTACCTGAAAGGAGGTGGTAGCATAGAGGGTATTGGTTTCTTCTCCCAAGTAGCAAGTGATAGGATGAGAGGAAAAGGCCTCAGGTTGTGCCAGGGGAGGTTTACATTGGAACCCGCTGTCCAAGGAAGTGGTTGAGTCACCATGCCTGAAATTATTTAAAAAATATATAGTGTGGTGCTTAGGGACATAATTTAGTGGTGGACTTGGCAGTATTAGGTTTAGAGTTGGACTCAATCTTAAGGGTCTTTTCCAAATAAATGATTCTATGATTCTCTAATTCTATTTTGTATATTCTATCCTGGAAAACCTAAAAATCTAGAACTGTGTGTGAGAGAGAGAAGACGATGGACATCTAGTGAGGGATCAGTAACATCTGAAGGTATACATAGTGTCCATTAGTGTTCCTACTATTTGAAATATAATTTTAATTGATATTTCCATATCTGGAATATTCCAGTTTATAGTATATGTCAGTCCATGCTGCACTGAAGTGATCTTTAGGGTATTTACTTTGTTGTATCCTTAAGTACCAAAATCACATTTCCCTCAAATTTACAGCAATAAATTGTTGTAGCAGATAATCATGTCAGTCTTTCTCACATACCAATAAAAGTCCACAAGGCATTTAAAGAGCTTAAACATTATTGTTGACTATGCAAAGAAACACTGTAATTAACTTTTGTATTTCTATTTCCTGCACTTTTTATTTAAATATCTAAATAAAAACAAAATTATATGTAAAATTCTGAACTTTAATATTAGCACAGAAGAAAACCAAATATTAATAGTAGAAATTTACACATATTTTGCCTCACTATGGCAAGGTCTTATCTCTTGCACACACAAGGTATAATGGGACAAGTGAAAAATAATCCTTGTATCTTACTTCTGAATTTCTTCTTCTTTCCAAAGAGAAATGTTTTCAAATGGCTTTTGAGAAGCTTAATTTTATTGTGGTCCAGTCTGTAACCAATGCTAGAGAGAAGGGAGAAAAGAAAGATGCTTCTAAAACTATTCCAGTTGGAATAACTCTTAGATAATTAGAATAATAGAATATTCAAATTTAGAATGCGACCATGAAAGATTATCTGGTTCAACATTTTGTGGGAAAGGGATCTTAGATGAGATTATCTAACACCCTGTCCAATCACTTCCTTAAAACCTCCAGTGATGGAGATTTCACCATGATCCTGGAGAGGTTGTTCCAGTGAATAATTATTCTTATTATAAAAGAACAATTTTTTTGTGTCAAAATAAAATCTCTCCTGATGCAACTTGTACACATTGTCCCTTGTCTTCTCTATGTGGCTCTTTGTGAAGAGAGAGCCTTTGTTCTCTCTGTAGCCACCTTTTAAGTACTGGAAGACTGTGAAGAGGTATGCCTCCCTCCACCCCCTTGAGCCTTCTACAGCCTTTGATCATGTTTGTGGCCCTCCTTTGGACCCTCTACAGTCTGTCTACATATTTCTTGAATTGTGGAGACCCAAACTGAACACAGTACTCCAGGTATATCCTGATGAGCACTGAATAGGGTGGGATGATCAAACCTCTGTCTCTGCTAGTAATGCCCCAGAATCCGATTTGCCTTTGTTGCTGAAATGGTTCACTGCTGACTCTTGTTCAGTTTGTTATCTACCAGGACCCTCAAGTTCCTTTCAGTAAGGCTGCTTTCCAGCCACACAGATGCTAGCCTGCACTGGGCTCCTTGATTATTCTGTCCCATGTACAGGTCTTTGTTAAACTTCATACTGTTCTTGCTAGTCCACTCTTCCAGCCTGCCAGGTCTCTCTGTATAATGGCTCTCCCTTCAGACACATCTACCCCAAACACTCGGCTTGGTGCCACCTGCAAACTTGGTGACAGTGCTTTCAGTCCCATCATCCAGACCATTTAAGAAGACATTAAACAATGTAGGGCCCAGTATCAATCCCTGAGGGACCCCACTTGTGACAGGCTGCCAGCCTGAGTAAAAACCATTGTTCATCACCATCTGAAAGTGACCTGTTAGCCAATTTCCTGCTCATCTCACAGACCATCTATCTGCATCTTGCCCATTTTTTCAAGAGAAGACTACAGGAAACACTATTGAATGCTTCGCTGAAATCCAGGTAAAAAAAATGTGCACCACTCGTCTTGTGTCAACATAAGAACTTATTTTTTTATAGATTATCAGGTTAGTCTGGAATGAATTGGTTTCTGGCTTTTCCCAATCACCTGCTTCATTTGATTAGTAATAGTTTCTAGGAGGACTTGTTTCATTATTTTCCCGGTTATTGAAGTAAGAACAAATGAACTAGTGTTGTCGAATTATAAGACTAGCTCATGAGTAGTTAACAGAGAGAACAGAAAGAAAAAGTCAGCAAATGCACATTTAAGTTCCTTTTCCTAAAATACATATTTGAAGTAGCAGAATAAACTAGGTGTAATTTGCTGGCAAGTTAATCTGTTATCTTAAAGCACTACAAATTTAAAATATAAATAAACTTGACTAAAACATCATTTGATTTTTAGAGAATCTTATTCAAGACATGTTAGAGATAAAGTTCTTAAAAATGCTTGGTTTATGTTTGGTAAGTTAACAAGAAAAAGACATTGCAACAAATGTTGATATTCTCATCGACACAGAATTCAGCCCAAATTCTCTCTTAATTTCTGAAAACAATAATGCAAGAGTGAAGCATTATGCCAGGGAAGTATTTTCTCACAAGTAATTCTCAGCATGTCTAGAGATGGGATTATTGATTGTTGCACCTCAAAGCATCCAGTCAAATATAGTAATGAGATGATGCCCTGTGAAGTGGTACGTTAAGAGATCAGCTTCCCTGCTTTCCCTCCACTACTGGGAATAGATTTTGCTATCCAAGGAACAGTCAAGCAGTCTGTTCAAAATCAGAATGAAAAAGTGTAGTAGCCTCCTAACTTGCAAATTTTAGTATTTTACCCTACATATTACAGAAATATACTTTGTAATTTGTGTTGTCATATCGTGGTCTGAATTCAAAAGGAAATTGCTTCAAATAGGCAGGTTTTGTTGGTCTTGTGAAATAACTCTGTAATTTAGAACTATTTAATATCTCCAGGACTTCTTCAGTGCAGATGTGAGTATATGTGTATGATGAAATGCTATCAGTTTGACTTTATTTCCATCTAAATCTATTTTCATTAAAATTATAAATATTGTTTTCTTGAACTTCCAAATGCAGTTGACTACTTTAGGACCTGTGACAACCAATGTACATCTCTGATAGGGTTTTAGATAGGCTTAAAATGAACTTTCAAACTCAGTCACCCAGTCATCTCTTTGATTTGTTTTTTTTTTTCACTTGGAATGAAGACAAAACCTTTTACAGAGTTTTGTACAGCAAAACAGTGTTGAAATATCATTTTTTTCCACTTGTAACAGAAAGTGATTTCTTTCAGTCTTGCTTTCCCAAACTGTTCTTCTCTTGTGGACTCTCTGATCAAGTCTGTTGAAGACCTATTCTGTCATTTCTCAGGACTAAGAGACCATTGCTTTGCAACATTCAACAAAATCAAAAGTAAAAATGTTTGCATTCTGTTGAAACATTGCTCTTGGAAATAGATTCTGTTTAAGTTTCCAGCCAACTGTAATAGCGAATATCATAGCCTCATAGGGTAGGTTTTATGTTAACACTTTACACGAGGGGCTATGCAGCTATAACTTAAGTATTATATGATGGAATTTAATTAGATCAGATATGAAGTGATAATAATAGAACAGTAAGTTGAACTTTGTAAGTAAGTAAGTGAACTTTGATAAGTAATATGTTTATTTACAACCATTTCGTTTGATAGTTTAACTAAAAACAGATCACATGCTGGATTTAGAATATATTGCTGAGATGACTCTAGATATCAGAAGTAATTATTTTCCTTTTTAACTTGTCTTTTAAAAAAAAAAATCATTTAAGATCTATTCAGATATTATTCCTTAAAGCAGAATTTATAGACATATCCTTTCTTCCTAATACACTATTTTTTCCTCTCAAGAAATAGTGAAGTAGTTCTTCCATATTCCTTAAACCACTCAGAAAAGTACCCACAGTTTAACAGAGATCTAAGTATCAAAAGCAGTGTGGAGTACTTGCATTAAGAAATACTAACTATATTAAAAGGCTGATTTTAAATTCCCAGCTATCCTTTCTTGGGCTGTGGCTCCATACATCCAAGAAAGTTGCATGCACACTCCTCACACACTGTGACCCTGTGAAATTAGGGGTACCCATCCTCAGTGAATTACATGGATCCTGCAATGCAGAGCCAAGGCCTCACAGCCCTGTTCTCCAGCTAGCAGTCCATTCCCAACTAATATTTGACTTGAGGGGCATACCCAGACCTACTCAGGCTGAAGAATCGCATCTCACCAGGGAGAACAAAGCTAAAAACACAAATGAAGCAACAAAGCCAGCCTTGAGCTCCATCTGTCTCCTCACTTTCTGTCCTGGGTACCTTGTCATCTGCTTCATCTTTCTCTCCAAGGACAAAAAAGTGAACATAACAAAGGAAGACTACCTGTGCCATGAGTGTCAAAATCTGCTCAGTCCTGCTCGCTGATCAAGCTATAAATATAGCCACAGCTGTTTCTCCAGGACCTTTCTTTTCCGCTTAAAGACAGTGAATTTATTGTTCACCATGGTTATACTGCTCTAGGCTGATAATTTTTCCTTCGTCGTCTTCTTGTTCTGCTTCTGCTTCATCCTGTTCTTTATTATTGTTGTTTTTGTTGCTCCAGTGCTAAGGCTGGCCTGACTTTATCTCTTTTATTCTGGAATTTGTTCAAAATCTGTCAAAAAGTTGCTTCTGAAAATGAACATGGATTACAGCAAATTATACTGGAATAATATAAAAGTTAGTGAAACTGAAGCTCCTGGAGCTAGAGCAGAGATTCCCCTGCAGACCATGGTGAGGCTGGCTGTCCCCATGAAACCCATGGAGGTCAACAGTTGACCAGAGATCCACCTGCAGCCTGTGGAGAACCCCAAATCGCAGCAGGTGGATGTGCCCTGAAGGAAGGTGCAGCTTGTGGAGAGTCCACACAGGAGCAGATTCCTGGCAGGAGGAGAGCCCATGTTGAAGCAGGTTTTCTGGCAGGACCTGGGACCCCATGGGGGACTGATGCTGGAGCAGTCTGTTTCTGAAGAACTGTACCCCATGGAAAGAACTCATGCTGGAGAAATCTTCAAGAACTGCAGTATGTGTAGAGGACCCACACTGGAGAAGTTTGTGAAGGACTGTATCCTGTGGAAGGCACCCTATACTGGAAGAGAGAAAACGTATAAGGAGGAAAGAGCAGCAAAAGGAAATCATTATGAATTGACTGAAAGCCCCATTCCTCATTCCCCTGCGCTGCTCAGGTTAGGAGGTAGAAGAGGTGAGACAGCAGTTGAGCCTGGGAAGAAGGAAGGGGTGGGGAAAGGTGTTTTTAGATCTGTTCTTATTTCTCATTATCCTCATCCACTATTAATTGGCAATAAATTAAATTAATTTCCCCAAGATGAGCTTGTTTTACCTGTGATGGTAACTGGTAAATGGTCTCCCTGTCCTTAACTCATGAGCTTTTTACCATATTTTTTCCCCTGGTCATGTTGAGGAGGGGGAGTGATAGAGCAGCTTGGTGGACACCTAGCAACCAGACAAGGTCAACCCACCACACTGTTATCTAGGTGGAAGAAAAGAATGTACTTAATACACATATAAATTACATTGAAAATACACTTCCTGGACACTTTAAATATAAACCATTTTCCTTCTATTTTTTTCCCTTATATCTGTAGTGGTTTGTCAATGTACTTATAAATGTCAAGCTAATGGCTTTTATTTTATAGAAGCAAAACACCATATTTGATAGGAACAAGAAAAAAAGCCTACAAAGACATATATCAAAAAAATAAGTAATTCCAAAATTTATTAGGGATATTTTCCTTTTTTTTTTTTTTAATTTAAAGTAGAAACTTCAAAGTATAAGCGTGCTGGTTACACAAAATGAAGATATAAATATGGCAAAACACTTATTTTTATTTTTTTTTTTTTCAGCATCCCAATCTTCACTCAAGTGTTCGGTTGTCACTGAACTCATGTCTATCTATAAAAATTTTGTAAAGTGAAATACTAATAATGACCCTAAGTAGCAGGGAAACTGCTACTTCCTTATTAAAATAAGTAGCACAATAAAAATGTCAGGGCAATTCTTTTTCTGGCATAACAAATCTACTTGCTCAATAAAAGGAAGTATTCATGTTCATGTTAAAACAAATTATTTGTGAATTCATGCATCCCTGTGGAGATTCCATTGATTTAATTAGGGTGTAGACTACTTCTGCAGCTCCTTAAATTGGAAAAGTGACTGTTTAGATAGTCTGATAGTTTTATGGGAAAAAAATTGATCAGGACCATTTGCAAAGGGGCTCGAGCACTGAAGCATATAATGTTCAGGTGCCCAGTGATTTGTGAAATAAACAGATTTTGGTTGACTAGGAATGCCATGCTATGTTAGCTTAGTTATCTACTGGAAGCAGGTTAGCTATACCATCTACAAAGCATAAAATATATATGGAAAATCAAACACTTAAACCTGAGTTTCAAAGCAGGCAGGACTAGAATGCCAATAACTTTTTAACTCTGCAGCCCAGAACAGATCAGTTATTAGATTAGGAAAACACAAAGAATCTTCCAATTTTTTTTTTTTTTTTTCCCCACAGAATAATGGTGAGACACCTCTATGGACAGTTTTGAGCTCAGATCCTTTCTTCCATCTGAATTAGAAAGAGGATTTAGAAAAACAAACAAGCAAGCAAGCAAGCAGACACCGCCCATCTCCTCTAAGTCTGTCAGTGAAACAAAATGGCCCATGAACATATCCAGTCAGAAAAACCAAACAAGACCAACCAACAAATATAAAACCTAAAACTGAATAATTTTACTGAGGCCAGAAATTTAGTTATGTGTGATACCTGTGGGTACCACAAATGATGAAAAATATAATGTACCTGATCTGTAAAATCAAAGCCTTAGAACTGTTTTTTATCCACAATGCAGTCTCATACTGAGTAAACTGACCGACCTATTTTAAGATATCAAAAGCAGATTATATGTTAACTAAGCAAAAGGAAGGACAAATGGGTTCAGAACTAAGGTTTTCTTCATTTTACTGTAATGAAAAGTATCTTTAACTCTGTAAACTGCCTCCAAGATTGGGCATCATCCAGGGCTGCCAAACACCTGTTATATGTTAAACCCACAGTGCTGGGAATATGTGTCATCCTACTGAGGGACTCTAAAAGCAAAAAGTCATGTTGAGTCCTTAGATGTGTCAGCATACATAAGACCTTGAATTTATTTTACATAAAGTTGTCAAATATATACACATATATGCATTTAAAATGGCATAGTTCTTCCTGATAATTATAGAACATGTTTACATGAGTACTCAAGGAGATCAAAATGCAACATTATCAACAGTGATGTATCTGTTGATTCCAAATTATATCTACAGAAATGCTACAGTCTTGCAGAATCTTGTCATTGTCACCTTCCCGAAAACCTACATTCAGACATTCCTTCAGGTGATCCTTGCACCATCTCCTGATTCACACTCAGAGGAATATGCCACTGCTCACCATGATTATGCTTGAAGGAAGACAGGGCGCCACAGGGGACAGAAGCTGTTATAACAGAGGCATATTTTCTGTCCGATCCACTGTCATAACTTGCAAAATGTGACTGCCATTAGGCACAGAGTGTGCTTTCCTGTTATATTATACAATATATGATAAGCCTTTTAAAGCTAGCTATTGTCCATCACTCACCTGACCTGTAAATATATTAAGTAGCTTCTTTGGAATGGCTTTAATACTTCATCTCTTACTACTCAGGGCAATGACTGTGAAGCATAACTGAGTCCTCAGAGGAATGATAGCATCTCCTAAAAGACAAAGCCAAAACAAAAGAAACCCCTCAACAAACCAAAGAAAACCCCCCAAACAAACAAAACACACACGCACACCCCCCAAACAAACAAGGAAACAAAAACTGTCAGTAAACACTCATTGACACTTTTTTTACCCTTCCTGTGTGATTTTAAACTCTCCTGTGTTTTAAAAGGAGAACATTACTTAGTTTTAGAAGACTTCTCTGTAAAAAGGCAAAATAAATTTTCTTCATGTGATCGATTTTGGAAAAACGGGATGAATTAAAAAAGAAAAATATGAGACAATCTTTACCTAAAGTCTCATACGTTGCTGAACATATTGGAAATATAATAATTCCTACATTCATAAGAAGATGACACAGTGTTTATTTGCTTTTGGTTTTGTTTGTTTTGTTTTTAAGTACTTGAAATAATATATATCAATTGATTGATTAAATAGCCAGAGTTTGTTGACCAAGCCCTCAGACCACTATGAATTCAGATTATCTGAGTTAAACCCTGTAACCCCCTTCCCTTTCCCTCTCCCTTTCCCTTTCTTTATTTTTTCTTTTTTCTTCTGCTAGGAAGTCATGGGATTTCAAAAGTCTTATTCAGAAACATTAAAAAGATTTATTTTAATGCTTGAAGATTGAATTTAGAATCTGCAGAGATAAACATATACTGTGCTGCCTCATAGTTATGCTATGATTTGAAATACTTTCAGTTTATTCTTGGTTCTGTCACACATTCTGAACTGTGTAAGAGGACTGCTACCTTAATTCAGACTACTATATTTGATAAAAGAACAAGATACAGTATACTGTTGTATGAATTATTTGCTGTATTATTCATAGAGATGGATTAACTTATAAGTGTGGATCAAAAATAATTATTTTTTTAATGACTCTCAATCCAAACTACAAGACAGAAAACACATTTTTGTCTAAATATTAAACACATGGCTGCCTGGAAAGAGTCATGTTTGTGGCTGTCTTCTTTCCAGGGTAAAACTGAACGATACATCTTCCATGAAAATTTCAGAGTGTAAAAGTGAGGTATACAAAGAGGTTAGAAAGATTGCTCCCACAAAAAAGTGCAGTGAGTATAATTGTAGCTCACTGTTAAACAGATGGCATTCCAAAGGGAGACGTTCATTCACAGAGATGATCCCACAAGAACTACAAAGCCTCAAACAGAAGCTTAGTTTGAACAATAATTAACAAAGACTTTCTTAGTGTTTTTTATAAGTTTTCTTTGTCCTGTATGCATGTTTGTGTGTACTAGTTGGAGCAGGGATATCACGAAAAAACTAACCAACTAAGGAAGACAGCAGTTACATACAGGTGTATTGAGAGATACTGTTTAAATGTGTAGATATAATCCGATTAATTAAGCACCTTTCTATTCAGTAGCACTAAGGACAAACTTTAGTAAAGAGACATTAAGTGTGCCTGTCAATAAATTAAGGTTACAAAGCCTTATGAATATTGCTTTTATCAAGCATCAGCTATCAGAAATTCTGTCCTTCAGAATTTCTGTGAGATTGTGCCAGAGTCCCATATTCTCTGACCAGGTTATTTTAGATATTCCACATGTGGAGGGTGTAAAGTTCACGATCAAATTTACTTCTCTGAAGATTTTTGATGTTATACAGGATTTCCGATTTAGCAGAGTGATATAAAATATGCTGAAAACACAATACAAACATAAGTTACACTTAACAAAATAAAGCAATTGTAATACACAGTTCAGTCAGAATGTGATTTCCATTACCGGTCTCCAAAATGTACTCACCATCATGACTCTGGGCCACCCCAATTGCTAGGAAATAGTATGTGTGCTGAAGCCAGCTCAAGCCCACTGCTCTCTTTGAAATTATTTTGTTACCTGCTTAGTGTAATCTTCTGTTGGGCTGAGCTACATATTCACTCCACCTGTGCTGGCCTGGAGAACTCAGGCAGACATTCACACTCTTTGAATGAACTCAGGGAGGAGCATTTACACTACCAGCTGATCCACTCAACTGACATAGCTGTTTATCTAAAGCAAAGGCTGCACTCGTGCCCCCTTTGTGTTGAGATGGATTCAGTTTTTCTGCAACAGCTGTGGTCAGTCACACTGAGCTTGACAGGCACACCACCTTTGCCCATCTCCACTGAGCCATCTTCCATTGCAGGGGTCTACTGGTCAGTCATAGACCAGAAGTTTGAGGAGAATGGCTTGCTATTTGCAGTGCTCCTCTCCAATAGTTTTTCTTCTGGATTTTCAGAAAACATTGGACTTAGGATTTTTCCATTATTTTACAGACCAAGAAACTTACCTTTTACCTGTCAATGGCAAAAAGTAACTGTCACTTTGCCTGTAGATGCTCATAATCCTGGTAAATGGTATCATATTTATGGTGTCTGCATTCTTACTCCAGATATCTGAAATAGTGTCCATTACTTCCTACTGACAATTAAAAGATCAGCTAAAATAACTATCTAAAAAGTAGTCATTGATGTTTTAGATGACTACATGTGGCTCCATAGCTAACAAAAGTCTATAACCAAAACACAGTTTCCAATAATGAGAGGAAAAATAATAAAAGCTGTGGTTCCTCCCTCTTTTCAGATATTTCTTCTGTACTCAAGAAATGAGTTTTTAAATAGCATATTATGTAACTAATATGTAATTTTTAATGTAGAAACAATAGCTCCCAGTTACTAAAGCTTATGGTCATTTAATTCACTAGATCAGGATGAAAAAGCAAGGAACCACCACACTAGTAACACTTGTGACATCTGCTAAGTGCTGGGAAAACCTTTCATTGACAAGGACTAAGTCAGGGTCAATTAAGAAATTTTGGATGATAAAGATAACACAAAGCATGGCCTAGTCCATATAGTGCAGGGATATAAAATTTAGGTGCATAGTATCCCAGTTCTCCAAGTTGCATGGAAAACTGAAGGAACATAAAGGCTTCTCACACAACAAGGACATATTAAGGCTAGAAATTATTTAAAAACAAAATATAGTTTAATTTGGCTAACAAGTCATTTTTTATTTTTGTCTGAAATATTTTTTTAATCAATTTGTCATCAAAACAATGGAATATTACCTATCTTAAAAATATAAGAGTAAAAAAAAAAGCCACAATACACAGTTTTAATTTGTCAACTGTCAGAAAGAAACCAAACTTTTTAAATATTCCTTTAAGTGTGTCTCTCCTAGCCCTATTTGGCCTTTCGGTTAAGCCCAACCATGTTGTCTATTCAAAGAGCTTCGAACAAGGATTTCAAAACTCTTAGCTGTTTTCCCAAATGACATAGCAGGTTGCTTCAAAATCAATTATGTCACCTTTAGAAATTGTAATGTAAACCTTTTGCAAAACTGGATTTTTTGAGTTCTATATTCATGGGACAAAAAAGAATTAGTATTGAGCATAGAGATTTAAAGCCCATTTTTTTTCCCTATACATGCACTTCCTATTTCCTGTACAGGCCAGAATGCCTCTTGACATCCTAAAGTTAAAGAAAGCAATCTTTTCATCAACATTATATTCTCCTAGAACATGGAGTCTTACATTTTCACAGCATGATAATTAGGAGACATGTTTATCATTTCTCCTAATTTTCTCTTGCACGCAACATCATCATTTCTTGGAATATTTTGTTTGCATTGTTAGAATCATAGAATCATTTTGGTTGGAAGATAGGATCATCGAGTCCAACCATAACCTAACTCTAGCGCTAAATCATGTCCCTAAGAACCTCGTCTAACCTGTCCCTAAGAACCTGTCCCTAAGAACCTTTTAAACAACTCCAGGGATGGTAACTCCACCACTTCCTTGGGCAGCCTGTTCCAATGTCTGAAAACCCTTTCCGTGAAGAAGTGTTTCCTAATATTCAATCTCAACCTCCCCTGACACAACTTGAGGCCATTTCCTCTTGTCCTATCACTTGCTACTTGGGAGAAGAGACCAACACCCTCCATGCTGCAAGCTCTTTTCAGGTAGTTGTAGAGAGCAATAAGGTCTCCCCTCAGCCTCCTTTTCTCCAGGCTAAACATCCCCAATTCCCTCAACCTCTCCTCATAAGATGTGTGCTCCATGCCCCTCACCAGCTTCGTTCGTTGCCCTCCTCTGCACTGTCTCTAGTACCTCAATGTCTTTCTTATGATGAGGGGCTCAAAACTGAACACAGGATTCAAGGTGGGGCCTCACCAACACCGAGGCATGATCACTACTCTAGTCCCATTGGCCACACTATTCCTGAGACAAGCCAGGATGCTTTTGTCCTTTTTGGCCACCTGGGCACACCACTGGCTCATATTCAACTAGCTGTCAATCAACACCCCCAGATCCTTTTGTTGGATATGGTCTTAAGACCATACTTCTTATGCCTGTGGATTTCTTTGAATGTGGCCTGATAGACAGAGAAAAAAAAGGAGTCATGACAAGACTGGAATTCATAGTATCATAGAATCATTTCAGTTGGAAGAGACTCTCAGGATTACTGAGTCCAACCATAACCTAACCTAAATCTAGCACTTAACCATGTCCCTAAGAACCTCATCACTCTTCATACCATGTGTTTAACAGATCCATGATTTAGGAGATTACCTGCTCTTCTCTTCCTGTTTGATCAGGGAAAGAGATACTTCCAGAGGATGTTTCAGCCTTTGGGACTTGATCTGCCTTCTGTGTAACCTACAATGCTAGGGTTCAACTACTTATGACCTTTGTCTATGCATTTTAGTGAAGCTCAGCTGTGTGACCTTGACTGAGCATTAGTGAGGAAAAGTGTTGAACTGTAAGAGACTTTGCAAGCTAAGACTTTACAAGGTAAAGGAAGTGAAAACATAGGCAGAAGAGAAACTGTTGAGACTAATAGTATTTCGGGACTTAAAAGAAAAACGCTGACATGAAAAAAAGCAGAGTCAGAAGGTAACGATTTAGCAGAAACAAGAATCAGACCAGACCTTTTCAAGAAGCACTGGAGAAAAATATTCCCCACTTGACTGATAACTGTCTGGACAGTAAAAACTCACAGAAAATCTCTACTGGTACTACAAACTTGATTATCCGAGTATGATAATACTCTAATACTCATGTTTTCTATGTGTACTATCCAATACATAGCTCCTGTATATTCTTTTACATCTTTTTCTTAACAGGGCTTTTTCTCACATGGTAAAAGGTGCTTGAAAAGTAGAGAGGTGCATCTGGAGTTCCCAGTCTCTCTTCGCTTACTACACAGAGAAGTTAGAAAGCTGGTTGGTGTCAAAACTCAAGTAAATGTTATATATAATGGAGGTATGCAGGATTTTATGATGGGCTGGCAGTCTATGACCACTCAGATTTGCAGTTATAATTACAAATTCATAGACCACAACTGAGGAACTTCTGTCCTTGAAATTTCTGTGTTGCATAAAGAAATAGAAACTGATCCCATATAATCAAACTATATGTTGATCCTTTTGTATTGACTATTTAACACATTTGCATGAGCCTTGGCTAAGTGTGGGTTTGTGACTTTATTTTTCTAATAGCAGGAAAAACAAATGAACAAACAAACAAAAACCAAAAACCAACCCTGATGGATATTTATTATATTTATTTGACTTCTTAAATAATGTTTGAACTCTAAAACATAGATGCAAATTGTATTCATATTTTCTTGTACTCATTTGCTCACAGGTCTCAGCCATCAATGCTAGTAGTATTTTTTAATGCAAAAACAGACTTTAGAGGGCTTTTTTTTTTTTAATGTTCTGGAAAGGGATCGTTCTCTTCCTTCAATTTTATTTCATTTTTAATGTATTTAGAAATATTTATATACTTTTTAAAAAATATTTTACCTTTATTTGTATTCTCAGGGTATACCCTGAAAAACCAAACCAAACCAAAAAACTAAAAAACACCAGAGAATATAGGATATAAAGATCTAAAATAATAACAGTAAGATTATGTTAAAAGAACAGCATGCTATTCATCCTTGCAGAAACTGACACACTGCCACTAATTTAGTTTGTAGAGAAAAATAAATTCTAGAAGGAATTGTTATATCTGTTTTTATTTAATTATTTTTCAGCATATTTTTCTTGTGTTTTGGGAAATTGTAAGGATAATGTTCCCTAACTTCAATTTAAATTCAAGCACTCTGAATAATGTGCCAGTACAAATGAAAACAAACAAACAAACAAAACAAAAAACCTAGTAAAATATAAAGCTGATCTGAATTTTTAAAATCCCACTCAAATACCATCCTGATACATTCTGAACATGATTTTGATGAAATTTCATCCATTGTCCCACAGAAAATGTTGCAAGACATTTTATTTCTGAAATCATATTTGTCAGAAATGTCAAGGGCTACGAAGTTTGAGGTCAAACTGTGTATTTTGAATTCATCTAGGAAAGAAACAGAAGCCCAAAATGTTTCTGTAATGAACCAGTGTTTATTAGATGTAAACTGATGTTTTTCTAACTTTCTTCAACCACAGCTGGAACTAATTCCATGTACAGACACAAGAGGTGAAAAACATTAAAAACATTAAGAATAAATTGTGGAGCTTGCTCAGACATTAGAAGAAACATTTTAGTTCCTGACCAAGATGAGAAAATATTTGTGTTTACTGCTGTCAACTAAAGTGTCTGTGATTATTTAGGACTTCAACAGTCTTAAATCAAATGTAAAATGATTGTTCCTGTGAAGCAGAGTGGCAGATTGCTTTTTTTTTTTTTTTTTCTTTTTTCCCCCAAATCGGCTAGGTTACCTCTTATTGCCTAAGCTGTGAGGTTTGGCTACCTGACTTTTTACCTTAAATGGACATGTCAAAAGACACTGAAGATGGGTTATCTCTAAAGGCAGTCTTTATTAGAACTCAAAATAATAAATTAGAGGAGATAAGGGGGTTCTTTGAAACGGAATCCACACATGCCAAGCTACCAGCACAGCATAAAGCCCTGGCTGATGTGTTCACAAGAGAGACTTGTGTTTCAGATAAGTGCAGATTATCCTGAGTAGAGACATCTCACCATCAGAGCTATGAAAAGAGGCCAGATCTCATAACCACAAACTTGTCTAGCCGTTCTGTTTTAATTTTCAGAAAGACCACAGAAAAAATAGTGTTTGATGATATTACAGTGACCTTATTAATGTTTGGTGACCTTACTAATGTTTACAAATATATAAAGGGTAAGTGTCATGAGGATGGAGCCAGGCTCTTCTCGGTGACAAACAATGGTAGGACAAGGGGTAATGGGATCAAGCTGGAACACAAGAGGTTCCACTTAAACTTGAGAAGAAACTTCTTCTCAGTGTGGTTGCCAGAGCACTGGAGCAGGCTGCCCAGGGAGGTTGTGGAGTTTCCTACTCTGGAGACATTCAAAACCCGCTTGGACACGTTCCTATGTAGCCTCATCTAGGTATTCCTGCTCCGGCAGGGGGATTGGACTAGATGATCTTTCGAGGTCCCTTCCAATCCCTAGCATTCTATGGTTCTATGATACTTACACTGTGAGACTGACATCAAGCACAAAGGTATCAGCCAAAGCAAGCTGCTGAAGGCAGATGGACCATGCAAATTCCATGCCCTGTATCACAGCACAGGGGAACAGGGAGTATCATGGTGCCTGAGCAGCGTGTCTCAGAGAGAACTTTACTGGCCATCCTTTGAATCAGAGACAGGTTTACTCTTCCTGTTTCCTTTCACGTTGTTCTCTTCCTTCTCCAGTTATATATGCACAAGTACACACACTAACAAACACACTTGCATGTAATAAGAGATTATTTTTCAAGATCTGAACACCATTAGAGCTGCCATTAGGGTTATAGAAAGGAATATTGCTTGATATTTACAGTGCTGGAACAAGGATGCTAATACTGGCTTGAGAAGCAGCTAATTCTTTAGCCCTTTCAGTTTACCATCTCATTATTATGGCAATCACCAGGTTCATCCGCCAGACCCACAGAACAGTTGGAGTCAACTATCATTTCTGTGATTATAAAGTGTGTGCAAGGAGCAAAATCCTAATACCACATCTCCTGCACACCTTGGCACAGATGCAAGTAAATATATCGAAGTACATGACTAAGGCCTTCAGAACAGGGCCATGTATAAACAAGTGTTACTTTGTGTTAATGACTGCAGTGATGACAGAAAGTTACAGAGTAGTAAATGCAGTGCACTTGGTATATTTTACTTGGAATGGGATACTACTTGACACAACATTCCCCAAACTTCTGGCTTAGGCTTGGCACAGAGGCCAATACATAGGCCAGATGAGAATCTGACCTCACCTTTTCAAAGCCACTATTACCTTCACAATTACCTTGTGTGATTGTGACAAGAGAAAATAAAATTTTAACTGTGCACTCAGCCAGTAAATCTTGTGGTAGCCTGTTTTCTCTGGCAACAGCACCTCACCAAAGACATGACTTGCTCAGAAATAAAAATTCTTAAAATGTTCCAAAAGTCACTAAACTTCCATGAGTCTTAAACTGCTTTTTTTCTGTCTTGGAGTTTTGGAGCCTCTGTAACTTTTTAGAATGTTCCCAATTATAAACTTGTTCATACAATCAAAGAATGGGAAGTACATCATAACTTTCACCAAATGATACTGTAACACTCACCAAAATGATGTTTTAGTTTCAAACCATGAGTATCAAATCCTTTGTGATCAATATTTTCCAAGGAAAATTTGAGAAAGCAAGCTGAATAGTGAGGAAATTCAGAGCAGCTATGGCATGCTTGAAGTCTTTCAGTGAGCAGAAAAAAGAATTAACTCAGTAATGTGTCACAGTGAACAGACATTGTCCTAGATAGAAGAGGCGCTTTTATCTCTAGGCAGATTGAAGAGAAACAGAACCAAGAAACTTCTAAATTGAAGTAGTTCTGCTGGAGAAGAAGAGCAACATGAGAACCATCTAAAATAATCAATAGACTTGCAGTTGGTGTGTTTGCTTAAATGTAAGTAATGGTCAAAATTTGTTCTCTATGTTAAAAATCAGAAATAGAGCCCACCTGCACCCTTATCACTAACAGTATTTTTCCAACTGTGTATGAAAACAAATGTTTAGCTCCATCAGGCTCCTTCTCATTAACATAGTAAGAAGGTCTGGTTCACTTTTCCAATGTCTGAAGTTACAGCAATTAATTATATCATGAGGCTGGAAAGATCTGCCATCATTGCTAGCTTTGAAGGGTAATATTAAAAATGTGTGAGCTTTAGCAACACGGCATTTTTAATTCTCACTTCAGCCACCTACTGTGTCTCCTCAAGGCTTCATATGGCTCTTTTAACAATGTTTCAGACTGCTTTTTCCACACTTGGTAGAATAATTGACACATGTGTTTTGTAAAGTGATCAGGAAATTGTGGGGGATGGGTAAGAACAAGTGACACCTTTCTTGTTCAATAATTCCATTAGAAGAAAAACAAACTTGCACAGAATTAATGAAAACTTTATGCAATTTCACAGGATATTTGTTAGCATCTGATTAAAAATAAAAGTACTACAGGGTTTCTATTCCATATTCTTTTCAGAAATGTGACAATATTGTCACTGGTTTATGTTTGCCAGTGGCATTCAGCATAAAAGAGAGGGTGGGAGGTTTTTGTGGGTGTTTTGTTTTTTTTTTTTTCTTTTTGGCTTTCACAGTGTATCCCCATGATACCCAGCTACTCACCACATCTTCATACGATAGGAGTTAAACAAGATTTCCTTTGCATGTTGTGATATCTGGCCTTGAGACACTATTTCCTTAATTTTTATTTTTTTTTTCCTCTCCATTCAAAAATTCCCAAAATAATGAGAAGGTGTCATGTCACTGTCTATTGGAACAGCGTTTATTGTATTTTATTGTACTTTTTGTTGTCTGTAACTCTCCTTCATCTTTTTCTTTTCTCTCTTCAGACACACAATGTATCTCTCTTCAGATACACAACTTTGATGATATTTCACATACATCATTCACATCTTTGGTTAAGTGATCCTCAAAAATTTATTGTGCCAAAATAGGACTGTATATATTCATACTGTTAAATATTCATGCTGTTAAAAAAAAACAAAACAAAACACAAAACCAAACAACTTCATTAATTTCAGACCCAGACAAAAATGAGGAAAAGTGCCTAGCTTAAAAGTTGTCTCAAAACCAGGATATAAGTACATCAGCAGGTTATTTTTTTAGAAAATGCTAATTCTGCTAATGACTAAGCAATGTAAAACATGTTTACTCCTGCGATATCAATTCCTACCTATATTTTCAAGAGCAAATAGAACTGCATATTGAATTGTTTGGGGATGGAGAGAGGACATGGGTTGAAGGTGTCACATAGATTTTTTTAACTCTGTGTATCCCTAAGGACTTTATGACAAACATAACAGGAAAATAAGACGAGCCTTTGATAAGAGCCAAAGGCTGTAAATATCTACTGAATCCTACATGTACGCAATCTATGAACTTCTGTTTTTTCCAGGCACATATTTTTCTGTTGCATAGGCAGGATGAGCCCAGCAGCAACAGTCTTCAAGATACAGCTTGAGGCTGGTTCATTTCCAACAGCTGTTTGGAATAGAAGAGTTGAGTGAGCCATTCAGCAACTAGAAATTGCAGCCATCTACTGGTAACTGCCAAAATGTCAGTCAGTCAGAGACTTTAGGGCTTGGCATCTATTTATATTATCTCCCCAGACACATTCTGGCTTGTACAAGTAGCTGCTGAACACCACTTAAAGAAAGTGATATCTACAATGTGATGTCTGGCCCCTTTGAACCTCTGTTATTTCACTACTGTATTTTTTTACTTTGTTTTGGGTATGTTCACCAATACCATTTAAACACTTCAGACATTTAACGTGCTTTATAAAAACAAAAAGGAATTTAATAATATACTCTTTTATGTTTTCCTTGTTATTTTTTTTTTTCCTCCAGTAGTAGGTACAAGTAGAAATATTAACTGATAAATCTTGCTCTGGGGTTGTAGAAAAACAAATGTACTTGCTATTTGAAAGAACAGCTTTGTGGTGGTGGTCTGATTGCTTGAAACTGTACAGAGCATACATTATAAAGCACTAAGTTGCTTTTATGCACAAATTACTGACTTCTGCTATAGTGTTCAAATTGTCATTTATTTGCTTTCAATTAGACATGGGGGAATCTCAAGGTCTGAAGGCAGAAGAATCCTCATTTTCATGATCTCCAGTACAACTGCTCTTTGGTTGCTCGGTTACATTGCTTATTAACCATGCTAGGAATGCAGAAAGATTCTCTCTGTTGCTTAGGGAATACCGCGGTTTTGTGTTTTAACAAGGGGTAGACTGCTTTGGAGAGGTTCCTAGACAAGGGAAATCTCAAGGGGAACATGAGAGACAGAGAAAATATTTGGACCAGGTACAGGATATGAAGGAGTTTTCCTTCCTTAAATCTTTTAATTGAATGACTGTTTTATCTCAACATTAGTCATGGCTGTCTGGGTTATTTCACTTCTTTGCAGGCAAGATCCATACCTTGTCTTCCTTTTCACCAGTCCCTGGATGGCAATTTCTTCTGAAGTTATATGTACATGTAGTTTAGATTTTAATGCCTCAGAACTTCTGGTGCTTAGAATGATATTCTAGCACTCAATATTGACTTTTTTTTCTTGTGTTTATATCCTTTGATAAGAGGTAAAAAGTATCTGTTTTAGCAGGTAAGGAAAGGTGATGAGAAAAAAAGCTTTTCAGTGTCACCTATATTGGCTCAGTGCTAAATAAGTGTGTGTTACTGTGCTTTACCAGTAAATTCTGACTTAAGTCATAGGGTACAGGAACAGCTTAGTACATTTGACTTTGGTGGAAAGTCCTATGTAGTTTAACTAACAAGCTAACTCTGTCAAATGAATGATGCTAAGTTAGGTTCAAGACATGGACATGTGCCAATTTGAAGTTTTCTTTCCAACTAGGTGTACAACAAGGTTTTGTGTCTGACAAATCAGTGGAGTTCAATGGCTGTAATAGTTGAATCACATGAAGTAAGAGAAGGACGCTGTGACATTAGTAAGGTGCCTGCTGTGGCAAAGATTTGCTGTTAATTCTGCTGGTGTTAAGAACAGAATTATTCCACTCCCTTGAATGGAACATCACTCACCCACATTCATAAGCAAAATTCAAGTCAAAAAATACAATTTAGGTTTATATGAACAACATTTCCATTGTCTTCACTGACACAGGATCTATGCCTGCATGTAAAGAAGAAAGAAAATATACTTTTCCAGCTTAAAAAGAATCCAGTTATCTTGTAAATTGTAATATTTATCTGAAAAATTATGGAAATTGCCAGGTTTGTTTCTTTGTAAGGTAAGAGTTCAACTCAAAATAAACCTGATATAAAATATCTAGCTTATATTTTTCCCCTCTCCTGAATGCTTCTTACACTTATACACTGCAATTCTCTATATATTTATGCATCTTTATTTGAAATTCACCTTTGTTTCTAACCATACTTTGGTCAGAAATATAACTATTAAGCTCTTACTGGTGTCCTACTCAACACCATCCCATTGCTGAGATTTTGTTAAAATAGCATCCAGTTAATTTTTTATAATGATATGGTACATTGTAACCACCCTTCTTGTCCAAAATAATAATTTTAAATGTCATATACAACTACAGTCTACTGAGTGCAGCAGAATTATGTGATCTCATAGGACTGCCTAATGGAAGGGAAATCAAATATAATGAAATATTCAAAGTGTATGCTATTTTACTTATAGAAGTGTACCGATCAGGTAGGCCAATTGTTCCAAAATGGTATCTGACCAATAATTCAGTCCAGAAACTTTATCAATTTCTGGTTTGATTTCTGAGAAAATGTATAGGTTTCCAGCATATACTGAGTTTAAGAATCTGCCTATGTTGCACGAGTTGCAATGCAGGCATGAAAATAAATAGCCCCCTCTGCTTAGTCTTTCCCTGGACTTTCTGGTGATAAACATGGGGTCTGCTTTTCAAAACTTCTGTGGATATGCTTCCTGAAAGCTTGATGGTATTTCTGAATGATTACTTGAGAAAAATACTATAGCAACCATGTCATTCCAGGTTAATTTCAATTTTATTGTAAAGAAGGGAAAAAAAAATCATGTCAAGAGACAGGCTGATGCAAAGCAAAGCTGACCAGGTTTACGATTCCTCAGTTGGAATTCTCTCATTGCCTTTGTAGAATTTGTAGATATTTTTAGATGACTGTATGTTTTCTTTCTTTGATTCCCTCTTGAGATATCAGTTCTCCTGTTTATACACCTCATTAATTCATTTTCCATGAACAGCCATTATTTGTGCATGAAGTATTTTCTTTTTATAGCAGTCATACCAACACGAATGTCTTCTCTTGCAGCATTGCAATTCAGTTTCCCAGCAGAAGTATCAGGCTCTCAAACTGTCAATGTTTAGCCAAAGGAAATAAGAAAATGGAAGAGGAAAACATGAGGACCTCATGTCCTTCATCAGAACCTCATTTACCTGCATTTTACACTGTGTGCCATGAAGACAGAGTAGTCCATTTAGAGATGGTTCAGGGCTATCACACCATATCAGGGCTATTACAGCATATATGGGATAAGACCAAGCTTGCCTGCCTGACTCTTCTTCTGTTCTGTATCATCTCTGTTGCAGAACAGCAAATTCATGTAATTTGTGAAATCACATATATCTGTGTTTCAAGTGTTTTAGCATCTCAGTCTCCACAGTTCTGTCTCCACAGTTACTTAATCTTAAACTGTGATAAGAGTTAAAAACCTACTTAAAATCAAACAAAAGAACCAAAATTGGTCCATACAAAACCAGGAAAGATGTCACAAATCTATTAGAATGAAAGAAGCCAAACAAAAAAATAAAAGAAAATCAGAAAACAGTGTGTGCATATGAGCCATGATCCAAAACCTGTGCAGTGACTGGGAAGACTTGCCATGACTAGTTTTTAATCAAATCTATATGTGGTTCTACTCTAAGTGTTGTTGAAGTTAATGTAAACTTAGGTAGCTAATATTAGAGAACATTTTACTGTGAAATTTGCAGTGAACCAAATAAACTTTCTGATTATTCAGAACCTTAAAATGCTGACTGTCCACCTTATTGTGATCAAAGCTTAATGAAGGCAGCCAGCACAAATGTCTGTTCATAACATTTCTCTTCAAGTAGAATATTTTTAATTTATGAACATATAGAAACAAAATTATGTAAATAGCCAAACAGTATTTTCAGTTGGAAGAACTGTCAGGAAGGACTTGGATTTGCTTTTCATGTCTGGATTTTCTCTTTATATTTACATTTAACTTTTCCCAGACATCATTCCTCTTCTTTAGGGTGCTCTTTGCTTCATTTTGTGGTCTCTATCCATTCTGTTATTCTAGCACTGTACTTAATCCAGGATGTATCTGTGCAATACTGAGTAATTAATCTCCCTTTAAATAACTTGTCAGTCCTCTGATGGTGTTTGCTGTACCTTATGGATTAAGAAATTAACAAGGAAGTCTCTGTTTAAATGAATGTGTCTGTACACATACTGTAAGTCTGTTAAGTCTTACATAATTAAGAAAATGCATGTCAATTTATTATGCAGCATCTTTATACAATTCTTGCAATAATAAGGACAGGAGAAAAACACCATTTTATTTTCTTTTGTTTTGTTTTATTTTACCTTCTTTTATACAATTTCAACTTCATCTTATCTTAGGCAGTGCACACGGAAGAGGTACATTTGGCAGTGCCATTGAAAAGTCTTCAACAAACAGACATAACTTAATATGAACCCTAAAATAGCACAACTTTAACTGAAATTCTTCAAATGATACGGAATTTTTCCAGGAAGATCTTGCTGGACTCACATGACTTAGCAGCAAATATGTCTGAGATGCTTAGTGTGTTTAAATTCCTTAAATGTGTTCTTGAATAGGCTTAGGTTGGCTTTATTCTGTTCTCATTTTTGGGAGATAAAATAACACTGAACACTATCTTTTTTGCTTTTGATTAACTCTCTTACTGAAATGGTTTCTAAGTAATAGTTTAGAGCTCTCAGCTGCCACACAGAGGAACATAGCAGAAGAAAGAGAAGTTTCAACTAAATTTCTAGTGAGTTCACTTTCTCCAGTTTTCTCAGAAAGTTAACAAGCAGAACCACATTCTTTGAACACTGATGATTAAACCCATCACAACCAATGAAACGAGATAAATGAAAAATGAAGTTTCAGTCTAGCTGAAAGCTGTCGCTGTAATGATCTGCTGAAACAGCCTTCCTATGTCTACACACCCACATGCAAAATGTCTAAGGCCACCCACATCTCACACCTATGACAGCAAGAAGACTCCTACATGTAACACATGTGGTGATGCGAAGTAGAAAGCTGAATCTATTTAAAAGATTTTTCCAGGATTACAGTCTGCATCTGTAACTGCCGATCTGCATCTGTTGTAAATGTCTTTTCATTGGTCAGACACCTGCTAGATAGAAAGTGTTGCACTAGCAACACAGCATCTGAGCATATGCATGTAAGTTTGAGACCAGAAGCTGGCATTGAAGGAGATGGGGTTTGCCATGCAGATAAGTTGTTATTTTGACACACACACAAACTGAAGTAATTCTTTATGCAAACATTCCTTAATGAACACTTATTACTATTCATTATCTTCTCTTGCCTGTGTACAGAGTGCAGACTTTCACAACAATGCCACCGAATTTATGAGGACCCTTCAGTACTGTGGATCACAATGTTCTGCCAGATCATCAGTTGGACCTGGCAAAAATGAAAGGCCAATGGCTTGAGCAATTACTCTCACAGAGAACAGACTGAACCCAAACCTGACTAGTAGGCATTTTCATGCAGATGTTTTCCTAACAGGGAGGAATGTCATCTGTAACATTTTGTGTACTAAATTCTAAACATTCATTGCTGATGAACTATGAAATGTCCAATAAGGCATTAGAATATGTTATTATGAAATGGAGACCAGGGCAAAATAATTTTAGCTCAGTTACATAAACTTTGACAAACAGCTTACATTTTGGAATAAATTACTTCCCAGCAGCCAGCCAGTAAGAGTGGCTCAGAGATGACAGAAACTTATAAATCCAAACTACCAAAAATACTTCAGTTTTACAAGTTGGTATACATTTAAAAGTGAACGAGGTTACTACATCACATTGCTGAAGGCTGGAAGAGAGTGGATTGATTCCACTGAAATCTCTGAATCTTGAAATGCCACATTTATACTGTGGGTTGTAAAAGCAATGGAGAGAAACATTCAACCTAGCTGGAGCCAGGTCTGTCTTCAGATAAGAATGCAAATATAGTCTGTGCAGGTTCCTTCTGAAACACATTGGGAAAACACTTTGCGACAAAACAAACCTGACCCTAATACAAGTCATAAGGTTTGAAGAAAATCTAACTGTTGAATTTAGGACTGTGTATCTATTTAGATCTGGAACCAAAACAGAAAGCACTGTCAATTTTGAGGATCAAATTTAATCTGATGTCAACTACAGAGCTGTATCAGCAGTGTGCATGTTAAAACTGTCATGAATGAAAGATCATGACTGAAAACCTCTGTGTTCAGAGAACTGAGCTGTCTTCATTCAATCATACTATTCAAGAAGTCAGTGTGGCATCTCAGTTGTCCCTTTGCTACACTTTGGATACCTTTATTTGATGTTCTATTCTGATAAATTTTTGTGTTCACTCAATACTACAGTTTTTGCATGGAGCTTCAGTACTATTGAAACAATTTATTTATGATTTCGCAGTACGTGCTCTGATCTGTTGAAAATAGTTTTTTTGATTTCTCATGAAATTTTCAATGGATTCATGATATCCATATTTTTTGCTAGTATATCTCTCATATAAAGAACACTGTCACTTCTTTGACCCATACAGTGGTTTAACAATTCTTACCTTTGCACATATGCCTTTTTGACATGTTCACAAAAAGAAAGATTAGAAAATAGATTTAAAATTCACTTTCTATATGCAGGCACTCTCAATGGCTAATCATAGTGCTTGATAATTCCTATGTTAGGGAAAAAAAATGTATTAAAAATTAAATGAAAATAGGAATAATGTATTCAATAGATTCAGAAGCATTTTACAGGCTGGCAAAATTTTTGCCTTACTTTTAGAATCTCTTCACTTATCAATCTGCCAAACTGAAAAGTTCATCAAAATTTGCCATGTAGATATTCTTCTACAAGGCCATGAAGAACTGAGAATATTTTTGCTGTTATTTAAATGAGAAAGATTTGAAATGGTTGTGTTGTTGTTGCAGTTCAGTAGCAACCCTCTACAAATGTCAGCAGTGTCTCCATTCTGAGCATGAAGGCTGATATCGTGACACAGCAAGCATGATCAGACCATTGAGAGCATAGTAGTAGAAGGCCTGGCAGGGTCAAAAAATGAGTCATTTGACGGTGCCTGAGTGCAGGTGACATCCACAGCAGTAAAATAGACAGTGTCAGGAGACTTTCCAGGTGCTGGTCTTTCTTGTGCCTAGTGTTATAGTTAAAACAACCCTAGGACAATTTTGGTCCTTCACAAGTAGCAAGATCACAATCAACATGAGTGCTTAGCTCAAGAGTCATCACAGACCCAATCCCACTTTCAAGATCCAGTTCGCATCCAAGGACTCTGTTTTGGAGGGAGACTGAGCAATCCAGCATGATGTGGAAAAGTCCATGCCTGCTGGCCTCGAGGCCAGAGATCAGTCCTGGTGTATTTAATGGTATAGACACACCCACAGTCTCTCTTCCTGTCTAATTTCAGGAGCAGTTAAAAAAATAGGGATTTCTAAAACAATGATTCAAAGAGGAGAAGGAAGATCTTCAGGGCAGAAAAAATGGAAAATACATTAGATCTTTCCTAATACCAGGAAGAACTGTAATCTGAGTTATCATAAAAATCTGATTTAACAAATGTCCTTTTCCTAGAAAGAAACCAAGCAGTGTTGATGAAACTGAATGGAAGCTCTTTAGAAATTCAGAATGCAATTATCCAGTGAAGTACATGCCTATAATAGATTGTTTGCAAGTTTCATGAATCTATAGAAATAGAGACCGAGGATTTTACCTAGGAAGATTCAAAGAAAATCTGTTTAATTTATCAGAAGGCTAAAGTAGCTTTTCTTTTCTGGACAAATGACAAAAAAAAAAAAGATACAGAGAAGTTTTAAAAGAAGGATATACAAAGACAGAAAATCCCCAAACACTAGAGAGATGATTTCAAGATCCAAATGGTGATACTATTAAAAACTAGTAAGAAATGACCAAAAAACAGAGAAGTGGTTTAATCTGTAATGAAATGCCTTCAGCAGATTCTTATAAAAGCAGTTACGCCTCGCAACCTCAGTTACACAGAAGTTTGCATTTTTCTGTATTGAATAACCAACAATGGTAAATAAAAAATGTCTAAGTTAATAAAACATAGGGTGAGTCTGCTGAAGTCAATTTATGCACATCTTACATATATTACCAGCAAATCTAATGAATATATTATTCCATCTGTAATATTATTTAGTTGAATCAATAAATGACACTATAGAGAAAAAAAAAAAGTCTTATGCTACTCAAAACCATTGTAGTACTACATCTCTTTTAATCTTGTATTTCCATAATAGTTCTATGGCCATAATCCTGTTTCAACAGTCTAAATAAGGGTCTGCAGTTGTGTGATGATCCCTAGCAGTTGGAGGTTGAATAGATGGTTGGATTTACAGGGAACAAATGTAGTAGCACAAATGGATAAATGTAGTTTGTTCTCTTTCAGTATATTAGCATGGCCTGTAACAGAAATTATCACCTGTGATTCATCTATACTAATGTAAGTATAAAATTTATTCAGCTCTACTAAGTAAGATTATAGAAAATAAAAATAAACTTTTCCTATAATGTCACTTTATAAAATGAACAGAATATTTTCATACTAAAACCATCATGAATTTGAATCTTTTTTGATGGATTGAAATCTATAGTAAAAAGGTTTTTAAGAGCCAGAATACTTTCATGGTAGTTCAGGAAAATGGATCACATGTTTTAAGAAACTGGGGGTTGTCGTAGCTACAGCATTCAATTACTGACTTGCTGTTTCCAGATCAATGGCCTTGAGGGAAAGTAAGGTTAATTAAGCCTTAATTCACTCAAGATAAATTGACATTTGTGTCTCACAACAGTAATTGTCTAAACAGAAAGTTTACTAGTTGTGGTGGGAGTTAATAAAAAAAGAAAAATATCTGTAGTCCTTGCATCATTATTTAACTATTTAATGAAAGCTTCCCCGTGTCCTACAAGTTTGAAACCTTGTTTGTGTAGCAACAGTCATAGTACTTGCTTGCAATAGTAATCTACAAAATACTGAGAAACATTTAATGATTCCCTCTAAATTGCCTTAGAAATTAATCTAAAACTTAGATGTAATTTCTGGAGTGTGAGATCACAAGAACAAGAGTCTAGCTTCAGTTTTACTCCTACAACTGCTTGTTAATGAACACAATTTTTGTGGGATACAATGTAAAAAATGGATCATCACAGAACTAGAAAGAATTCTGAAGTAATGTTTGAGACAAAAAGCTAGTGAAAAAAGTTTCAGTGCACTTTGATTTTTATATTCAGTCAGGAAATTAGCTCCTTCACTTTTTACAAACAGAAATAGCTTTTAACAAATTGTCAGATATTCCAGCAAATAGAGAATTGTAGTAATCAATCACTGAAAAAAAAAGCATAGATTAAGTGTTCTATATCAACAGTATTCAAATAGTCAATTAGAAATATTCCTTTTCTTTAGAAAAAAAAAATCTGCAGTATATGTAAAGTGTCATACATATAATTTAAATTGATGCATCTAGTTCTCTAATTTGTCAATGGCTTCTGAAAAATGTGGGTGAAAAATTCTAGGAGTCTGATTTAGCTTCAGTTCCACTTTCGATCATACAAATTTCAGATCAGAGGGAAATCAGCTCCATTTTGCTTTACAGACTGAGAAGATAAAAGAATGATTCAATTTCTCTGATAGTTTGTACCTTGCACCATTGCAGTGGTCCAAATTATATTATTGATCTTCTTCTGGCCAATGCTGTCCTAAATAATATACAGAGTATTAAAATTTCACATGGGATATATGAAGCTTTAAGGACTGAATTCCATTTAGCAGCCTTAATTGCAGCATCTGTTCCCTTGCTGTAATGACATCAAAATTCATTACAACATAGAATCATTACAATGCAAAAGAACATAATAGCATCATTGCTATATAAAAGCCTTATAGCAAGCTAGATTTCCAACAAAGATGTGAAAGTAAAAATGATTGTTTTCTGAAGAATACTAATTTGATAGCAGTATTTTTTTTTTCCTTGCCTTTTAATGAGCCCTTAACTATAATAGTATTTTTTTGTGTAGAAATAAAATGTTTTCGGGTTTTGGTTGCTTGTTTGTTTTGTTTTAATTCTAAAAAAATTATTGTCAAAATGTCTTTTAGTAAGTGGAAGTGTCTAGTGACTTTTAATGTACTTGATTTTAATTTAGTGCCTTCCTGAACAATTTTATATTTCAAATTTCTGAAACCAAGTGTTGTTATTTTTTGTTACAGTCTCTTCCATGAATTGCCCATGCATTGAACATCAATCTTAATTGGCCTCTGCAAAAATTATTAGCTCCTCAATCAAGTCTTTCAAATAATTGAGGAGCAAGCCAAGTCACAACTTGAATTTGCTAGAACTGTGACTTCCAGTTCTCAGTGGCAGTGTAGACAACACTGGGAAGGAAGAAATATGCAAGAAATATGCTGCAGACTACACCATTCTCTACTTGCCTGTCAACCTGAGCCACAGCAGCAGTGACAGTTTCCTGAGGCTGAAAGCAATATCAGAGGATCTTGCAACAGTATGTTGCCAGTGAGCCACATGTTAGAGATCAGAGCCTTACGATCAACAGTTAAAGGAAACCTTACTTATTTGTGTTGCTTTTCTATCTTTCCAAGATTGTTCTTTGTTTAGGAAGAACTGAGAAAAATAAAAGAAATGTTTGCAATTTTAACATTACGCATTTATTCAGATACTTCTTTCTCACTGTCTAAAGATGTTCACTGAAATGTTTTTGAGAACAAACCTTTAGTCTTAGTGACACAACCACTTCCTCAGTCATTATGTTTTCCCTTTATTGGAGTGAATGGAAATCTGAACCATGAAAATATTTGCTAATCTCTGTCACAAACAGCCTCAGCTTGACAGAACTTCTGCCACATTCAAAACTGTCACCACGTGTCTGCATGTGTTCGGAAAAGACAGGATGGAGAGAAAGAGTGACTAAAATAAAAGAGTAGAAGGGAAGTACAAGAGAATTTGTATTTAAAATTGAGAACATTAGAGAAACTACAAAAAAAAAAAAAAAAGGATTTCAGTAGTTTTGAGTGTTGCAAAAGAGATTGATGATGATGATTTACACTTACCCCAAATACATGCTTTTCATAAGTTGGTTCATTAGTATTATAACTATTTATCCAGATGCATGCTAAAGCTTCTTAGGATGAGCTAAATATGAGTGTTACTAGGAAAAACTTTACCTTATATTTGTCCTCTGTTTTTTTCTGTAGATCTGATCACACTCCAGAAAGGACCTCCATACTAAAATCATAGTCCTCCTGGATTTCAGTAGTACAGGGTTTCATCCTCATTCCTTAAAATAAAAACGAGAGAATGTATTACATGTGCCCTTCCTTATGATTAGTTTTTAGATGGGTTAAATATCACTCCCCAGGAGTCTTTAAAAGTGCTAGTGTTAGTGAAAGATTTTAAATCTGAGGCTGAAAACTTAGTGGAAACATTCCTTTGGGGATCAGCATTATCCCTGAAGCCTGGAAAGAGTGCAGGCACGACAATATCTCTGCGGCTGACCACAGATTTCTAGCCTGAATTTAGGCAATTCATGTAATCTCTGTGGAGCAGACAGAGAAGGAAGAAGACTGTGAATTACTTTGGGACATAGACCTTTGTGCCTCAGGGTTTACTCCCATGACAATTTAAGCTGAAATCAACAAAGTCGTTGTGGTCCTCTTCTAACCTCCTCTCCCAGCTTCCTATTTGCCTTAACCATGGTTTGACGATTAGTTGGAGACTGCAGACCTGACTGAAGTGAATGAAACAGTCTGTCTGTAAACTGAGTCTACCAAAATGTGATTTGTTTTCTGGTTGTGTATCTCTCTGAAGCATCTCATTTAGAGTCTGACATGCACCTGGTTGAGGCACAAGGGAATGGTGTTCCCAGGTAGAGCTGGAGGAGGAATGTGGCTGCATAAGGGATAATGTAGAATGGTTTATGTAGGAAATTCGCTTTAATAGTCTTGTATATCAAATGAGATTGTGCCTGCTTATCAAGATTGCTGTAGGAATCAGTTAATCACAAATCCTACTGATGCACTTTGAGACGAAGAAGATGGAAAGTAACATATCCAGAAGACATTCTTTTCAATTTTATTTTACTGAAGTTGTTACTTTCACTTTAGCACAAAGCCCTGAGATTCCCTAACCTTTCCTCACATCTATAGCAATTCATTTTAGGAAAAATAACTGACAACAAATCACGACAAAACAAAACAGAATAAATCACATACTGAAGTTGACTGCACTGAGATGATCTCATTTTGAACTTCATCCCTTGATTTTAGCAGCTCTGTTAGTTCCAGCATGCAGATCAGTTTGAATTTCCCTGTTGCTCAGTGGTGCCTTTTAGTAGGTTTTTTTAGGATCTGTCTTCATTGAAAACCTAATGGGTGAACAGCAGTTAGCATGGGACCTAAATATCACAAGCCCACAGTGGCAAATGACTACAACTAAAGTAAAAAGGTACTTAGGGAAAGACTGACAGGGTCTTGGTAAAGAATGTCAATAATGCTTATTACAGCCACACAGTCTCGCTGAACTGTTATGAGTCTAAGATATTCCTGAGAATCTACATCGCCTATTGTGGCCTTCCCTTCCCTGCATTTTTCAGTGTCTACTGGTTTTAATGTTTCCATTATTTTATGCATGGCTTCAGGCATTTTTAAGCAGCTTGATTTTTGGGGCAGTGGAAACCCCTTCAAGTTGTCTTTAGATGAGCAATGAAAACCCAAGGAATTCATAATTCTTAGTCACATGAAAACAGAAAGTTCTTTATGTTACTACCTGTCCCTGAATGCTTTCTTTCAGGAATGCTGACTACTCAGTACTGCTCACAGCCAAGTCTACTGCTCATGTTCATAGCTTTAAGAGTTAAACTAACTAGCTCATAAATCTGGAATAGTATGGAGAAAATAGAGGTTTAATTACTCAGTACCTGAGGGTTGTCTTGTATTATTTCTAGTTTGAAGTCCACTCATTGCTCCACACCTGAAGACATTCAGAAAACACTAAAATTGCTTAAAAGTCTTACTATTTACAGTTGTAAACATATAATCCGCATTCATTCTTCTGAAGGAATTGTTCCTTCCACAAACTATGTTGATTTACTTTCAATAATTTAAATCTTTGTACCAGTGTTTGGTCCTTGACATTTAAAAATGTTTTACCTTCCCATGTTCAACCTAATGAATACGAGACACACTTTACTTAACTTTCACACTCCTGATTTCAGAATGACAAGTCCTGAAGAAGCCCAAGATTAAAACTTACATAGTTCAAAATTTACATAACACATATGAATATTCCAATTGATATGAATAATTACCAATTTACATTCATAATGTAATATTTAGATACTATTTCTTAAGCAACCACAGACGTGGCTTAGAAGAAGCACAAATTGTTCCACCTGGAAATGAAAAGGTAATAAGATTCAACAAATTGTTCAACGCTACCTTCTACTGAGAGAAATACTGAAAGTGAAGTTTGGTCATGACTCTTTATCGAAGTACATGAAATAAATGACCAAAATGGAACACAATTTTAAAATGAAGAAATTTTATTTTAAAAATTCTGTGTGGAAATAAGTCCATGAAAAGGAAAACAGAAAAGGTTTTTTCAAATCTCGTAACAATTAATTGAGATTGATTGAGAGGCAATGTGAGAAAAAGCTTTATTGTAACACTTAAATGTACCTACTTATATCCTGATTAGTAAGAAATTTCCGGGACAGATTGACTTATGGAAGACTTTATTTGTTATAGCAATATTGGAAATGAATATTAAAAATATGACTGTAAAAGTATTGCTACTGATTTTATGTAATGGTCAAATCAGTTAGGTATTTCATGTGATGTCTGAGCAGAGCAGTCAGTACAATGCCTAAGCTTCCAAATATTTAACATTATGTCTGAAATTTTTAATTAGTTTGTGAAGATAATAACAAACATAATTTCATTAATCAAATAAGAATTTTAAAAGAATAATGCTTTCATGTTATGATCGGTCATATATGTCAAATGCCTGTGAGTTCACAATAGAGAAATTATAACAAAATTGCAAGGAAAATGATGAACACTATGAAAAAATAATTTAAATATTCATGGGAAAAATAGTGTAATTGAATACAATTCAATATTTGTGGTCTCTTTTGCCCTGTTTTGAAATATCTATGCATGAACTTAATTGAACTATTTGATTTCAATGTACAATATTAGAGCTTACAATTCACATATCATCTTTGAAAAATACCTGGAAACAGAGACTATATATGTATTAAGGCAAGAGCTACCATGATCTCTTGTCTATCACAGAGTGAGCAATAGCATCAGGAATCTTGTCAGATTGTATTAGAACAAAACACCACCCCCAAACCACAAATAACTCAGTCTTTCATATATATATATATATGTATATATGTATATATATATATCTTCATGTATATATATACGTACGTAAAGAGATCTGAACATCTATAAAGAAAAATAAAGACTTGACATATATATGACTTACTATGCAATCTAACTACTGTTTTCATCTTTTCTTAATGGTCATTTTACAGCAGACCCAAGTGGTGTTTGAAAATAACATTCCAGTATCCCAATGTGTTGTAATTAGTGTAATTCACTTACCTTTATGTTACAGAAAGTCACAGTGAAAGTAGACAAATGTGTTGAAGTAACCCAGATATTCTGCTAAAACAGTTTCAGTTGCAGAAAGCTGTTAGTATACCTGGTATTGTTTCATCCCTGCTTGATCATGACTTTCAGTTTGCAGACACTCCTTTAGTAATGAAAGAGCAGAGATTGAATTGGCAGAGAAACAGGAAGAAAAACAATCGATGAATTGAAAAAAACGCCATGTTTTTTAATACATATGCTAAAAACATAGTGCCACTGAAACTTCAGAAATGAAAAGGCTGTACCTAACTACTTTGAGTGGGTGATCTGAACAATGGGGAAAAAATATAGAAGGCATTTTGCATTCAGGTAAAATTGCTGATGTTTATATGCTTAATGAAAATTTGAATTTTATTACTAGAAGTTTAACCATTTTTGTCTTTATAAAAATGAAGCAGAGGTTGGTCTTTTAAGGTTTCTTAAACACGTTTTTGCTTTTAAATATTGTAGTACAGAGAACTAACATGTTAATAGCTGAGATTTGGAAACTAGATAATGAGTGCTTTGGCACCAAATAGAATAGACTTTGTAGAATGCTGAGTGAAAACAACTGAAGGAAATGAGGAGGCCTGAGAACTGGCCTGTGAGTGCAGAAAGTTTCTGTACAGGCTGTCTGTATGGTGCTTTTTAAAAGACCAGGGAGACATAAACCCAAATCTATTGTTACAAGCTTCAAACTACCTTTGTAAGAAAAGAAATCAGGGGTTTACAAGCTGAAGTTATACATAGAAGTCATACATTTTACAAACGACCAAATAATATGGTTAGTTCTTGTGCTTTTTTTGACAAATGATACAGAAGATCTAAGGAAAAGAATGAAGTAATTCTATTAAAATGCTGGGATTTTTATTGTTTTCTCCTCCACTAGAAAACACTTTTAGTACTTCTAGCATGGACTGTAATTGCTTTTGCATTAAACTGTCATAGTCCTTCTTTTCAGTTATATCCTAACTACAATGCCAAGTTGCATTTGCTGAAAATACTGGTCAATCATGCTAAAATTCCCCCCAAAACATGTACATTTCTGCAGTTCTTCGTTATTGCAAATAGCTTGTAAAGACCAGTTGATACCTTTACCTTTTTTGAAGTATATTTCTGAATGATTGTACTATAATGTAGACCTATTACTCCAAGTGAATAGGTAATGCAGATCTATGATTCTCTCAGTAAAAGCATAGCACAAAGGAGGTGTCATGTGTCTTGTTGATTTAATTCTGTTAGCTTTAGCAGAATTGTGCTAGGAACTTGGACTATGTAAATACACCAAGACTTGAGTTATACATAAAAGACAACGATAGAGTTGAAGAGTCTGGGTAGATGACCCATATTTCAAGACATTTCTAAGTACAATATACTTAAATTGGTAATATAGTTTCAGAAAATCAAGGGGAACCCTCTACTACTCTGTCTTTTGACAGTCCTGCAAGAGCATTTCTGTGCTCTTGTCCCTTAAGCGCTTTCTTTGGGGGCCTTAGGACTTCTATTGCCAAAGATTCTTATTCAAATACTGGCTGAAATTATATCTGTGAGCTAACCAGCAAGCAAGAGACAAAATCAAATTGTGTCTTTCTTTCCCCCTAATCCTTCAGCAAATCCACTATAGAATGAATCCATCTCTGGAGTACTTGGTAACTGGTAAACAGATATAAATCACTTGCAAAATTTTGGGTAGATTCCTCACCAGGAAGTACTCAGCAATTCAGGAGTTATGAGGTCAGTTATACCCACAGGCATTTAATCATCAAATTTATAAAAATGTAAGCATTGTGAGATTATTCTAACCCTGTGGAGAAGTATGAATCTTGTATCTATTCAATACCACCTGCTACGCAATTTCTACAGTAGAGATGACAGTGGTCCTGTTTTGCTTATCGTTGGTCTAAGCAAACCTGTTGAAGTATTTTTAATTTCTCAGGTGCTTTTAAATGCTAAACCACAATATGACTTATAGCTATGTTTTATGTCTTTGAGGAATCTGTCCCTAAGCTACAGCCTGAAGAAGGCTTCTACATTCATTTAATCTGAATGGATTTTAAGAAGTTCCAGATGGCCCCAGAAAGCAAGAGTGGCTTCTCTCCCAGTACTGTGAATCATGACTGTACCAAATCTCAGCTAATCTTGTTGAGAAAGTCCCGCCCTTCCTCAGGTACCATATTTTCACTATTCATGCTATGAACTTGTGAGAAGGATTTGGTCTGCAAGAGGGATCTGACCTCACTCAAAAGTGTTTTCTTTCTCTCTTCTTCAGTCTTCCTGGACTTCTCTTAAATGTGAGTTGGCTTTCAGAATTTATGCCTCACCAACCGTATTTCTAGGTGAGATAATATTGTTTGTGTGTATGTGATAATCAATGAAAGGTTCTATACCTGACAACAATAAAGCATAAAGTGAAGGGATGTAGGTTTTTATTGAATAAGTAATTTCATTTCTATCAGATACATCTTCTGGCACCACACCCAACCTCTTTGAAGGTCGTCTGAAATTAATATTCCTCCTGTAAGCACCTGTAGTGGACAGGTGCCTGCATCTTATGAACCATGTAAAATACAGAGTACTTCAATGGCTTTGTCCGTTCTGGGTTTAAGACTCCTATTATGCATTGTATATTTCAGGTGACAGATGACTAAGAAGAAGAGAGGATGTAAATTATCTCACTGAAATCGTCATGGCCATCATGATAATGCCATTTTCCTAGTGGTTAAAAAATAAATCACAAACTTGCAGTGCTGTTGAGACCATGTGTCCATGACTTCTGGAATGCTTCTAGCTTTAAATGAAGACTGTGGAAGTCCCATTAATAAAATCAATCACATGTTGCTGCTTTACCTGGGTGTTCTTTTGACAACAATTTCTACTTTCTCTCCACAAGCTTAGGTTTCTGGGCTCCTTTATCATAATGCCCTTAGAGCGAGCAACTTCTCACTCACAAAAGTGTATGTAAATCAGTAGGAAATTAATGTCAGATTTACATTGATTTATTAATACCAGAGGAAGAGAGAGAGCTGCAAAACAGATTTAATTTCTCCTTATTTTTTTTAATGAAACTCAACTGTGGTGAATAAACAGGGAATGTCATTTAATGTCAAAGGACAATGTTCAAGAAAATGCTGGAAAGTGAAAGTAAAGGCTTGTTACATTTGCTGGAACCGTACCTGAATTACAGCTTACCCTACATGACTAACTTAATATCAAAGAGTTACAGGCAGATACTATGATCTTTGAATATGTAAAAGGCCATTGCTGTTACTCATATAGTAACATTCAAATTAGACTGTCAGCAGCCATCAGTTTTCTCCCTAATGTCTTACTAGTTGGCTGTACAAAACCAAGCAAAACAAAACTAATAGCTTCAAAAAAAGTAAACTTTTTCCAATATATACTTGTTTTATTGTTCTAATTTTCTACATTTCCAGAGAGAAGACAGAAATAATAACAACAGACTGGGTTTTTTTTTAGATAAGCTCATTTAAAACTCTTGATTACTTTGATCTTTATCTAATATAATACTCTAAGAGTCCTCATAAGACTACATAGAATATTTGGTGGCTTAAGGGAATAGTAGTTGAGCATGAGTTTTGTCAAAGTCATTAGTTCAACTTTATCATAGCTTCATAAAAAACTCTCTTTCCCAGGCTTTTTAGGTATTTGTATGGCCTGTAGAAAATAAAACATCAGTTCTATAATGATTCCTACTATGACATATGGATATGTCTTTAGTGACTTGGGTGGCACAGAAAGAGAGGCTAGGATATGATTTGCCATGTTCAGTTATGGCTCTAGGACCTTACAATCACATCACACATTTATCAGGAATAAGCTTCATGCCAGTTGTGGGTACTGGGGATACCCACAAGCCCCAATGGTTCTGCCTAGCCTTACCTGGGACACCCTAGCCATGGCTCAGAGAGACTATTGCAGCTCAACCTGGGGAACCTAGTAAAAGTCTGAGGCACGCTGTCGAGGGTTAAGTTTGCAGGGTGACAATAAAACCCTGGCAGATGTATTGTTAAACCCCTCTCCCCTCCCACTTCCCCCTTTTTGCCCCTCCCTCTCCCCCCTTCCCACTAAGGACAGGCAATCGGGAGGAAAAGAAGGACAGAGAGAAGAGAGTTGGAAAAATTAACAAGGTTTTACTAATGCTACTAATAAGAGTAGAGAAAATAATACAAAATATACAAAACCAATCTTGAAAGTCTCGGCAACCAAAGTCCTGGATTAGACTCTGCAGCCAACCAGAGCTGGATTCAGTCTCTCACTAGGCCTCAGTTCACAGGGACGACTAGCAAGGTCCTCTCCTAATGTCGGCCATAAGCAGAAGGGAAAAAGCAAAGGCAAAAGGAACGAGATCCTCGTGATCTCCCACTTTGATATGAAGTATTCACGTGAATGGAATGTTATACACAGTTGGTCAGTTTCTTGGTCACCAGTTTCTCATTGCCTCTCTCACGAGATGTCCATCCCTACTTATCAATAAGTTTGCATTCCATTGCTAGGTTTACCAAAACATATGTCTGGTTCTCCAGAAAAATGCAGTTAATATGAAGGCTTTAGCTGACAGGCAAAATTCACTGAAAGAGAAACTTGCTTTTAACAAAACCAGGACACACGCCACAGGCAGGTCAACACCCAACCTCATCTCTTGCTGCTCCTGACTTGGCTAGATGACCTGGCATGACCTGGGACCTGATCCCTCTCCTTGCCTTTGCCTACTAGTTGTGGGCCTGTAGTGGGATCTGTTACTGCCATGGTCACAGCGCCCAGCGCCCCTTTGCAGGTGCTGTGGGTGGGGTCACTGCCCTGCATGAGGAAGGGTGAAGGGTCAGCTTGTTTCAACCCAGCTCATCACCTTGGCAGAGCAACCCTGCTCTGGCTCCTCCTTGACATGAGGCACCTACCACATGTCTATACCTATCCAGAAACAGATATTTTTTTTTTTTTTTCCCCAACTGTCCCAGGTTGTCTTGCATTGCTAAAAAAGTCCTGTATATATGTAGAACACTACCTGCTGGAGGGACATGCATCCCATTTGCCCTTGGGAGCTCTACCTGGAATTTTGGTATGTGACTTACGTTTAGTAGTAGTGGAAAAAGAACAGCCTTGGGAACATGGGTGATCACTTCAGTGTATACCACACGATTAACTACAAACACAAGGTAAAATTGTCCCCAAAATAACCTTTCTGATTTTCTAACATAGGCAGATTTCTGAGGTCCCATCATGAAGACAGTCCAAAATCATAAATGTGATCACTGTTAGAAATCACAGCAGATAAGACAATGAAGAAGAAGCACACATAATGAAGTGTGATCTGATTCTTTGACATGGGAGATGGAGAACTTCACAAGGAAAAATGTCTGGCTTTAGATGTGAACAGATGTAGAGGTTAAATGTGCCAAGGTCCACCTTCATGTTACTTAAATGAGACTATACCCTGTGCCAAATGATGGGATGCCCCATGATACTGATTTTCCACCAGCGTGCACTTTGTAGGATACAAAAAAAAAACATACTATCTATCATACATACTAGCTAACATACTATCACAGTCATGAGACCAAATCAATGTGTCTGACCTCCAAAAGTTTGTCCTTTAGCTTATTATAAACAGCAATGAAAAATGTGAAGCTGGAGCAGTGTGAGATGGTCTATTCACATTGCGCTCTTTTATACAGCATCTCCACCTGCTGTTGTATGATTTTTCTTAGAGTGGTGATAGTGTTAGACATGTTAGAAAAAACATTGAACTATTTAGACAGTTAAAAATATCTATAAAATTATACAGCAGACCAGTCTAGCAATGCAGACAAAACTTGTAAAAGAAAGTACAAAGCAAGTCATCTGTTCTGCCTTGCCAGTCCTTTAAGTAACATATAGAAAAACTATTAAATATCTAATATTGAAAGGGAATTGATGTTTTGACTATAACATTTACAGATATTTTCAACTTCATAGGTGTGGTTGTAAAAGTGATCTCTGGAGAATCTTGATATGAGAGAAAAGCAGTCATTCCTTTATAAGATATCAACCCCTTTAAGGTTTTCTGGTTGTGTCTAGACCTACCTGTTCAGGTACAGTATGGAAAGCCTCAAGTATCTATCCTTCCTCCTGCTCCTTCCTTCCCATCCACCCCTCTCCCAGCCCCAACCCATGACTAAGCATAACTGAGACTGTAAAGTCTAGCCTCATAGAATCACAGAATGGACGAAGTTGGACTGGACTTCTGGGTGTCATCTGGTATAAACCCTCTGTTTACATAGAGCCATGTTAAGTGTTTCTTGATGTTCAGAAGAAGCCTCTTTTGTTTCAGCTTGTGTTGGTTGTCTCTTGTCCTGTCACTGGGTACCACTGAAAAGATCCTGGCTCCATTATCTTTGCAATCTTTTTTCAGATATTTATATACTTAAACAAGATTCCCCAGAGTCCTCCATACTGAACAGCACCCTAATCTAGTGAAGGATCCCCTTGCCTATGCCAGGGGTCTTGGACTAGATGATCTTTAAAGATCCCTTCAAACCCAAACCATTCTACAATTCTGTGATTCCATGATTCTGTGATCCTACGATTCTACTTTAAACACAATTGGACCCAGTATTGACTCCTGGGCTACACTGAGATACTACATAACTAAACACAATGTCTACAAGGATCTTATGGGAGACAGTGTCAAAGACGTTACTGAAGTCCAAGTACATAATATTCACTGCTCTTCCTTTATCTACTGGGTCAGTCATTTCATGATAGAAATTTATCAAGTTTGTCAAGCATGTCTTCACCTTGGTAGATCCATGCTTACTACTCCTGATGATTTTTTGTCATTCATGTGTTTGTAAATGATTTCCAGGATTTGTTACTCCACCACAATCCCAAGGATCAAGGTGGGACTAAACAGCCTGTAGTTCCCTGGGTCCTCCATCTTGCCATTTTTTCAATATAAGAGTGATGTTTGCTTTCCTCCAGTCTTTGGGCCTCACAACGACATCTGCCAGCTCCCTCAGCACTCATGGGTGTATCCCATCAGGGCCCATGGACTTACGTATGTTTAGTTTGCTTAAGTATTCCCTGACCTGATCCTCTTCCACCAAGGGTACATCTTCTTTTCTCCAGACTTTTCCCTGATCTCTGAAACCTAGGATTCCTGAACTCTAGCCTTTCTAGTAAAGATTCAGGTGTCCAGAATTTCCTTTCTAGGAGAATAATTGTGAAGATGAGAAGGAGACTGAACTCTGTCAGGTCCGACTCTCATAGCCAGGCTGATATTTGCCCAAAACACAAGCATAGGACATAGGAAATAGTCCTGTGTCCCTAAACTAGATGTATAGCCCAAACTAGACATACAACTGTAGTGTTCCTACCTACTTTCTGTCTGCTCTTTTTGTGATTATATCCATTCCTCTTTGAATCATTTTGCACAAGTTATGTCACTGGAAACAAAATAACAAATTTTTGGGGGGGGGGTTCTGGGGGGGTGTGTGTTTTTTTGTTTGGTTGGGTTTTGTTTGGTTGGTTTGTTTTTTGTTGTTGTTTTTTTTTTTTTAATGAATTGTTATTTTGTTTTCAGTGACAAGAGAACTAAGCTAAGTTTTTATTATGTTAATTTATTTTTTTCCCATGGTCTCTTAACAGTATTCCACTTACCTCTGACAAAAGCTCTCAAGTGTTCCTTTACATTTCAGGCTGTTTTCAGCCCTCTCAGGAACTGTTTCTCAGCACTTTCATTTCTTGTGCTAATTGAATATTTGTCTGTCTTTCTTAAAATAATTTATATGAATGTCCTTTTGTCAAGGTTTAAAGCAAGACGACAGTAACCGTGGCAGACGCTCTCTGTTACCCCCTTTACCCTCCCTTCACCCTCCACCTTTAGATCAGAAAGATGATAAGGAAGATAAGGAGGAAGAGGGACTTAGACTTCAAGTTGGAAGGTTTTAAAGGGTTTTACTAATGCTACTAATAAATAGAAAATATATACAAAATATACAAAACCAACCTTGAATGCTCAATATAGAGTTGGCATCACTCCAGCAGCGGTGGAGCTGGGTGGGCAGAGCTGGTGTGGCTCCAGCAGCTGTAACGCAGGTACCCGGAAGTCCTGGGCAGGGCTTCACAGCAAATTGGAAACCGGATTTCAGGGATGTAGGGCCTGAGGTCTTCCAGATCTCAGGCAAACGGACAAGGTCCTCTCTAGATGCCGGCCATGGTCAAAGAGAGGTCAGACCCTCGTGATCACCCTCTTATATAAGGGGTATGACAATTACGGGATGTAATACTCAGTTGGTCAGTTTTAGTCACCTGCTCCATCCACTCCTCCTCAAACATGCCCCTCTTAAGACAGAACATGGGAAATCTTATCAATCTTTCTTGGCTACCACAGTAATAAATCCAAACATGAGCTTCTTCAGTATTCCCTTGGTCTTATCAGCACCGAGTACAGCATCTGAGGAAAAATATGCAGGCAAAAACTCAGAAAAGTACAGTCACCTACAATAACTTAGCTGAAAGGAAAAATCACTAAATGAGAACTGGTCTTGTTTTTAATAAAACAGGGCACCTTTTTGTGATCAAGTTTATTATAACAAACTCTAAAGAATGCATGGCTTAATTTTTGTACTCTTGAGGACAAGATAATTACATTGATGATCCATTATTGCCAGTACCCTTATGACAATTTTTATGAGATATTCCAAAACACAATGGCACTTAAACAATTTGCAAGAAGATAGCATGATGAGTTTGAACTGTCAAGCTACAAAGGATGTATTTCTTTCTGGAGAAAGACATAACTCATTTCCCTTTGCTATTTTAACCAGTACTGTCAACAGATTTGAATGGGTAGGAGGCAATGTTTGTGTCAGAAGGAATAAAAGAAAAAAAAAAAAGTTTGTTTTTTTTTTTGTTATATAAGACATAAGGCTTCAAACTTTTTTGTCAGTTTATTACAGCTGTTAAAGGATAAACTTTTCAGAATCCTCAGTGGTCATGCACCAGAAGTCAAGCACCAATTCTGGGGTTTTTTTTCAGTGTTCAGTGAAGGCTGTTTATCCATTTCACTTGAGGTGAATATGCTTGCTTTTTTCCTGTTTGATTGGGTTTTATTTGGTTTTGGGTTTTTTTGTCTTTCTCTTTTTTTTGATGAATTTTGAGAAGTAAAGATGTTCAGTGGTTTAAAATTTCATAAAGAACTACTAAAAATGTTTAACTTTCGTATAAGCAAGTGTAGTTGTGTTGACTGTAATAACTACTACATAATTTTCCTTGTTTCGTGGTAGTGCAGTCATCCTGTCAGCAACCTCTAACCTAAATATATGTAAATCCTCTCAGTTTTAGGTCAGTCTGCTCACAACACAAAGGTAAGAATGACTTGCAAAACACCTTATCAGAAACTACAGAAACTACTGACTTTCAGCTTTAGACATTTGGAAGCCTGCACAGTTAGTTGAGTTTTGTTTTAAGATATATCTCAAGACTGTTGGATAAAGTGCCCGTGTAGAGGTAAAATGATTTCATAACCAATATGCAAATGTGTAACCAATTGGCTCTTTAGGACTGCCCTCAGAGTGTGAATGTAGTGATAATGTTTTATATATAATGGCTCACTTGCATGCACACCAGGAAAGAACCCTTTTCCGGGGACAACAATAGGTTTGTCTTGTTTTGGTCTATTACCTTTGATGTTCTACTATTTTCTACATTACTGTATAATCTCAAATTGTTTCAGAAAATCAACTTTTTATAGAGAAAAATATTTAGTTCAAGAAGTAAATATAAACATTTTCATCTAAACAAAGGTTTCACACTGTAGTAAAACATTTAATTATTGTATTGTTGAATATATTTAATATTATTGTTGTTTCTTTAGAAACACTGAGATTTACAATTTTAGCATGTATGTGGCAAGAAACTGCACTGAAATAATGACTTAGGGATATACTGATAAGAACTGGTATTATACTTTGAGTAAAGTTGAAGTGTCATGCAGTGAGTGCTACATGACTTTAATAGCTTTCTAATGATGCCAGGTCTATTTTTCCTTAGAAGGCAGGTGCAGTCAGTACACTTTTAATCCTTTCATTAACCACTTTTACTGTTTGTGAATTTTCTGTCATGTCTCACATTTGGAATAAGATATCATAGATGCAAAAAATAATCTTGATACCGTATTAGCAAATGGTAGCATTTAAGATGGTAAGTGTAGATGTGACTCTGTCTGCTGGAAGAATGTTCTTTGAACATGAGAAGCTAACTACCCATTGAGCTGCATTGACTTCATGAAAATGATACAAAGGACTGAAATAACATCTCACTTGAGAGCCATGCACCTTTCTTTTTTTTTTTTTTTTTTTTTTTTTTTTTTTTTTTTTGTTGTTGTTGTTGGAATTAAAGCCAACATACAATCAAGATTTATTTTTTTAAAAAATTAGGTTTTGTATAGCTTTGGCTGGGTCTCCCAATGGCTGATTGCCAGTTAATAACAGTGAACTAACCATAGCTTTGTAGAAACCAAAGGTCTCCCTTATGTTTATCACCTCTCTTATTACAGGTCCCCTATCTTACTCACTTTAAACTAATCTTCCAAGCCGTGAAGCTTACAAATTCCTTGCCATTTGCTGTTGCACTTTCTCCCTCAAAACTGACACACCACTTTTCTAATTAAACGTCCAATACATATGATCAAAACTTTTATCTGGAGTGGTAATGGAATACCATGTTTTTTGGTACAGGTCATAATGAAGGTAGACTTGAAAGCAGAATAGGCTAGGCTAGGCTAGGCTAGGCTAGGCTAGGCTAGGATGGGATGGGATGGATGGGATGGGGTAGGATGGGATAGAATAGAATAGAATAGAATAGAATAGAATAGAATAGAATAGAATAGAATAGAATAGAATAGAATAGAATAGAATAGAATAGAATAGAATAGAATAGAATAGAATAGAATAGAATAGAATAGAATAGAATAAAATGAATAGAATAGAATAGAATAGAATAGAATAGAATAGAATAGAATAGAATAGAATAGAATAGAATAGAATAGAATAGTTCAGTTGGAAGGCACTTACAATGATCACCTATTCAAACTGCCTGACCATTTCAGGGCTGACCAAAAGTTAAAGCATGTTATTAAGGACATTGTCCAAATGATGCCTCTTAAACACTGATAGGCTTGGGGCATTGATCATCTCTCTAGGAAGGCTCTTCCAGTGTCTGACCACCCTCTTGGTAAAGAAATGCCTGCTAATGTCCAGTATAAATCTCCCCTGGTGCAGCTTTGAACAGTTCCAGTAGGTCCTATCACTGGATACCAGTGAGAAGAGCTCAAGACCTCCCTCTCCACTTCCCCTCCTCAGGAAGTTGTAGAGAGCAGTGAGGCTGCCCCTCAGCCTCCTTTACTCCAAACCAAACAAAATCAGAGTCCTCAGCTGCTTCTTGTATGACATGTCATCCAGCTCTTCCACAAGCTTTGTTGCTCTCCTCTAGGTGCATTCAAGGGTCTTCACATGCTTCTTAAATGGTGGGGCCCAGAACTGCACACAGTACTCAAGGTGAGGTCACACCAATGCTGAATACAGCAGGATAATCCTCTCCTTTGACCAGCTGGTGATGTCATGTTTGATGCATCATGGGATGGGGTTTGTCCTCTTGACTGCCAGGGCACACACTGCTGACTTGTGTTGAGCTGCTGCTGACGAACACCCCCAGATCCCTTTCTGCAGGACTGCTTTCCAGTCACTCCTCTCCTAATCCATACTTGTGTCCAGCATTACTCCATCCCAGGTTCAGAATCTGGCACTTGGACTGGTTAAACTTCATGGATTGATGTTTGCTTAATGCTCAAATCTATCTGGATCCCACTGCAAGGTCTCTTGTCCCTCACAAGATTTGACTGCACCTCCTGGTTTACTATCTTCAGCAAGTACATCATAGCTGGCTCAAAATTAGAATTTTAATATAAGTGTAATTACTAAATTATCAGAAATATAAGATGAAAAGTTCAGATTTGGATATAAACTTACATCAAAGTAAGAAGGTAGGAAATCATACCTGTAGCATGCATTTAAAATACTCATTTCACTGTCTTCCATTCAGAAAGCATCTGGTATGTTCTGATAGCTTATGAAGGCATTTTAAGAAGTTATGTATCCCTGACAAGCAATTCATGCAGGTATCTGCAGCAAATCTACTGTGCAATCCCAGATGCTGAAATTATACAATCTTTATTTGTCAGTAAAATGATATAATCTGTCTAACTGTCTACCTATTCATATCTGAATTCAGTTAGATTTTCAACCTACTTCCTCTCTACAGCATCAAATTCATTCTTTTCAAGTACACTCACTTTTGTTACTTCCTGAAATATAAAATCTGACTACAGAAGATCTTTCACTACAACTCAAAAAGACAGCTATTCTCCATCTAACAGGGTTTATCTGGGAATTCATGCCCTCCTGCTCTCCACACACACTGAAGCACACATATAGATATACACATGAGAAAAAAGTCAAAAAGCAAGTATTTTTAAATATCCTGTTATGACTTTTTTTTTAAGATATTGAAAATTGTTTATTCATTAAGAATGTAATTAACTTTCCACTTGAAAATAATTGTTCAAATTTGGTTTTCATGAGCATAAGCAGTTAAATATTTCTTTTCTCACCTCCTGCTTTGTTGTGATCCATGCAATTGATATCCTTACATTCAGGAGATCTGAGGGTCTGACTTCAGCCTCACAGAAAGCAATCCTATCACAGATCTCCCTCAGTTAATCATTACATGATGGTCTATGTTTTCACCCTTCCTTTAACTTTAGGGGAGCAAATAAACTTTAGGAAGTATACAGGATGGAGCTGAGAAAGAACTTCTCTGAGAAAAGCAGAGCGATGTGGGGTGGTTCCAACATCTGAGAAAAATGAGAGAAGAATGATAGTGGCTACTTGTAACAGAGGTGATCAGACAGAGTGACTGGCTGTAAGCAACTAAAATGATGTCATGCACAGGAAACCAGGAAGGGTTCTGGAGATGAACTTCACCACAAGTCCTGAAAAGACTTCTGTTAAAAAATGTTATTCTGTCATCAAATAAATAAAGAGATTTAAATTCTAGATAAGGAAGTCCATTGGATATCAAACCAAATGGTCAGTACAGTTCATGGTTTCACAGCAGTTATCTATGAGACTGCTGACACCACAGTTGTAAAATCATAGAATGGTTTGGGTTGGAAGGGACCTTTAAAGATCATCTAGTTCAAGGCCCTTGCCATGGGCAGGGAAATCTTGCACTAGATCAGGGTGTTCAAAGCCACATTCAGTCTGGCCTTGAACACTTCCAATGATGGGGCATTTAGTTTCTCTGGGCAATCTATTCCAGTGTCTCACCACTCTTGCATGGGAATAGCAGAAGAATGGCGAGGAGGTTGGCTAATTGTAAGTACACTCAGGTGGCTGCAGCTGGGGTGTAGAAAAAGCACATACATCACAGTAATTGTTTTACTGACCTTGTATGTTTGACAAGTAGAACCTCTCTATAAGATAACATAGGCCTGTGAGAAACTCTAAGGCACCTTATCATTATGCCTGAGATTCCTGCTTTGTTGTGAGAAAGAGTGCAACACTAAGCCTACTTGAAGCCTTGACATAGGCGAGCACAGGCAGCCTAGTGATCTTCTACCAGGGCTGAATTGCTGCAGCACGTGCATCCCCACTTGTGTAACCTCTGTATGGGAGCTTAGGTGCTACTTTGGAGATGCCCCAGTAGAGAGGTAAATAAAATAACACTTGCTCTTTGCAAATGCATTTATGGCCTCTGGATCTTCTTGCGACATGCCTGTGTTGGTTTACGCAACCCTCATGGTGAAAATCTTCCTCCTTATGATCAAAAAACCTTCCCTCTTCTAGTTTAAAACTGTTGCCCTTCACCCTGTCACTACAGGTTTGGTAATAAGTCTTCCTCCATCTTTCTTATCGGCCATTTTAAGTACTGAAAGGCTGCAATAAGTTCTCCCAAAAACCTTTTCTTCTCTAGGCTGAACAACCACAACTCTCTAAGCCTGTCCTCATAGGAGAGGTGTTCCAGCCTTTTGACCATTTTCATGACCCGCCTCTGTACGTGCTCTAACAGGTCCATGTCTTTCTTGCAATAGAGACCCCAGATCTGGATGCAGTACTCCAGGTGGGAGCTCTTTCTTCCTTTCTTCCTTTCTTCCTTTCTTCCTTTCTTCCTTTCTTCCTTTCTTCCTTTCTTCCTTTCTTCCTTTCTTCCTTTCTTCCTTTCTTCCTTTCTTCCTTTCTTCCTTTCTTCCTTTCCCTCCCTCCTTTTCTTCCTTCCTTCCTTCCTCCCTCCCTTCCTTTCTCTTAGCAACTCTGTATGTGTTTATAATTAAATGCTCTAGGCTAGAGAACAAGTGATTAAGTCCCCTCAGTTGAAAACTGTATGTACAAGTCTGGGTTTCCTATGATCAGGTCCAGCAGATAGTCTACTTAGAAAGCCACTGTGTACAGTACCCTCCCAAAATATAACTAAAAAAGTTTTCACTGAAAATGAAAAGAGATTTTTACACTTGTTTCAGTCTGATTGAAAAGGTTCTAATTGTTACAGGTTCCAAAGTGGATTGCTTTTCATCAGTGCTAAAATATTATTTTCCAAAAGAAAACAAACAAAAAACCCACATGCACATACATATTCTCACATGTTCATACACATCACCCAACATGTATAAACTATATCAATAGGTATCATGACAGAATCCTACGTCAAAACTTTTTATAGCTTTTTTCTTACATGAGGAAAGGAATAATACTTTGAAAGATGATCCTGTCTGTGACTATGTAGGAAGAAGCCTAGAATTCTATTTTTTCTACTTAGAAAGTACTGTGTATAGCCTGCACCTTTATAATGCATTTCTCTCTTACAATAAAAAGAAGAAAAAAAATAGAGAAGTTGAATAACCTCACCTTGATAAGATTGGATCAGCCAGACATGGCAGAAGTGTGACCATATCTAATATTTAATCTCAGGCATCTTGACAGTTAGATACAGTTTAGAAATAGGGGTACATAGTGACTTTGAACCAGACTGATAGAAAATTTCTTTAAAGATCCTCACAGTGGAGAGTACATTGAAATGCTATACCTCCTGTCATTGTTTCAGAAGCAGAATCTGATTTCCCTTGTAATAAGCCTTGGCACATCACCATGAAAGAATGAGGTGCCAGCTGTATTCTTGATATAAAACTTCTGTGAAGCCAATAAGGATACACCAGGAAGACATTTGGCTAGAAGATGAAATCCTGTCTTTTGTTAATGCTGAGAAAATCTCACAGAAATCAGCTAGGTTACACAGGTATTACCTAAGTAGACTAGTTTTCCTTGTTTGGTGTTTTAGTGAACAGTATTACAAAAATAAAGAACAAGAAAGCAAGAAGTTAATTAACATAATACACAAATCAAACTTCCAAATAATATTTGATTTTCATTTTTAGATATCAGATGTGACCATTCTTCCAGTAAAAATAAACTAAAATCAACCTGTATTATTTCAGTATTATTTAATAATATTTAACAATCACTAAGCTTAAATTTGTATCTTTGCAGTGTAATAGAATGAGACCTTCTAAGGAGATTTGGATTAATACATGCTGCAGTCATTTCTATAAATCGTAGTTAACATTTTGCAATGTAGTATCTAATGTTGAAGTTTTGCACCACATTAAACACCTACATAAATTTTAAATCATTCTGAAATCAGGTGATTACACTATAACCACTTCTAAATCTGCAAAATTCTGTACTTTGATGGTAAAGCCACATGGTGAGATATTCATTCGGACAGAGGTAGTAACTGAGAAATCAGTAAAACTGTTCTGGTTCTTATAGTTTGTAGCACCTTGAACTATTTCACTGAATCATGCTATATGTGTCAAAACGTGTGTTTCTGAATCCTAGTTGTGAAATTTTAACAGCACAGGAGCATATTCACACCCAAATACATACCCGAACACATAATTCTCTTATCTTCACAGCAAAAGATGAGGAAAAACTATTAGCAGAGAATGAAACAGAAAATCTATAATAATGTGTCACTCCAAACAACTATTAAAACATTTCATAGCTACATAAACAAGAGGAGAGAAAGCCATCTTACAATGTAACCAAATTACAGGACGGTACAGCTGCTTCTATCAAGGAAAAACAATTGCAAACTACAATCTGGATATTTTCCATTCATGACATATACCGCTGTTCCAGGGAATTTCCCAGTTGTTTTAATAGGATGGATAACCAGAGATTAGCCTTTATCATTTAAAATTTTAATATACTAGAGCAACAGCCAAAAAATCATTCAGACTTAAACGTGTGTTTCCAGCATTATCTTGCATTAGAGGGTTAATTACTTTCTTTTTCTTAATATAGAACTGCATTCAGTTGCTAAGGAAACCAATGATTTCTTCATGTCTACAAGTACTTGAATCTTGTTTTGTTTTCTTTGTTTTCAGGGTTGTTTTATAGGAGGTTTGTAGTTGCTGTTGCTGTTGTTTTTCACTAATGTTAAATCAGAAAAGGAGATAGAACACCAAAGCTTGAAACTAGAAAATGCAGTGATGGCCAAATTTGTGGTGGTGAGGTAGAACAGTGTGTTGCCTGTGAGGAAACAATCTGTAGGGTCTGCCTTTAATTGTTTCCTCCCAGAAAGCCAAGTTAGAAGCAGTGAGAATACATTGACTTTGAGCCCTGAAACTGCTGGTGACTCACTGTCATCCAGGTAAAGCTGCTCTGCCCGTTGACTATAGCTAACCACCTTTCCTCTCACATTCTTCTTTAGGTGTTAGTTGTGATAAAATTACATATGTTATAGTGAAAAACATTCAAGTTAGCTCTAACTGCAGCAAATCTGGAGGAGGGAATATGAACACAGAAAACTGTCCTGCAACATCCTCTCTGGTAATCTGCAAATTATCTGAAACTCAGAAGGAAGTCATAACAATGCATAACACTGCACTTCACCCACCTAAATCCTCCCAAAAGAATGCACTATAGGCTACTAACTAGAAATTTCTGAATCAGTTGAAGAACTGTTTTAATATTGAGAGAAAAGTAAAAAGCAGCGACTGGGGAAAGGAAGGAAACTAGACAACCCCTTTGAAGAACACTCTATTGAATATTGATCCTGGAAATGGAAATTTAGAGTGAATATAATATTTTATGTTATTTTGAACCAAATTTAAATCTTTGATGTCTCTTATGTTCCAGTACTTAAAGTATTATATTGCCTGCTTTTCCAGAAGGCAAAGAATATTATTCAGCATTGCAATGTATAACAAAATGTGATCACTTTATTATAATTTTGCCTGGCAAGATGTAACTAGCATTTATTGGTAAAGTTGGCAACTGAAGGACTTCAGAATTTGTCTACAAGCAGTTCTAAAACAAGTATGCTTATTTTGATCTCTTACAAGCAATGTTATGAATATGTTTAACCACAGGAACATACATAGCATCATAAATGGGGAAGAAAAATTTGAAAACCCCTTAGGTTTCTTCTGTGAAAAGGTTTATACATTTAGATTTAGACAGTCGTGATTTGGCCATTTAACTGCAAAAAACATGTCTTTTTGCTCTCAGTACAAACCTTTGTGTGTATAAGGGTCTGAAGCAGTGACCTTTTAACAGGCTTACAAGTATGTGCTAGCTCAAGAGTAAAACCCTTCAAGACCTCTACTTAACTATTCCTTTTCCTATTTCTCCTGTTGAGACCTTTTTCAGCAGCAGACTCAGCTCAGATGTGCTTACTGGGCTCCATCTTGGAGATTCTGAGTGATCAAAAAGTGGCCTCCTAAGCACTCACTCTACATACATTAACTAGCAGATCACGAAACAAGTAAATATCCGAGTATAGCAAGAATGATTTAAGTTTGTTGTGTTAATACCATTTTCATCACATTCAGTAACTAGATTAGAGTATATATTCAGGCTTACATGGGACAATCTGAATGGATTCTACAGAAAGAGATCTGGGGTTTTGGGCTGATAGCAAGTTAGATATGTGACATCACAGTGCAGAACTCAAGGTGGGCAGTGGAGAGGAAGATGCTGATCTCCTCTCTCTGGTGAGCAGAGATGGACACAAGGAAATGGAATGAGGCTGCATCAGGGGAAGTTCAGATTGGATTTTAGGAAGTGGTTCTTCACTGAAAGGCTAGTTGGTCACTGAAGAAGGGTCCCCAGGGAAGTGGTCACCCCACCAAGCCTGTCAGAGTTCAAAGAGCTTCTGGATTATGCTCTTAGTCATATGGTTTATTTTTAGGTAGTCCTGCAAGGAACAAAGAGTTGGACTCAATGATCATTATCAGTCCCTTTCAACTTAAGATATTCTATGATTTTATGATTCTAAATAATCTCACTTTGTGGAATAGTTAAATACTTTCTGGGAAAATGACAAAGATGGTAAATATGAAACTGAGTCTTTAATCAGTTTTATCACTTGTAGCTGAAGCTATTTTTTGAAGTTCAGGATTCATAGAAGTTGTTAGAAGCTCAGTAATTTCAGAAGTGGGATTTTTCCAGTAACATGTGAGTGCTGCTCAGAGTATTGCCTAGTAGATAGACTTTTATAAACTTGTTTTTAATCATCTGAGATTCATATTTTTTTTAGATTTTTTCAGAATTACATTCAATGCTGCTACTTGTAATGGAAAGCTTAGCTTTCAGGGAAATTTTTTGCAGAGCTGCTGCAGATCCCTTTGGGACCAAATTCTCTCTGGTCTGGTCCATAGCTACTATTTATGGTAGTGAGAATAATTCTCCCCACTCGTGATGTTTTCTAAGTATAATATGCATTATAAAGGATAACTTCCTTTTTCCTCCAATGTTCTTAAGTTTTATCTGACTTCTCTTTATAATTCAGTAGTGGTTTACGTCTATTTAGAAGTAGTTACAAATCAAATAATACATCTTTCATTATTAATCCTTCTAATGTACTAAAATGGTCTTCAGATCATACTTCACAAATACCTGGAATCTATTTTCTTAGTATTTTCTAAACAAGCCTTACAATAAAGTGTCATGTTAGAACCCTCTGAATGGAAGGGGAAAGGTAAAGGCAAAGGAGAAAAGCATGGGTATAAAACGAGTCTTAAGTACCTTGCATAAGAAGTGTCTGAGAAAGAATGTTACTTTTCATACTACATAGAAGTTGCTCAGATATTCAGGATAGGAAACAACATAAACATCTAAAATAGATTATGAAAATCAAAGGTTAGATTTACGGGCTTATTTGTGTGGCTCCAGTGACACAAAGCAGACGTAAACTCAGTTTTAGAAGGTGTTTCCCCTATGTCTATAGTTGATTTACAGAACACTCACAATCTTCATTTTAGCTGCAAAAATTCTTGAGCAACTAATTTTAATATGGTAGTCACCATTAAGTAATCAAGATGAACCAGCAGCTACAATGCAATATGAGGTTGAACATTCCTACTTTCTCATAATTAATGGGTAAATAACTGCAATAACTCAGCTACCATGGTAAAAACTGTACTGAATGTGATAATTTTTAGTGGTGAGCATAAATGGAGCTGCTATAGCACCTCAAATAAATATTTTATTTCTGCTTCTTCTTTTATGTGGCAAATGCAATGAACTTTGTAACTGTTTACTTGTCAAGTTGTACCTGTCAGGTAACCTCTGAGTTGTTTCTTGGTTTTGTCTTTTTCATCTTAATATTGAAATTGCAGTTACCTTAGCCCTGTTTTAAATATCTTCTTTTAATGGAAAACAGAACAAAACAAAAGCTTTAATTAGTATGAGTTGTTTCCAGTGTCAAGAATGATAACAGAATACAAGTTAAGGAAACAGCTCAATAATATGCATGTTCCTGCTTTTATGCCTTCCAGGACAGAGAAATATATTTTCCAATTCTCCACAAGAAAAATAAAAATCCTGAAATAAAGGCATTCTGTTTAATGACAAATAAAAAATTATACACTAAAGCAATATAAAAGTCGTCTAATTCCAAATTGACAAAGTGTAGCAGACTTATATCTGACACATTGTTTTAACTTTACCATTACTTCATTTTTCTCCATTTGTAGAGTGGGCTAAATGAAGTGTCTAGCCTAGCTGTGAATTTCTGTTCAAGGACTGAACAATCTTAATGTTCTTTAACTTGTTTGTTTGTTTGTTTGTTTGTTTTCTGATTGACCACAGTCACAGTGGAGAATTGCACTTGCCATCTTACAGAAATATTGAAAGAAGAGAGTTCCTTAACTTGCACCCAATCTACTAATCCACTCAATAATTCAGCCTGGCCAGTAGGGAAAGCAATTGCCCACAGCTATTGCAGTCATAATTGAACAGGAAAAGCAAGATCCTTACTTAAAACAACTGCTCTCACTATTTCTAGCAGGTCTGCTACATATGGAATGCATTTGGAAAATTTAATAAAATCATCATCCTTCATGTGTAGCTTGACACTTATGAATTATGGACTCAGAGACCTCAGGTTTGAAAAGAGGAAAGACAGAGTCTACAAGTAAAACAGGGTCAATGTAGACAATGCATGTATTCATTCAACTATACAGAAAATGCTTGCATCAGATGGCCTCTGCATTCTGAAGCAAATAATACTTTTGAGCCAACCAAAGCCTGTATGTACTTCTGTTCAATTTGATCATTCATAAAAAATAAACAAAACACCTAAACACCCAATAGTAGAAAAGCAACAGCAACACACAGAACCAAAGATTAAGATGCTTACAAATAAGGAATAAGAGCCAGTCCACTTAAACTGGGTTCAAAGAGTTTTCCAGGTATCTTTTAGGTTACTTCTTACTGATCTGGGTAGCTGAGGTGGAAGACATCTAAATCTGCGTGTCTACATGTAACATACAGCTCTAATTGGAGCCAACAGAGCACACAGAGAGATTCAGCTAATGAGTCACAAGATTTCTGGAAGGATGAACTAAATTATTCAAAGAAATGAGTCATGTGAATCAAAGAACATTGTTACCCTTTCAGATATTTTCCTTTCTTATCAGACGTCATGCCAAAATTAAGCATCTAAATTACCCACTCATGCTTCTAAAACAGTTAAATGTCTTTATTTCATGCATCATCTCCAGATAAAATATCTCCAGATAAATTGTCCTCTTGTTTCAGGGCTCACTTTTAAACATAGTGTCTTTGCTTTTACCTTTTTGAAAGATTATGTTTATCTCACTTCAGAGTTGTTTAATCCAGCTGCTGTGTTTTTTATGTCAGTGGTTGATATGTTGATCTCACTGGCAGCATTAGATTTTTCTGATGTCATCAGCTGAAAGCATGATAGTCAAGTGCTCTGGACTGGTTTACCTATACACTTTAAGGTGTGGGTCCTATCATGGACTGTGATCCAGTTCACAACATGAAATTCATGTTTTACTCAAGAATGGTATGTATGAATGTATAAGCAATGTGCACAAACAAGGCACCAGCAAAAAAGGGATGGAGGCAACTTGATAGTATTGGTGAACTTGTGCACAAATCAGGATTAGATTTATCTTCTCATAAATTTAGACATATAAGTAAAGTGCTTATGACTGGAATGTGATCATTCCAGGCTATGTGTTCATGCAATGAAGAGAAGTTGATAACTCTTAGAGAGGATTTTGCCCACTTAAGATCATCTTAAAAGGTCGATCTTTCCCTCCAAGTGACAAAATAAGCCAAGACTGACAAGTTCTCTGACACTGGCATCTCAGTTTACTGCCTAAATTGTCTGGGGTATGAACACAGGTTATTCTCAGCACAAGGTCTTTTCTGTAATATATATTTATTAAAAAAATAAAGATTATTCTTTGTCCAGTGACTGTTTCTACATATGTGCTCCCATTTGAGGAATTACAGTTTGAGCGCAGTAAAGGCAAAGCTCAAAATTCTCAGGAATTCATCAGGACTGATGTTTTTAATTTTATAATGAGCAATATTAAAGCATATTCTGAAGAGTAGTAACATATCACTCAATAATTTATTCATTGTGATTATGTGATACAGACTTTTTGACAATGTTTGAATTGAATTTGCATTAAAAAAAAAAAAAGTATCTAAAAATAAATTTAGACTTGTCTCTAATAGGAAATCTCACCTTGGGAGTTTCCACATTCCCGAGCCATGAAAAATAGCTGCTGGTTAATTCTGCCTTTCTGTCATGACTCAGTAATATAGTGATCATGTGCTTGAGATACCATCAAAAGTCTGAGCACTAGTTCTGAAAGTTAATCTCCTATTTAAATGACCTGAAAAAGAAAACTTGAAAAATCCTTATTTCTTGATGTACCTCTTCTATATTCTTCTGTAGAAATGGACTGGGAAAAATTAACTGAACATTTTTTTTTTCCCAAGTAAAGAATTTCACAATATTCTAGAAGTCCTGGGCCGTATTGTATACATCATTATTCATAACTGCTATGTCATGACATAACATATTATAAAGTGTGCTTTTCTATGTGAATTATAAATAGAAATGGAAAACTTCTGGGAAAACAGCTATTAAATTTGTCTACCTGGAAGAAGAAAGAGGTTTAGAAAGACATCTACAGATACTTTCAATTTGTGAAATCATAGTTATGTGTAAAACTTTGAGTAAGAAATAACACTTGGTTTACTGTATTAAGAAAGTAAATATAATACAACAATATTTATAATCTATTTGGAAGAGAACTGTTTCAAGATGGATCCTCTGTTGCATAACTATAAAACAAAATAGTGAAAATTACTCTCAGTAAGCGTGGGTGTATTTTACCTACCATCTTAAGAGGAGACACAGTCACTATTTGTAAATTAAGATTAGAAGGGAAAACAATATTTTACCTTTGATGTTAGTTCATTTGAAGGTAAACAGTTTCTTCTTCTTTCTCTAAAAATACACATAAAAGAAAGTGACCTTATTTGTTAGGTTCTTCTTTGTCAAACATGACTGTTAATCACTAAAATTGTGCAGCAGTAACCTGAGACATAGCAGAAAAATGACTTAACAAAGGGTAGGAGAGCGTGGTAATATTTTTCAAGCTGAGTTTTTCTATTAATTCAGATTATGAAAAAATAAGAAGAAATATGAAAAAAAAATACCAAAAAACACAAGTACTTATTTTAAATTCAAACATGGAAAGAATAAAAATATTTCGTCCTGGCATTTTGGAAGAGAGAGGAAAAAAATGATACAGCTGCAGAGCACCACAGTTTTAGCAGTGAAAAACATGTTTCTCACAAGATGAGATCTGCTATAAAATTGAAACAGAGTTTTCGAATGGTTTCTAAGTTTAACCTAACAATTTCACCTTTCATCACCCCTCAATAATAAGTGGCCACCAAATACTTTTTATTTCTTCAGATAATAATTCCCTCTTGCCTCTCTTGTTTGGAATTAGAAAAAATGTAAAAATGTGAGTTTGGGGAAACAATAACAGCTGAATGCTTCTGGGATATTAGTAACATTTGTGTAGACCTCCTGAATATAAGATGAACTCAAGCTTTCATACTTTTAAGTAAGTTTAGTAACCACAAGACTCTCCTTTTTTTTTTATTATTATTATTTTATTGCAGTCAATAATCAGGAGAATTTATTCTAACATTGCTGAGTTTTTGAGTTGTTTTTTGAGATTTAGATTTGTATGTCCTTTCCTTTCCTTTCCTTTCCTTTCCTTTCCTTTCCTTTCCTTTCCTTTCCTTTCCTTTCCTTTCCTTTCCTTTCCTTTCCTTTCCTTTCCTTTCCTTTCCTTTCCCTTTCCCTTTCCCTTTCCCTTTCCCTTTCCCTTTTCCTTTTCCTTTTCCTTTTCCTTTTCCTTTTTTCCTTTTCCTTTTCCTTTTCCTTTTCCTTCTTTCCTTTCCTTTTTTTCTTTTTTCCCCAGTATGTCCATTACTGTTTTACCTGTAGTGAAAAATAATAATAATAAAAAACTTAACCTTGCTTAAGTGTTACAAAAGTGCACTATAAGGCAATATTCAGAAATAACAAATGTAATGAAAGTCTAAGCTGCATTTCTGCATTTCAGGAATATTATTCACTTTTCTCTGGTAACAACTACTAAATTCCTGAATCTATCCAGTTTGTACATGGCCTAGGTTCATATCACCCTCAGTTCATCTCACATGTGATCCTTTTTTGAATAAACATTTTTATACACATTTTTTATTACTTAGTATCTCTGAGTACTCTTAATAATGAGTTTTGATCATGAAAGAGGAAAAATCCAGTATTCCAAAAGCTGAGAAATGCCCTAGCCCTCCTAGCTAAGCCCAATAATCTTAATATTTATTATCAACAAATAAAGATTCTTCTATCCTAGGTAGCTCAGATTGCCTAAATTGTAGTACATTCTAGAGGTTTCAGAGTTCATTCTAAACCATAGTGTCATTGCAAATGCGTCTGTGGGGTTCTCCACTTGGCAGAATGAGCCACTGGGAGGAGGAATAGGTCTTTGAACACAATTTTCTGTTGAAGCCTCAAGCTACCAGTCAACCTGGTGGGTGGTTTCTAGACTCTCTTTGCCACTATTTGCTGCAAATAAAAGCTTATCTAAGGGGTTTATTAATTGATCTTCATGTAACTTTCTGTTCTCTCACTGTTTTGTACTTTTGGGGTTGAATAAAAATGGACCATAGGTCACTGAAAATATTTTATTCCAGTAGCACAAGTATGATATAGTTTCAGAGTATATCTGCTCTATGTGAATCCAGAAAGTAGCTGGGCAGATCTTTCTTAAAGTATAAGATTCCTCAAGATACTTTATGAAGCATTATTCTCGCAGTTTTGGTGTCAAGGGCATATCAAGACCTTTGAAAAGTGGTTTGTAGCCATGCAAATAACCTTAAAGAAATGTTACAAGAAAAAAGAAAAAGCAAGGTGCATAACTTCATTAAGTGATTATTACTAATGCAGGCTCATTATGAATGTGTTTATGCCACTGAACAGTATAAACACCAAAAAACAAGGAGATCCTTGTCAAGTGGATACCAGTTGTGTTTAGAAAGACTAGTTCCAATAGTAAAAATACTCTTTTTGCCAATATGAATGAAACTCTTTTAAAACCTTCATTATCCACAGTTTTGTGTTGTTGACCTTTGTTCCGATAACTGCCTAAGCATTTACACCTTTGCCTCAGTGATAGTTACAATAAAATAATTATATTCACTAAGTACCTACCGTTTATATTCTACTTCAGTTTTTTATTGTTGTAGTAAAAAATCAACATTAAAAAGAAGAAGATTAAACAAGACTAAGGCTAAACAGAAGGAATCAAAATAAGCTGATTGTATAAATCAAAGTATTGGAAGCTACAATACTATACTACATTTTAGAGATGAGTAAGCCTAACAGTCTGACTTTCAAGACTGCTTCTGATCTATTAAAATTATAGCAGACAACAGAGCTTAAAGATTCTCAACACCTTTCAAAATCACACTGCTTTTACTTGGGTGCCCAGGTAAAGATTAAGGAATGCAACTTTGGGCCTCCTACTGTGACAATTTTCACTTCTGTCCTTTTTCCTCTCTCGGTATGCCTAATGCCAGCAAAAAAAAAAAAAAAAAAATCTGTTGGAAATATAACAATTTAATAAAGTACAGAAAAAAGAAATTGCTCAGAATTCCAGCTGGGTTTTCCACTTTGCTGGTAATTATCATAAGTGCCTCCCCACAACTGGAAATGAGAAGAGAAACTGCTGTTATTGCCATTTCCCTGCTCTCTATGTTGCTTTTTTTATCCACTGTAGCCCCCTAAACAAGTTATCCAAAATCAACAACTTGTGAGGCTCAGCTACCATGCACTCATTTCAAAAGCACTTTTGAATGCAGCAGTACCCACATGCTGCTTTTCTTCTCAGCTATTAACTTCTCAGCCACCAAATAACATGCCAAAGGAAAGATGGCATTTCACAGAAATGGGAAAAACAAAACAAAACAAAAAGAACAAAAGAAACAAGGAAGTATTGCTGCAAAAGCGCTGGGGCCTCTGGCTAATTGAGCATTACATATATTCCAGTTAATACATTATAGTTTCTCATCCTGTGCCTTGGCATCTCTTGGTGAGGAATTGACCAAAAGCTGAAGAGGTCCTCAGATGGCCTGGGGGCCATAAAAATACCGCACTGCCATCTGAGTACTGGGCATTTAGAAGAACTGAGATTATAAAAAGGACAGAAACAAAGCCTGAGAGGCCAAGTGAAGAAGACCCTGGAGAATAGTTATCTACCAGTCCAAATCAGAGGCCCCAAGCAGCCCAAGGTCAGAAGCAAAGGGGAAGACCATTACCCAGAATCACTGTGCTACCTTCAGTGACCCATGCCACTGTGCATGGACCCCAGGAACACCTCTTGAAAGCCTGATGATACATCAGAGTAAAAGATATTACAGATAACCGAATATTCCTGCCTGCCTGCAGAAACTAACTGTGCAACATATTCAGCTCAGTCCCTTTCATGTTGATGGGGAGAGATAAGCACATTGAAGAAGCATTTCAGATGGCACATGAGAGGAAAATACATTCTGGAAGGGCCTTCTCTGCCTATTTCCATTGACTAGGGAAGGAACTTAAGCTGACTAGGCTCCTAATTTATGTATTAAATCTACCACTGAGCAGGAATAATTTTATCTCTGTGTTTGTCTTATATCATCTTTGAACTGACAAGTAGAAGTACTATAGTTGCAATAAGATAATAAAACTATGTTTTGGTGGGTTTTTTGCTTTATTTACTTTTATAATATATAGTATTTCCTCTTGTCGATTTCACAAAGAAATTTACTGTATTAGGTTAAAATGAAACAACAACATCCACTGGCATTTGAATAAAACAGCACAAGGAGACAAAACTAGAAGTTACCATTGTATACAGTGTTTAGTCTGCATTCGGTTTTAACAGTATTATGACCTTGAAACTAATTTTAGTTTCTACAAAACAAGCTGGTATTTATTTTTAATAATATCAATGCAAATAAATTATTGTCTCAAAAGGTCACTCAAGAGAGACATAAAGGAAAATGCAGAATGTTAGATGATGGTTCACTTCTCATCTGTTTAATTGCAGTGTCATTATGTAAACAGAAATTGACAGTGTTTTAAAGCTACCTATCCAGCTTATATACAAATAAACAGCTTTATAAATGCAAGTATATCATAGTATTCAGTACAGAAATGTTATCTGAAGTCTCTTAGATTAATTTAAAACCACCAATTTATTTTTAAGTGGATGAGTCTCTTCTGTTAAACTGATAGAAAATGATATTATAAAGGACTATTAATCAACTTAAAAGTGGATTATAGGCATGAGGCATTTTAGGATCCATACTCTTGCAAACCTTCACTACTGAAGTAAATGAGAATAATGAAAGCGTGTAAAATAGTCAATGTTTTCTAATAAACATTGACTTTTTTTAGAGGCAAAACATGAATTCTATTTTTGAGTGAAATAAAATAATTGGTTACTGAAGGGAGTGCAGTTCTGCAAACAGAACAAATCCACACCTTAGCAAAGCATTTGCTAGAGAGTCTCATGAAATATCACTCTGAAAAATCAAATTTTCTTGGATACAAACCGTATGATGTAGCATGAAAAAGAGCTCAATAGCCATAAACAGTAGTTAATGATGAGCGACAACTTATCAGATAGAGAAACATGTCTAAGGGCATACTAGTATAAAGAGTTTTGGTGTCCCTCTTTATCTGACATCTTCATTAATAATTTAGAAAGGAGTTCAAATATCACACTAATGAAACTCACAGATGATGCTAAATTGAGATATGTTGCAAATACAGAGAATTACAAAGTATAAAATAGTGAGACACTAGGTGTGAATCCACATAGATAATAAATATCTGGCACTTTCACTGACTTCACCAGCTTAAAGTTTGTCTCATACTCTACATTATGCATACATAAGTTTCATGAAACTTATTTCCAAAGTCAACTCACTCCTTGTTTACAAATTGGACCTAAAAATTTTTCATTATCATCAGAGAATAAGACATCTATAATAATCACTAAGAAATGCAATGATATTTTTTGCGTAACCAGAAATAAATATATGAGAAAGAAGAAGGTAGATATATGTAAAGGAATAGACACAGAGAGAGAATAAAGAACATTTTAATAGATTACTCATTAAGCATTTTAATACATTTCAATATGAAATAAAACAAATAAATCATTATTTTCATATAATACATTTTGCATGAAATGTATTCTGTGTAACTAGTAATACAAAAATGCTGGAATTGCAGGGAAGAAAAACCCTGGTATTTCACCCTGTGTTCTTCATACATAGGAAGGAACTTAAATTTGTTTGTTTATGGCTGAAACAGCTGACGGGTCACTGTATGATACTAGAGTTCCTCATATTCAGTTTCTTCAGTTTTGTTGGATTTTTATCTCCTAGTGACATACAGTCATATATTTCTTATCTGTCTAGAACTGCCTTTGCACCCATGTTGAACCATTGTCTTCAGCTGGGTTTGCTGGGTAAGCAAAAGCACTTTTCCTTTTTTGCCTCTTTCCTCCTTTCTCATGAGGAACATATTGCAGGATCAGGCATTGTGATATCATAATGGAAGTTCAGTGTTGCCGCTGAAATGAAAAGTTGTTCTTAACTAACAGTAAACAGGTACTGAACATGACACAAAGACCATTAAATTCCAACATTTGCCAATGTTTAGATTTATTGGTTTTCTCTATATGTAGATTTTGGGTTTTGTTAGACTCATCCAGTTTACTTTGCGGCTTGTTTTGCATATTTTAACAAGTTTCTCGATTAAAATACATTAGGCACTTTGTGCCTCTGCCCTGCTCTTGAAAACTTTCAACCCATACAGAATAAAAGTTATGTCAGTACATGAAACTTTTTCAAATGTAAATAAGTATTTTTTTTCTTATTAAGAATAAAAGGAAAAAAAAAAAAACACAACACAAAATAATGAACAAACAACAAAGCAAACCAAAACAAAAAACAATATTAATCTGATAAATCCACTGGTTGTATTTTATTTAAATTTTGAGAACTTCAAGTATTCTGAAGGGGGAAAATGCTTAAAATGGAAGAAAGATGTAAAGGATTTTGGAAAGAAAATTACACAGTCTGTAACAGAATTTATCTTTTTGGTTCATATGGTATGGTGCAAATGAGTGCATTGTGCACATGCACAATAGGAGATTATTATTTTAATCTTTCATCTATCCAGTCAAATTGGTAAACTAATTCACCTTGTTAATATCCACCCATGTTGATTTACTGTAGCTAATGCAACATACCAAATCCCATTTAAGGGTCAAGAAGTGGAACAAGTGTCCAAAGATAAAGTTTGATCCTTTGCTGCAGAATATGCTGGAGTCCTCTGTATTGGCATTCGGCATGTCCAAGAAACAGAAACAAAAGTTAGCAAGGAAGGAAGCCTGTGGATGCTGCTGTTCCTGTAGTAACATGATATAAATGGAGGAACAACTGCAACACACTAACACCTTTCAAAATCTCACCGTTTTCTCTACAGAATAAAATAATAGAAGGAAAAGCTCAGGAGTTCTCTAGACTGATGATCTCTTGGAGTTTCATGTATTTTTTCAGTACCTCTGTGTCACAGATACAAATACTTTTTTTTTCACCCTGTTTTTTGGCCTTTAGCTAGTGTAAAAGCTTTTTTTTTTTTTTTCCCCCAGACTCCCTCTGGTCTACATTCCTTAAAACACCTCATTCCTAAGCAAAATAAAGGGATCTGAAATCATAGCTGACATACTATGTTAAGATTTTGAATTCTGAACACTTAGATAAAAATCATAGTCAGTCCTCTATGAAGGTTCATGTAACAGCACTAGAACTTAGGATAGCTACACAAATTGAGGTACTACAATCTATCCAAGATCCTATAAGACATAAAGACTCATCTAATCAATTCTCCTATTTTATAAGATTAGAAGTTACTGACAAAAGTGATAGATGCTCTTGTGAGTAACATAAATTCAATATTTATATACAGTTAATAACTCAGGGGGAATTATATGAAATTACCAATTAGAACCAGTTACATAATGCCATTAGCTGCACTGCTTCTATGCATTTTTTCACTCAATTTCACTAACAGATTGTTCCTATGAAAAGAGTCTTCTGCTAGGATCTTGATTTTGTAGAAAACAAAACAAAATAGGCAAGTTCACATATCAGTCATCAACTATGCGATTTAATACAACCCCTTATAAAGACTGCCTACTTTATTTCCTTTTATCAGGGGGATGTGACTAAATTGTCTTTCTAGTTCCTCATTAACTCCGGAGAGTATCATTTATTCATCAAGTAGCCTTGTTTAATTATGAGGGAAAAAAACTTCCAAAAGAACACGTTGGTTTTTCACACCTCCCAGTCTCTTCCAATAAAGAATAAGCCTCATTTGCATTAAGTTCTTCTAGCGTAAAATTATTCTATCTGTACGACGGTCCTGGAAAAAATCACTGTTTTCTATTTGGGGAGCCTATTAGAACACCACACCTCCACACAGACAGTAGTAGATATCACATGCATAGTAATCATGAATATTTATCATGAGCTGTATTTGAAATAGAACTGGACCATAGAATATATAATGATGGGATGCCCTAGCATTAAAGAACATTAATACAGAATTAATTTGCTATGACTTTTCCAGAGATAGACATGGTTTGTATGGAAATTAATGAATTGAATTTTCAATGAGATGTATTCACTTGAATAATGATAGTGCTTGAACAAGCATGACAGTGGAACTCAAGTGCTCAAGAAATGTTCAAAGCACTGACTGAGGTACAACCATAGTTGCTATATGCCCTAGGTTTGACATGCATGGCATTTGCCATTATGTATGACCAAGAGGAATACTTCTAGACGCATCAGAGTTTCAAACAAGAACTAACTCTAGAAGACTATGTCATCTCTAACTTTGGAAGAGTTTTATCTAGTTCAGGGTAGATGTTAGACATTGTTAGAGGAACCAGTGAAAGCAACTTAAAAAAAAAAAAAAAGAATGAATTAAAAAAAAAAACCACAAACAAACCCCTCACGATTGATACATAGTCATAAAGTAATTTGGAAACTAAGAAAGCGTTTTGAGGTGTTTGTTTTCTCTGTTTCTTGGACTATTTATGGTGATAAGTGAAAAAGTGACCTATTGAAGACTTAGTTAGTTATCAGCTAGATAAGATGTAGAACTGAGACAGAAAAATGAAACAGCAAGAACAGTTCAGACTGGGTTAGATTCATTGGACTTTTTCTGGGTGAATGTCACCTTCTTTGACTCTATTCATTGATGTAATGAATGCATGTTTCTGCATGGGGACCTATATCTGCTATTCTTAAAACTAGACAGGTCATTTAAATATACTGCTTTCACTCAAGGTTGGCTCTGATGTGAGTTTATGTTTGTTTTCTCTAGATCTGATTTAAAGTTCACAGAAGCAGATCTTCTTAAATTCTTGAAAGATTTAGCACTTTGTCAGAACCTCTGTAAAAGTCAAACCTCCACTATCCTTGTTTGCACAATCAGTGGGTCAGGTGTGTTTCTCATACTCCAGAGGGACATGTTGCATGACAGTGCAACCACCAATGTCATTAAACTTGTGAACATATTTAGAGAGGAGTGGGCTTTAGCATAACAGGAATTTCCCAAATGCTCTGCTTGATAATCTTGGGCAGTTAATAATAGCTATCATATACTTTTGAAGATCTTGTAACTCCACATACCATCAGAGACTGTGTTAATCCCTCTCTAGACAATGAGAAATAAGCATCTTTATTAGGACAGCTCTTTATGCATTTATAAGCAGGATTTCTACCAAGTACCCCTTTTGAAAATGTATGAAGAAGGAAGAAGAATCATAAAACGGTGTGTAACTATAAAAGGAGATAATAAAAAAAGTTTTTAAAACTTCATCTTTTTTTATTATCAGACAATTATGAGTGTGGAGGATTAGTCAGATATGCCCAGTTATACAATTTGCAAATGTTCTCTTGCAGAAACAGACATAGCATACACATTAATAAGATATACTGCATATACAGCTTCTAGTTTACATGCTTTGATTACAAATAGAATGTCATGTCTTAGGGGACAGCATGATGGCATCGATGTTACTAGCAATAAAATGCAAGAATATAATGAATGAAGCTTTATTGGCTTGTAATTTCAATGTCTCAACACTTTTAAAAATCAGAATGTTGCTTGTTACTTTATTGGAGGCAATTGTTGCCACAGTGCCAGCAAGTATCTTCTGGAATTAAGGACTGAGAAATCCCTATTGATTATAGCATTACTGTGCTGTAAAAACAATTTGCATCTCAGTCCTTAGAACACTGAAGAGTCTCAGGTAGCTGCCTCATTACTGAGAGCTAAAACATGTAAAATGAGATCTTACATTTTAAACTACACGATGGATGTAAAGTTTGTTATATTTGTCATTCCATTGATTGACAAGCATAACTGTCACGCAAAACATGGATAAAGTACATTTTAAACTGTACATTTTGTGTCAGGAAATAGAGTAAATGTAAAAATTGATTTCACAAAGATGCAATTTTAATGTTGTAAATATATTTCTCTTTCTGCACATCCTAGATTGATAAAATGGTGACAATAAATGTATAAATAAGTACTTTTTTCTAATCAATGTCATTGTGTATTTTAGAACAAAAATATAGCTGAGTACACTCCTGTAAATAGAAGGTGTACTTGTTATTCCCATGTCCACAGGTTGTGTTGAAAAGTTTCTTTGACCTTGGCTTTGCATTTTCTAGAAATATTCTTGTACATATCACTGTAATGGGAAACATGACAAGTCAGATACAATCTCTTTTTTAGTTTTAATTTCTGTTTCTACATTTTATACTCAGGCATATTAAAACAAACAAACAAAAAAAACCAAAACAAAACAAACCACACCACAACCACCACCACAACAAAACCAACAACAAAACAGCAACAATAAAACCCCCATTAAAACCAAAATAACATTTTAAATACTGAGTATTAAATTGCAAATTCAAGTATTTAAAATTAGTGAATACTACAGCTAGATTTACCTTAAATTGGTGTCATCTAATGTATGTGTTTTGACAAATTTAGCTGCATACAGTAAGTGACTAGCTTAGGTAAATAACATAATGTAGAAATAACTACAGTGATTTTGACCAAAGATCCATTTATCGTAAACTTACGTAGTTGACTATGATCTTTCATGAATATCAAAGAGTGTAAGATTAATATTTTCCTAGAATATTCTTGTAGTTTTGATAAGTTTTTCTTTTTGCTAGCGCTTCTTAAATCAACACTAGTGTCTTTGTATTTGAAATATGAAAACTTCAGTCATCCAAAACATTTGGTGATGAGTTGCTTTATAAATTGACTACAGAGCATAAACATATACTCCCTTTTGTTTGCTTTTGTACCTGTTATATTAAACATTGTTTTTATAGTTTTAATTTATTTGTTTTACATCTATTATGGAATCCAAAGCCAAGAAAGTGAAGTGCAATCCCTGACCCATAGAAAGAAAGGGAACAGTTGTAATATCTGTGTTGGTTACCTAGTATGTGATTTTAATTTCATTTATTCTTAGAAACCTGTGTTGTCCACTGACAACACAGGGAGACTGCAGTTGTCTGATCTTACTGGTGAGGATTGACGTACTGTAATGATATGAAATAAATACAGATAGAATTAATGTGAAAAAAATATCAAAGAATGACCACATTCCATTTGTGACAAGTTCAAAAAGATTCCTTTAGTCTTGATGCTGCCATGTGTGAAAAAGGCTCACTTAACACCTGCATCAAATGAATGGAAGATTGAGAGATTTGCCTAATCTACAGTAGTCCAAGCTTAATTTGTTGTTATGTTTCAACCAAGAAAACATGGACCTTCTTTTTAATTTTTATGAATGATCAAGAAAATCATTTAAGTACATATGCATTTTTTAACATTAAATGAAATGGCTCACTTCACAACAATAATGTTATAGCAACACTCAGAGATTTTGCTGGATTAAGGCTCTTGCCACTAATGCAGTTCTAACTTTTATTGCTTTGATATTTCCTTGACATATAATGAATTTCTAACCCCTTGAACCCTTCAATTCTCCACTGACCTGTAATCTTGAAGTTCAAGTCCATTAGAAGGTCTATGTGTCACTACTTAGCCTTCCGGTATTGTGCTGGCATCATGTATAATTTCTAGAAGTGCACAACAAGCTTAAATAACTACTGAAAATGTTGTGGCGTTTGGGGTTTTGTGTGTGTGCCTGTATGGTTTATTTGGTTATGGTTTTGTTTTGTTTAAAGATAGAGTTGTTCTAAAAATATCACTCTCTCCCTGTAATGAAATTCTTAAACTTTTCTTTCCTAGTGGAGAAAATATTACTGAAAAAGCTTCTTCTGACACAAACACTTGCTTTATTTTTATTGATTTCTGATATCTAGGCAATCACTTTTGATAAAACACTTAGTAGGAGTAAATGCATCAGGAAGTATAACCTAACCAGTGGACTTTGGACAGAATTATGTTGATCACTCAGGGTTGCTTGTGAAATTATCAAATCCATAACAGTAGTATAAACTTTTATTTGTAATGCATACACATACATAAAGCAAAACAACAAAGTACTCTAAAGTACCATGGACACAGAATCACAGAATCATAGAATCATTTTGGTTGAAAGAGACCCTTAAGATTATTGAGTCCAACCATAACCTAACATATCTTGCCATCAGACAAAGCAAACTCTCCCTGCTTTTCATAAAAATGTTAGTGTGTCTCATGGTAGATATTTGTCCCTGTGAATAATTTAGCAGATAATTTTTTTTTCTTCAAACAAAATCTGCATTTTTTATTTCATCCTCAGGAAAGATATAATAAAGAAAACTGTTTCCTTTACAGACAGCTATTAATGTCAAGTACATATCACATTAATATACAGTTTCCAAATGTATGTTATAGAAACTTAAGAATATTTTTTTCCATCAAAACAGGGGAAGACTGGGAGAGCTTTCAATGTAAGTCATCCTTGCAATTCATTGCATACCGGGAGCAGCTGCAGACTGGAAACATGTGAGGCCCCTGGAGCTTTGTAATCTTTATTCAGCAAGGACCAGAGTTCTCTGTTCTTTTTCCATACTTCTGTTTAAGAAACATAGGATCTGTACAGGATCTGTGATTTGTTCTTCAGGTCTGGAACTGAAATTCTGAAGTGGAATTTCTTGAATGGATTTATATCTTTAACAAATATAGAAGTTTCCTTTCAACTTATTAAATGCTAGAAAACCCAAAGCCCAAGAATCACTTGGCATTATAAAGCCAATAAGTGCACTTCATCAACTGTATCTTCAGAACAGCATGCTTTCTTATTAATATGGACTAGTTTTAATTCCTCTACAATTAGAGGATTCAGGTCCAGGTAGCTGTATAATACAAAATGTATATTTTAGTTGCCTAATGGTTGCAGTGGAATCTCTCTCCTTAAGTGAGACCAAACAGCTCCTTTAGGTGTCTGTGTTCCTTATATAACACCTGGAGACAGACAATTAGATGTTTCAAAGAGGATATATACATCATCAGCCATGGTAGCTGAGCTGTATTTTTAACAATTACAAAGTGTTTGCCACAGAGTTATACAGGAAATTCTGTTCCTCTCCAAATCCCAGGCAGCAGTCACAGAGCTGAAGAGAATTTTCTTCACTTAGTATTCAGAAATTCCTTTCAAAAGGCTGACTCAGCAGGTACTAAAGTAAAAGATACCACACCATTTGCTTTTTTTTTTTTTTTAACACCGTTTGAATAACTTTTGTAGGAAAATAAAGACCAGGGTTCAATATACTTCTCAATCTGAAGGCATTTAGCCTGTCATCTTTCACTTTGCAGAAGTGTCCTAATCATTGGACACAGCTCTTTACCCTACATTTGTTATGACTGACAATTTTAAATGTTGACATTCAGGACAGTCTCAGGCAGATAAATTACTCTTACTCAGAAGTATCAGACTTGTTCAGTACAGGTTAAATACTTGATAGATGATGAGTAACCTTTGGTATGGGAGATATTGCACTCACATGATTTATGGGTTTGTGCAGAATGACCATTTTTTGACATTCCAACACTGTGAGCATTTAGAAATGCTTCCAGTTACAATGAGAATACAGGAAAAATATGCTTCATCTATTTTAGAAAACAGGACATCTCATGTTACACAGGACACCTGGAGACACCACCTACAAAAAACTGGAACATGTTGAATTCAAAATACAGACTTATGGCCTACAGGACCACAGCTTTCAGTGATGCACAACTTTTCAAGTGCAGTATGATACTCTTTTGTTGTTTAAGTAAACATAGCAGTTTCAGATCATCAGGAATGCCTTACCTTAAACATGTATAAACCCACTGATCTCACTTCTTTTCTGAAGCTTGGTATATATGTGCAACACAATTCATCTTTAAATTAAGGTACAGAAACATGTCTTGCAGATTAGTGACATAGTTTTGAGGGATTAAGTCTACAGTTTTTAGTGTTCTACTCAGTAGGGATGACATTGATTACTGAAAACAGAAATAAAGCTGGAAACAGGGACTAGTTTTCTCCCAGATGAGAGCCCTAATAATTTAACAAAGTAATACTCACCATCTGCTCACTCCCCTTCTAACCCTACATGTGCAGGACTGAATGCTATATAGCACCACAGAAGAAAAAATAAGACGAAGGCATAAATTCAGAAAGGAAGTGAAGAGTAATTTTAAATATCTGTGCCAAATCCTACCTAAATGATAATCTGCTGATTTGAGTCTTCTTTCCAGATTATTGAAAAGGGAGTCCTGAGTTCTCCTTAGTCTAGCGGGAGTAGCATATGGAGATCTGGATGACTGTATCTTTCTACATTAGAAATAAACCATTTTTGAGATGCTTTGTTCTGGTGCTGTCCCTCAAAACTGGTGAGAGATACATCTGCAATCTCAAGGCAAAGAGAATATTCCCACACCAGTCAGTTTCAGTATCATATCTTAAGGGATGTGGGCAGGAAGTAAACAGTTAAATCCCTTAAAGAAGAAAAAATCTTCACATCTGCACAATTTTGGACCAGAGATGTGGATGTACAGAAAAACTTCACACACAGAATAAAATTTTGGTTTGGTTTATTTTTTTTTATTAGATGCCAAAAGTCATCCTCAGTTGTGTTCAAGACTCTTATGTAGTCTTCTGCATCACAACTTCATTTATTATACCAGACTGGCTTCTGCAGCAATAAGAAATATCACATTTGTTTTTTAACCAGTTTGTAGAACTTTTCTGTATCTTTCACATAAGCAAAGATTATTTATTGTCCAAAAATTTATTTCATATTTTTACATGTGTTTGTGTTTTTCATGGAAAACACCTTTTGACAAATCAAATACCACCACAAAATAATGTTGTTTCTTCTGAGAAGATGTTTTGTTCTCAAAAATACTATAAAATGCTAATTTTCCAAAATTGTCAACCTTTTCAGGGGTTGGACAACACTTTTCTTTCCTCCAGCTTGATAACAAGAGAGAGTCCTTTTACCATTTGAGGACAAAAGTCAGCAACACATTGCTGCTCTTAGCTAATCAGACCTGATTCCTTCTCAAGGAGCTACATTGGTGAAGCTGTGGAAGAACTGCAAGGAGAAATGTGATTACACATAACTAAACACAGTTTTATTTGAGCCAGTTAAACCAAGAAAACATGGAATGACTGAAAGGATGATGTTAAAATGTGATTTAATATATTTGCTGTCATTCGCAGGTCTTTTCTGTCACTCAGGTGAAACCTATGTGAATTGTGCTGATGCATAAATGGATGAATGATGGTATATACTGTGATAGTTGTGCTTATGTTAGAGCAAATTATAATCATTATTGTCAAAGATGTATTACTAGGACTGTTTTTTCATCTGCCTTTGAATGTATTAGCTTAAATTTTGTCCACCATCAAGAATAAAACTGTAGCTGTATCTAAGTTTTCAATATTTGAAACGCTCTAGAGTAAGAAAAAAAAAAAAAAGGTATTATTCTTTTAGAAACAAAAAAGAAAATTAATTTAGAAAATGAGAATATGAAACATTCAGTGTGTCAATTTAAAGCAGTTGTTTAATATAAAGGTTAAGATTTCAGTGAAGGCTAAATTTTTTTTAACAAACTAGTCAACATCAGTTACCTGATATAAAACTTCAAAGGCATTTTCCACACTCAAAAATCCAGGACATCAAGTAAAAAAGAAGGCAACAAAAATAACTGTTCAAATGTTAGTACTATTATTTATATATTTTCAGGACAATAACTTTTCAACATACATTTTCTTTCCGAAGTTCAGTTAAAATAGCCTTGGAATTAGCATGATTTTTTTTAGTGCAACAGCAATACTAATATCAAGACTACTTCTTAAAAATATTGAAGCACTATATATAGCACATATATGAAGCATATAATTCTTCATATCTGATGCTCAGTAGTGAAAAAGTTATTATCTTGTTATCTTGTCAACAATGTCATGCTTCCATGCAACTGCATGAAAATCTAATTCTATATAAGATCTATTTGAAGAAACCCTAGCTACATCTACCTGGACAAGTTGAGTGGCTCAATAAGACAGAACCATAAAGCAAAGTCAGTGGGGGAAGACAAACAGGAGAGTCTCTTCAAAAGTTCACCCATCATCTGATTTAAATTACTGATGTAATTCTATACAGATCTGTGCCCCAGAAATGGGATGTGCCCAGTAGCATTTGGAAGTGTAGGAACCCAAATAAATTATATAGTTTATGGGATGATATTGAGGAAGAGTTATAGTTTTTTCACAGTAACTCCCAACAGCCTTGATTCTTTATGTAAAGATAAGATTTCCTTTTCCCCAGTATGAGACAGTACAAACTGGAAAAACAATACTAAGTTTATTTACTTAGCCATGAACATTATGCTGACCATAACCACTAAAATAGAAGATCTAACTGTTATGATAGTTCTGTGAAAACTCAAGCTCACGATCCAGAATTGTTCAAAAGATCAATAGGAATGCTAGGAATTACTAGGGAAAGAAAATAAATCAGATAACTTCAATTTGGCACTATATAAATCCATGATGTGCCCACATTTTAAAGGGGTGAATCTAAAAGCATGTGCTGTATAAAAACAGGTACAGTGTTATCCACCTAAGCATAAAAGTACCCTAAAGAAATGTGTATGAGATATAGGATCTTTTAGATTTATTCCTGGCCTTTTTTTTTTTCTTCTTTCTTTTCTTTGATTTGTTTTCCTGAAGTGTCTATTCATAGTAGCATTGGTAAAATTTGCTCTTTAAAATAAATATTTCTGTTTGACTTGGAGGCTTCTGTTGGGCAAGTAAGCATCTAGACTAGCATGAACAATGAAATGAAGGCAGAATAATTTGAAATTCACATTGCCTTTCCTCATAAATTTTATTATTTAAAAGAACTGAGAGATGTACCTCTTATTTCAGAATGCACTATGTACTTACAAAGAAATTTCAAAGCAATTTGAGAATAACTCTGTAAGTTTACAAACCAAAATCTTTTGAACATTGGGTGTTTAGATACCTAGCTGTATTTTATCACAAATCAGGCTGACCATGGCATTTTAGCTGAAGCCCATCTTATTTTGAGCATGGAAAACAAAGAGGAATAGATTTCTCCTTGCAGTCAGGCCAGTGAAGCCAAGGTGCACATGCTATCCATTCAGGACTTGTTAAGCAGGAAGAAATTATTTTTCCTTTTGATGAGAGCATTTGACAAAGTTTTGTGGCCCTCTTCACTGCAATTCTTTCAATGAGTTTCTCTCTGAAGAGTGATAAATGACAATGACCGAGACAAATTAGCCACACAGAATGTTACTGTAATATTTTACAATTACAACTCCTGGATCCACTAATCTCGTCCAATGGTCTATCCATTCCTAAAACCTAACTGCATCCTGATGCATGTTGAATTCCAGTTAAACTGTTACCCTTTGATCTGACTGGGGTTTTTTCCAAGATATGGAAACTCAAAAATGTGACTTCTTTCCTAGTATCTGTGGTTCCAATGTGCCAGGGGCAAGATATGATCTGCTAGACTTTGCTCCCAAAATGTGCATAAGATTTACCATGTTTTGAAGAAGGATGAAGCCTCAATATATAGTATACAACGCTTGTTTCAAATACACCAGGAAATACCTGGGATAACAGATAATTTAAGTTTAATTAACATGATTTCACACACTTTTAGGTATAAACAGTTCATAATTTCCCAGTAACAGAAGTGTCAAAAAATGTGTTATCTCTGTTTTCCGGTATTCTGTAGCCTCTTATAGCTAAAGTGGCACATGAAAAGCAAGAAAACACATTAAGATTAGCTACAGATCTTACAAAAGACAGGCTTGTGCAATCCAGGCTGTCAGCAAAATAATAATACAATCTTAATTCTGAACTAAGCACAGAGCGAACAGCTAAAATCCACACTTACTTTCTTTTCAGTACCAATACTCTGCTTTTAAGTCTTGGATCACCAGCCTTTCTTCACAGAACTACAAGTCGTTTTTTTGGATATCCATTGCTGTGAAGTGGAAATATGTACCATCTAAACACAACTTGGATCATTTATAGGCAAACATCAATCTGGAATGGAGATAAACCCCAAGCTGCTTTTTCAAAAAAATCCAAGCCATGTACTGAAACTCAGCCTCAGGAAGGATACTAAATTCTGGCAATAATAACTGAACATCAAAACTTAAGGAAAAATTCTTTAATCTGCCAGAGATTTTATTTCTACAGAGGAATAAATATGAGGACTAATAGCAATATGTATTTCTTCAAATACAAACAGGTTGTTGTAAGAGTATATATAGCATGCCAGTTAGTGATCTTTGTAATAGCTGTATTGTAACTAGAAACTATCAAATAAAACCTTTATTCATTTTTTTTACTAATGTGCTTCTTAAGTAATCTCTTTTCTTTTTGAAACACTTGTCCATGTACTTGTGAGCTAAACTACAGCAAAGATGAGTGTCTTCAACTGTGGCCCAAATGTGTGTGTACGTCTTCCAATAAAAATGTAAAAGTGTTTCAAGATGTTAGCTTGATGTGAGAATAATATTGAGAATAATATGCACTAGGTGCTTGGGATATTATAGTAAAACTGATACTTAAAATCAGCTACATATCACAACTAAAATATGAGCTAACATGTATTTTCTTTTATGAGGGTAATAACCAATATACAACAAATTCTAAAAGCAGAGGTTCTAACTAAATTAGAACTCAAGAGATTTTAATGGCACTTCTCCATAAATGGAGGAGAAAGCCAGTGAAGTGAGAATCTAATTTTGTGAGAATTGGACCATGTTTCCTTCAGAATTTCTCGGTATCTACCTGTGGGCAGCCACTGTCATTGAAATGCATGCAGTGTATTATTTCAATTTCATGTCAGAAATGATAGCTAACAGAGGCAACCAACAGGTGTAACAGTTTGCACAGTAATCTCTAGGCACATCTCGGGGACCTTTTCAGAATATATTTTGGGATTATCAGACTCCTGGAGTAACGTCAGAAAAAGATAGCTACAGAAGGCCAAGACTTCTAGCAAACTCTAGTCGCTCTTTAAAGAACTGTTAGATACTATTGATCAAAATGTGCTTTGAGTTTACTTTTTTTTTCCCACCTGACTCCTGATTAACCAGGGTCATGCATCTCTTCAGCAGATGCCAGGCAGAGGCCTAGAGCACAGCAAATAAATACCAGTGCCCTGGTAGCAGATGATGGTCTGGGAGCTGCATCCAATGAAGAAAAAAAGCTGGCTGAGCCTGAGGCACACAGCAGCTCCAGGGAAAAAAGGCAGGGATTGTGGTGGGTAACTGTTGTAGGTGATGGACACATCCGTCTGCCACTCTGCCTGTTGCCTAGCAATGCTAACTGCTGGTCAGGGGCTTCAATCAAGGATGTTGTGGAGAAACTTGTCAAGATTGCCCAGCCTTTGAATTACTACAGTTGTTATGCTAGAGGGAGGGGATGTCATCCAGAGGGACTGTGAAAGGCTTGAGAAGTGGAACCTCATGAAGTTCAACAAGGCCAAGTTGAAGGTCCTGTAACCAGGTCAGAAAAATTCCCAGTATCAATGCAGACTGGGAGATGAATGGATTGAGAGCAGCCCTGTGGAGAAGACTTGGGGATCCTGGTGGATGAAAAACTGAATATGAGCCACCATTGTGTTCTTCAAGCCCAGAAAGTAAATTTCCTGGGCTGCATGAAAGGAAGCATGGCCAGCAGGTCAAAAAAGTGATTCTCCCCCTCTACTCTGCTCTCATGAGACCCCACCTGGAGTCCTGCATCCAGCTCAGGGACCTCCAGAAGAAGAAGAACATGGCCTTGTTAGAGCAAGTCCAGAGGATAGACACAAAAATGATCAGAGGGATGGAACACGTCTCCTATGAGGAAAGGCTGAGAGAACAGGGCTTGTTCAGCCTGTAGAAAAGAAGGCACCAGAGAGACCTTACCACAGTCTTTCAATGTGTAAGTGTCTTATAAGAAAGACAGAGAAAGATTTTTTTACCATGTGTGTGTTGTACCACGTGTGCATTGACAGGACAAGGGATAATGTTTTTAAAATGAAGAATAGGTTTAGATTGCACATAGGGAAGAAATTTTTCATGATGAGGGTGATGAGTCACTGGAAGAGGTTGCCCAGTTAAGTTGTGGATGCACCATCACTGAAAGTGTTCAAGGTCAGGTTGCATCGGACTTTGAGGAACCTGATCTAGTGAAAGATGTTATGGGCAGGGAGGTTGAAACTAAATGGTCTTTGAAGGTCCCATCCAACCCAAATCATTGTATGCTTCTCTACCCCCAGCTGCTTTTCTGCATGGGCAACAACAATACTGCCACAGGAGGCCTGGAATGTAATGAGTGTGGCAAAATGGCCCTGGGTGAAGTTCAAGCACATGGAAGGCCAAGTGATTTTATCCTCAATCTCAGTCAATCTTCAATCCCTGGAAAAGTCAGGGAGTAAATAATCCTGTAAACCATTTCCAGACTTTTTAAGGACAAGAAATTGATTAAGGGTGATCATCACGGATTTGTGAAGGAGCAATCATGCCTGGTTAACCTCAAAGCCTTCTGTGACAAAATAACTGCATGTATGAGTATTAGCTGATGTTATGAACACATCTTGTAGTTAGACAAAAGTTGTTTCACAGATATGTTTGTGTACCACACACACATACACACAAAAAGAGGCTCAAAAATGCCTTGTGCTGCACTTCTGATTGTTTTGAATAATGAAAAATTGCATGCAATACCATGTGAGGAAACAATTGGAGAAAATAAACAATGTAATCCACATTGCCACTTTGCTAAACAATAAAGGAAATGAAATTCCTTCCTTACCACATTTGATGCCACTCTTTATAATCCTAACACAACCTTGTACAACATACTGTCATCTTTATTTTGCATCTGTGACAAAATCTGAGTCACCTCTGTCCTTTTCCCTGAGAGAAAAGAAACAGAGAAGAAAATATTTATGAAGAACAATGAACAGTATGAGGAAAAGTAAACTTTTTATAAAGCGAAAATAAACAGGAGGTTGTATGAAAACACTCAAGTTAGTATCACATACTAGGAATAACCTCTCTCCTATATTAGCATTGTGATTCCGAAGGACACCATAGGGCAAGGATGAGCTGTTCTTATTAGGACTAACTTTAATAGGACATCATTACTCTTATTCTAACATTTCACCCAAGAGGCAAGGTTAAAACCTCTGGAGTGGGCTTTGAAAAAAAGCTGTTAAAGAATGATTGTTAAATCAAGTGCTGATAGAAAATGGAGGAGGCTTAAGAGGAAGCTGAATGACATAAGAAAAAAACCACTTCCAGTAGGGTGCAAAGGATAAAGAGAATAGTAATTAAATCATAGGTATTGCCTGAACAGGATTAATTTGAGTTCAAAAACAGAGAGAAGCTGCCTAAGGGCTCAATTTTTCTCTGTCCACTTTCTCTCATAGCTTTTGTGATGTTATCATTCTTGGTCAAAAGTAAGACTAATATTGAATTTTCATTTTATTATTACTATTATTGATTTTGTATTCATTTTCAAATATTTCTTTTATCATAGCCTACTGTTTTATCATAACCCTACTGAATTTTATGATGCCTTCTCTTTTTCTAGAGCTTTATAATTTTGCATAAGTAAAACACAAAGTTAACTAGATGTTTCATATATATTTACAGGAGGTAATGAAAATTGCATGTACAAACACAAATACACACAAGGTTCAGGATTTTTTTATGATTTTGTAACATAAATGATTTCTTTATGATACTTAAAATACACCAGAAAGTTGAAGTAAATAAATGCATAAGCCATAAAACCACAAGGTCTTTTAGTCTTTCTGATCTAGTAAAAGAACTTTCTTAATGCAAGGCATGATACAAAGGTTCTTCTCATTATTGGACTTCGATTCATACACTTAATGCTACCCTTGTAACATTTTCAAGCCTATATGGGTGGTTTAAATTACTTCAATATTTAAATTACTCCCTCTGCATTGTACTATTGAGAGATGAAATTTAAATTTCCTATTGACTAGATAAAACTAGTACAGATCAAAAATTGTTGCATAACTTACAATGCTTAAAATACAGCTGTGCGCGATCAGTTTTCTCTTGCATATCTAAGTCTAAAAACTCTAAAGAACTTGCTATTGTTAACTAAACAACTTAGAAAAATAAGCTATCACTTGTATAATATTTTGCTGAGTTATGAACACATAGTGACTATTATTAATGAAATTATAACTATATAATTCACTGTTATTTGATTGTATAATAATTATAAGATAGATGGAGATATATATATCTCACCATTGTATAATCATTAACATGTGGGAGATCTTTCATCCAAAACAGTAAAAATCCATCAATAAGTAATACTGGGAGATGATTCAATTTTATTCTATGCTTTATTCTGTCTTTGGTACTGGAAGAACTAATGTGGTGTCATTCCATAAAGAAAGATAATTTACAGATATCAGAAAATGGCATCTGTGTTCCAGTAAGCAACCACCAGTTTTCACAAAGATTTGCACACTTGCAAATTATCCTGTTTTTTAACTGTGTGTTTATTAAACATAAGAAGAGGAAAGAATCCAATGTCTGTTTAATTAGTCATTTAAAAAAAAAACACTTTATAATTATTTTTGCTATTATTACTTGCACATCTTATGGACATGAGTTATGGGTACCATTTAAACACACCATAAAGAACTGTTCCTATTTCATGTATCTCAGGTAGCTAGAGAAATCAAACAAAATTCACCCAAAAAGTCCTGTAAATCTGTAACCTAGAATATGGTAGACTGAAGGTAATTTTGTATTGTTTTAGAGATTTCTTATGTCACTCAGGGTATTTTACTTTTGCTTTACACCTGAGAGAGAAAAGTTTTAATCATTGTAAGGTAGTAAGTATGATAATAGGGACCATGCAAAGCAAGTATTGCTATCCCATTTCAAACATAGCCTTCTAGAGTCTCTAAGCAGATGCTGAACTCTAAGCACCTGCAGAAATCCACCGCTGTTATGCAAGGCAAGTGAATGTTTCCAGTAATCTAATTCCTACAGCACCAAATTTCAACAGAAGTTCTTTGTATAAACAGAAAATGTAAACAGATAAAGCTTTTACCAACCTGAATGAAAGCTATACACTTTTTTTGATTCAAAATCCCCTAAATTCAATCTGGGACTCGTGATAGTCATGTCATGGCTGACATTCTAAAGAGTGATTCTTCTGATATTCCTGTGTTTTCTTTTTCTGATTATCCATCTGTGTTTTAATCTTTCTGAAAATGAAATTCAGTTATAAGCTAAAAGCTGTTAATGGATGTGAACAAATGTGGAAAAAATGTGACAATATGGTAAATCTGAGCTCCCTTTCATTCCTGAACAATAGTATCCTACTTAAACATGAAGAAAACTTTTGACTCTAATGAATGTCATGTGGCATATTTTTGCCATTATTTATAAAGCCAACTTCAGAAAGATGACTCATAGCTGTATCTCATAAAGTATTAGCATACATCATTACCATCACTTTTTTTCATGTCTGTGTAAAACAAAGCAGAGTTTTGTGACAGAAATGTTAGTCATGACAGTAAGCCCTTTAGGAAATGTATACTACACTTCTCTTTCCTTTTGTTCACTAGCTCAATGATCCTTTCACTAATTATTTATTGGATTCTGATTTGCTTTCATGATACCACCTCTGTCCTATATTTATGCCTAAACACACTTTAATTCAATAAAATGAACTAAAAATGTCACCTCTTAAAAAACGTGTTGTCACAAGCAGTCACTGATTTCTACATTTTATACATGTAGACTGGTGACTGCCACAACTGTTGTATCAGATTTATTTCTGCTCCAAATGGTATACGGCAGCTAGAATATGATTCTAGTTTGAATTATTTGTGTGCATGAAATTAGAAAGCCATCTTATTTTCAAAGGAAAAAATCCAAATTTTTGCCTGAGACAAGTTAACCAAACAAAAACCTGCTGCAGTAGCACATAAGTGATTATGTGGTGATTTGTAGCATAATTACTTATGAGACACTTAACGGTTTATGTTGCTGACTTGATATCAGTCAACTCTTTTACAATCTCCTATCTTTTTTGCCTATTTTATCAATTGTAAACCTTTTCCAGTCTCTTTAACTGCAAATCCTTAACTGTTTGCTATATTAAATCATTAGATAAATAGAGTCAATCTTGGTATTCAGAAAGGAAATCAGCAGGAGTTACTGTAATTTTGACTGAAAAAAGGAGCATAAAAATAAATATTTAATAGGATGTCCACTTAGGATACTCCAAACATTGTTACTGGCACTTGTCCAGCTCAAAAAAACAGAAGGGGGAGGAAACTACACAGTGCTTATTTTAATTAGGTGAAATTATGTGGTTCAATAAAGCATGACAGTCAGCATAATGAAAGAAGAGACCCATGTTTATGAGAGAATTATTGATGACAAAAAATGTTGGCAGCGTGTATGTTTTACTGAGACAGTCAAAAACCATTTTATTATCTTTTCATTCATAATTTCCTGCAACATGCTTCAATGTGTAAACTGATAACAAGACTGTGTGGTGGAGGAACCTTTTACTATTTTCTAATAAAAATGAACAGGATCATTTTTCTTCTTCACTTCAGAACTAAATGTTGTTGACTCTTTCATAGACTGATGTAGAACAAGGTAGAAGTTAACAAAAAGAAACAAGAGAATACTTATCTTGAAAGCTGTTTATTCTGTAAACTGGGATACTATATGTAGGTTTTGTTGGGGGGAAAGGGATTGCACATGTAAGAAATGAAGGCTGGAGTCTGATTGGCACAATAAACTGTAATTTTTTCCCTACATAGAAAATAGCTGTCTTACTCTAATTTAGAACAGAACTAGAATATGTATTCTGTTTGGTGTATTTCAGCAAAATGTGAAATTTCACACAAAGCTAACAAATTTCTCACATGGAAAATAGAGACTGCCTGGCAAAATTAACATTAAATTTCATAGAAATGTAATGTTAGAACTTATCTAAGATTTAGGGAAGCAGCAGTGCAGGAAGGAAAGTAAAAGCTAATACATGAAGTATGTCATAATATGTCAATTTTTAAACAGGAAATTACTAAAAGTATTTTTAAAACAGTAGTCAGTTAAAAATAAAAATCACTTTTCTGAAGAAATATTTAAAAAAAATCAATCCAAGTGAATATTTTCACTAAAAGTAAAATCCTTTTGGATGTCCTTTCACTTAGAAAAAAAAATATAAAATAATATTTCTAGATAAAACCAGCTTTATTCTCTTTGTATCTGACATTAAGTTGCAATCAGCCTGCTTATAGTTCTGCTACTGGAAAAAATTGAAGCCCCTTATCCCAACCCACATCCAGGAAAAACAAATAGTTGTGGAGGGGTCTTGATAGATAAAGATCTGTTGCTGAATTAGTCAGGCTCAAAGGAATCTCAAGGCCGCTTGGAGAAGCAGAGTCTGCTGTGAGAAAGAGGGGCGTTCCTCAATCAGCGGGGTCCTGGCGTGGCGTGAATCATCGAACGTATCATCAGTGAGACTCCAGAGCACGGACAGCCCACGATACTCATTTAGCGAATCCATGCTTGGAGCGTGGATGCGTGATTAGAATATAGTTACGTATATAAGGAGACTTGTTTCTGTAATAAATGGCTTAGCGTGATTCACATTGAATCGATTGGTTTTGCTGAGTCCTTATCTCGCTCTAACAAATAGTGTCTGTCCTCTTTCAGTGGACATGGAGTAGATTTTAATATCAGTATTTTCTTATCAACATATGGAGTATATGTAGCAGCCAAAATTGTTCTGTTCCTGCAAGAAGACTGAAAAAGGAGGCTATTCTCTTCAGATATTTTAGTGGTAGTTTACACTTGCACACATGTACACAGGCACAAAGTACTCTCTTTTTAGAGGAACTGCTACCCAAAACAACTTTCATGAAATCTTAACTAAAAAATATGAAGGGAAGCAGGCAGAGGAATGAGAAAAGAACGTGTTCCATGAATCCTTTTTTTTGCTGAGCTCAGAGAGCAATGGAAGTTGCATCCTCTGAGGTCTTATGCAGGAATTCAGGGTGACATTTCTTGTTGTGGTCTAAACTCAGTTACTGAGGCAATATTGTATGGAGAAAAAGTCTTGCCTACATGGAAGGCAGAAATAGTGGATGGAAAGGTAACTACTTTCTTTGTGTTCTAGGTGTGATGATATCCAGCAGCTCTGATCTTTATATTCTTGTTCTCTTAATGATTTTGTACTATTTGCTTTAAACTGAGTAATAAAACTTGCTTCCAATAAAATAGTTTTTAAAGCTATGGTGTAATACTGACTGCAAATGTAATCTAGAAAGTAAGGCCAATTAATGAAGTTAACCAATCACAACAAATTTTTGGCACACTGTTGTTTAAAATAATTGACTTCAAATAAACCCTTAGTTATACAAGATTGTTACTGACTTCATCTGTCTAAGAATGATTAATGTATATTAATATACTTGTTACACGGATCAAAGCCTTCAGATAAGCCAGCCTGTCAAATTCATAACTGTTCTTGGTCAGTTTTTCATGTTGAGCATCTGTGCTTGTCTTCAGGTTCTTTGGATTTAACTCCTTTTTGTATCACCAGGAGGGCATTCAGGTCCAACAACTATTAACATGTTGTTAAAAAATATTTTGCCTCTGAACAGGTTTCTCTTAACTTCATATAGAGCATTTAAATCAGAACAATACTGTAAGTCCAGGCCTAAGTTGAGTAGCTAAAATATGTTCTGCCATCAGTAATTTTAATCTTGCATTTAGTTACCATAAGCAGCAAACTTTTGCCAAAGAGAGTGGCTAGCATTGCTAATTGACTTGAGATTTAAAATAATAACAATAATTGTTGTGTGCTTCTTGTGAATAGTTTAATTAGCCCCATTTCCTCTGAAAGCCTCAACATTAATTTCCATTGACTGTAATGTTAATTACTGGCAGGGGCAGAGATGTTCAAGTGCTGGCTCATGCTGCAAAGTGAAGTTGTTGATAACTTCAGCAGATGGTTCTCTGCTTGAAGGATATGACAGCTTAACCTGTTGTTACTTTTTTTTTTTTTTAAGAAAAAAAGAAAGAAAAAAGAATATGCCAACAAAGTCAAGAATAAGAATAAAAAGTACTCCTTTTGACACAAGTGAGAAAAGTGCTAAAAGTATGTTTTCAAATACTTAGCAGGTCTTTTTAGGGGTGGCAGAATAGGCCACAATTAAGGGAAAATAATTGTAGTCTAGATAATTTCATCTTAACTTGCTACTCTATTATATTCCTCATATCCCATTTTAGTCATTCGTTTCTCATCCTGACCTCAGCACAGACCAGACTGGCAGAAAGAATCTTACAGGTTCAGCAGGGCTGCTATTGCTGAATATCCTGCTGTCTCCCAGAGGGAGAGGTGTTCATTTGAGATTTCAGAGAACAAGAGCCTTTTCATAACCTCAATTACCACAAGGTCAATCTGCAACTGAGTGTTCGAGTGGTACTTAGATTGCCTGGTAAGCAGCTGTGGCCCAAGAGCTATGTTGAAACCAAGTTAAACTGTCATCAATGTCCATCTGTTAATGACAGTGGCGAAAGAGAATCTTTCTGATAATTGTTTTTATGAGCAACCGGAGAAGGGATTTGATTCTTGAACAAATAAAGCCTGTCGAAATTAAGCTTTCTTTTCTAATTCATAAGAAATGTCTCTGTTCTTTTACCATCATTCAGCTATATGAATATATGTATGCATGTGTGTATTTGTGTGCATTTATGTATGTATGCATACAAATGTTAACCTACATGCACAGTACACAAAGTGTTCTTCTCTAGGCAACAACTTCTATAGATTTCAAAATTTCAAAAATTATATGTATGTGTTCTGCTATCATTAAATATATATTATATTTTTTTCATAAATATATTTATGGTCTGCCATGAGATTCATGCATAAGAATTGAAAATTACTGTGAAACTGATAGCAACTCGTCGATTGATTGAGAATTCTTCAATCCCTTCAACTTTTATTCTTTCCATAAAGGCTAACTGTAGGTCAAAATACAGTAGGAAAACCAGAATTATATTGTGATGAATGAAGAAATTAAGCTAGATTAGAAACCAATGTTCAGCATGTCAATACCTAAATGGGAATGTTCTAAATCAAAATCCCAAAAGTAAACCAAATGGTCTGACTTCATGGCTATTACGTATCATAGTAAGGCACTAAATGTATTGTAGTCCCTGCAAGCGGAGTGTTTGTGATGTATTAGAAACATATACATGTTATGCAATATGTCAGCTCTCTTTGATCATCCTCTGTTACTACAAGCTCTTGCTGACAGTTACCTAAGGCTGACAACTTTCTGGGAAAAAAAACCAAAGCATCCACACACCCCCATAGCCCCCCCCCGCCCCCCACCACCAAAAAATAAACAAAAAAAAACCATAAACAAACAAAAAACTCACATAATTGCACACAGAGGATTGTATACTATCATTATTCTTTTTATTTTCTTTTTTTTTTTTTTTCCTAGAAAGCAGTTTTCTAGTACTTCTTTCAGAAATCTAGCTGGAAGACATGTTGATGAATGCCATGCTTTTCTCAAGGAATGAGTAAGCAGAATTGTCGGCTTTGTAACCTTTGCTTCCTGTACATCGTTTGACTGTGGTTTTTACTGAAACAAATAACACACTCAGCTATGGCTTATCTCACCTAACTTTATACATCCACAGAGTAGAAACATGCACCTAAGTCAGGTATCTAGAGTTCTTTTCCAGTCAGTGGAGAAAAAGAGGCACTGATAAACGGTGATTTATCTCATCGCAAAGGCATCCAAGCGAGGCCAGATTAATCACATTCCAGAAGTTAGGCGAGATGAATCCCAGCTCTACTGACTTGAACAGTAGTTTTGCTGCATAATATGACTCAGAGCTCACATAGTCATGAGCTCAGTGTGAGGTGAGCATAGCTCGTGTGTGTGAAGCAAGGAATGTGAATCTTATACTGTGGAAGATCAAAATAACCATGTTTTCAGCTTCTTGTAATCAAATAAATACCACATACTGGCACATAAACCGTTGATGTTCCAGAAATGAGTAAATGATTCAGTGAAACTAATGCAGAACTAAGGGACTCAAAGCTACACAATTCATCTCTGTGTTAGCTTCAGAATTTCCTAGCTACCTTCTATTTCTGTGTCTGTAAGAGCTTCCCCTATTTGAGAAATTTGATTATTATCTCCTTCCTATCCAGACAGTAGACGCAGCTCTCTTGCAAAGTCCAGTCTGACTTGGGACTCATATTGACAGGATTTGCCATCTCATAAAATGTGTGGATGGCAACTTTTTTAGAGCATCGGGGAGAGGAGTATCATATTTCCTATTCTCCTCAGGAGGTCAGTATATTTTTGCCTACTGATTTTGTCACTATAGCAGAAAGAAAAAAAATTTTCCCTATTCCCTGTTCCTTTGACTAGCTCTTGTACTAGTTTTCTGACCAAGCAAACCTATCATTTTTCAATCCATAATATAGAAGGAATAGAGGCCATTCTACCTCCAGTTTTATCAAACATTTCATTTAATAGAGTAGTTCTGTGGGAGATTTCTAACAGTTTCAGGAAAGCAGTCATTTCTGATCATCCACTTCTGAATCAAATAGACTTAAATAAATAATAAGCACAAAGTATTTTTTGACAGAAAAACCTCTAACTTTTTTGAAATAATGGATGCAATGCTTGCTCTCAGGAAAGGATTCTGAGCTATTCCTCTCAGATAAATTAAGGTAAATACCAAATGAAATGCTCACATGCAAGAGAACGAGGTTTAAGAGATAAGCATTTATATCTACACTGCTAAATTCATCTGTTTGAGGGAGTGATCCCTGGCAAATGATTTAGAAAGGTCTCCATTCACTGTACTAGCTCCTTGTAGGAAGCATTAGCTATGTCCATACCATATAGCTCTTGGATTTGCCTCTTTTCTGGTTCATATGTGCGGCATCCAAATAATATTATAATCATAACTTTTTGTGTGTTCATGTTTTCAATTCAAAATATCTGAAATAATTGAAGGCTGTACTGCAGCTAGACAGAGCAATATTTGTGTACCATAAAACACAGTTTCTATATTGCATATATTGAAGCAAGACGGGAGAGAATCTCTTGATTAAATGGCAGATCAAAGCTTACTAGGATAGTGCTGGAAATATTCTGAGAAAGTACAACACTGGAAATTACCTGAGATTACCTGAGAAAGCACATATACCCTGAAATACGAGACACACCCTCCATGGGATGATTTGTGTCCGTAACAGTAAAGAACTTTCAGATGTCCAGTAGATTTTTTTTTTTAGTATTTTTTTTTTTAGTATTTATTTGTTTTCATTCTTATTTTCACAGTTTATGACATCAGCAAAACTTCTAGAGTGAATTATTGACCAGTATGCATTTCACTCATCTCTCACTAAAGCTGAAACATTTTCCAGTTTATTAGTTTTATTATTTGTTTTTCTTTCCTTAGACAAGAATATTGAAAAAGAAATATTCCTTTTTCTTTTTTTTCTTGAGACCTATTTTAAGATATTTGTACACTGAAAGGAGGACAGTAGAAATTAACAAATAATTTTGTTCAAGCTTTCAGTTTCACTCAAATCTGCTCAGATTTACTAAAAGAGAATGGAGAAAAGAGGCTATTTGGCTAACAAATCTTGTCCCAGAAGGCAAATTACACAGAAGATCATTATTGCATTTCCACCTTGGCTACAAATTCAATAAAGTGCTTAGCACAGCCCATCTCTGTGCTGAGTATACTAAAAACAAGTGGAACCCCTGGGCACTTCACAAAATACTGCAGGACACCTGATACCGTTCATCGTCATTTATCTTGTTTAGTGCTGAAACTTTGTAAAACCTGGCTAAACATACACACAAAAAAAAGAAAATCTAGATAGGAAACTGATAATTTTCAAGGTCAAAAGGAGTATTACTGTTCTTTAAAGTTGTCAGCAAAACTAGCATTTGCAAGTTCACTTCTTTTACTCTGGCTTTTTTTTTTTTTTTAGCTTTACAGTTTGACATTTTAAAAGCCCATGTCTAGGTTTTCAAGTGAGTTCTTTCCCCACTGGAATTAGAGCTTTAGCTGAAGGACAATTATATGTAGAGATGGTCAGCTGGATCAGTTTACTCACGTTCTGAGTGTCTGCTTTCCCGGCTTATGAAAAGTAGGTCATTGATATCTGTCTCTCTCTTTTTTTTTTTCCTGATGAAAGTACACTAGAACCTGAGTCTTAACATGTGCCAAGAAAACACTTGGCAGATACTGAGACCTGAAAAATGCCAGAAAGATCACAAGGTCTGCAATGAGTTCTTATTTTGTAACATGCCTGACATCTGCTATGTTAATGCCAGCAATCTTCCTTGTAAACCATAAAAGAATGCATAAAAAAAAAAAAATATATATATATATTCTCAGACACACTGACATCTTCCAATCAGTAGCTTTTGAACAGAGGTGGCACAACTACTTATATATACGTACAGATTTGTCATTATTGCTATAGTAAGTAGTTGAAACATCTCTGACGCGTAGTCATGGCTAAACACTGATTTTTACAGTGATTCTTGCACCTGTGGCGTACTTTTTCACCATTTGACACCTGTTTTTGCTTAGCTTGTGGCTAAACATCTTGACTTTGACATTTTTGTAACTCTAAAGGAAACACAGTTCTTCTGCTCGTAGTTTGTAGTCTCTAAAGCAAAGGAAGAACTGCCTTTTGGACAGTCATAGCCAGTCATGTACTGGTCTGTGATCAAGAGACTCAAATCTATTATTTGATTCTCAAAAATGTATTCTATATTAAGGAAATACTAGAAAGTGGGATAGTTCCTCTAGCAAGTATGATAAACAAGATTTTATAGAGCCTTAATCAACTGATGGCAAGATGTTGCTCTTCCAGTGCCCTGTGGTAGCTATGTTGAGCCACCTTGAGTCTAGGGTTTGTAGGGACAAAGTACCACAGCAGTATCCCCATGCTGCCAAGCCAACCTGTGCTTAAGTGTGTTTGCACCCACCCATATTCCTACTCTAACTTGCTACTTTTGTTCTTTGTAATTATTCTGCACAAATCAAATTAAATTTGAAAAGAAAAAAATTCCTATCTGAACCTACCATATATTTTATGCTACATACTACTGCATACTGCAGTATTTCAGGGACACTCGTTCAAATTTCTCCAGTGTGAAGAGGAAATTAAACATAATTTATCGTATCTGAATGACAGTTTTGCTCTTATTATCTTCTTAGGAGATAGTGATGGCACCACAGCTGGCAGCTGTTTCTTGCACACAGTGCAGTTTAGCAGACTTGTTCTGAGAACATATACTAGAGCAAATCCATAGATGAGACAGGAAGATAAATATTTACCTTGCAGTTCCTTAGGGATCTGGAGCATAAGGTAATCTATCAAGCTTTTAAGCACTGTCAAGACTTCTGAGCATGTCAAGAAATACACTTTTTAGATGCCTGGAAAATTTTAAGATTGAGGACTTAAATCCCCTAACTATGCAACAAATAGCAACCAAATATGTATTCTGATTATCGCAAGCTTGTACTCTTTTTTCACAGTTAGATACCTGGGATGTATCTTCTGAGTCTCAGCTCCTTGACCATAAACTAGGCAGAATAACAACATTTTTTATCTATGGAATAATCAGTTAACCTATTCCTGGGAGTGGGGAAAAAGTAATAGAAAGCCAGAGTCATAAAGGATGTTGAACATTACGACTTAAATTGTAATATAAGAAAGATGATACTAAAACTTTATTTTAGTAGTTATTTTCAAGATCTTTACAAGCATTATAACCACGTCTGTACTAAAAACCCTTTCTGATATAATATGTGTGATTTTTCTTTTTTAAAACTTTACATTTTTATATCAACTAAATAAAGAAGACTTTTTTTTCTGGCACAGTTAATTCCCCTAGGCCAGGGGTATCAAACTCATTTTCACCTGGGGCCACATCTACCTCGTGGTTGCCTTCAAAGGGACGAATGTAATTTTAGGACTGTATAAATGTAACTACTCCTACATCTATATTACATTCGGCCCTTTGAAGGCAACCGCGAGGCTGATGTGGCCCTGGGTGAACATGAGTTTGACACCCCTGCACTAGGCTAGCTGACATAAGCTCTGCAGGCAAATTAAACTGTTACAACCTGAGGAATTACATCAAAAATAGGAGAAAGTACCTTCATAATTTAATGGGCAAATTTTATTTTAGCTGTCTAGTACCAAGTCTTTTACACTTGAATAAGGTCCAAGAGCCAAAGTGTGTTTAGTTTCTTTTCAGGACGTGGCATAGCACTGATTTCTTCATACTTGCAACATCCCAGAGCTACCCGGTAGTGCCTATATGGCCCTTGGTAATTTTTGCAGTTGCTTTTGTTTTCCCCATTTGTTTAACTTTCATCACATTTTTTCCTCCAGGACTTGTCACTTTTCCAATGGATAGCCAACACTAAGGTTTTACTTTGTTTTCTGGAAACTAGTGAAAACTTTATGCTATGTTAAGCATATTAAGTATTTGGATACAGTACACTGGCTAGCTGCTTGCTAACTCTTGATTTCTGGAGTAATTTGAATGGTAACCATCATCTTAGCAGTTTTGCAAACAAAATAAAAAGCAGGAAAAAAATGCAAAACACAATTTTATATATATAAAATATAGAGCTGACCTCAGAGTCTAAGTAACAGTAACAACAACAACAACAAAAATTATGAAAACTGTTGTAATGAGAGTGCATTAATGAACTTCCAGATCAAAATACTGTACAATTATACTGTGTAATTCAAAGACAATTTTCTATATTTGAAATCTCTCTACATCTTTTTCTACAGCTAGTATAAAAGGAAAAAAAAAATGCCCCCATTCTATCTTCATAACTTCTTACCTCAGGGGAAAAAGGAAAAATTAAGAATTTAAATTACCTACCTAGTGTATATTTGTGTTTTTGTACATGTATGTGTGAGACAAATAAACATTTTTTGTTGTTGATTCACTGCCCTACTATCAGTAATACAAAATAGAAGTAAATTCTCTGGTATCCAAACATAGTTACCAGTCTCTAGGGAACAAAAAATGAAATATATTTCATAAAACCTTTCAAAGTAGCAAAGGAAAAAAGCTTTCCTTACTCCATCTTACTTCTCCAATTTAGTTCATTTTATGACAGAAATAATAAGGAAGTTCAAAATTCAAAATTTCAGGAATTTATAGCTGCTGAATATTTTATCTTCTTGCTTTACACGATATTTTTTTTCTGTGGGAACACAAAGTACTATGTTCCTACAAATCAAAGCAGTAACAGTAGATCTGAACTTCATACCTGTGCAAGTAGTCATACAGTGCTCAAAGTGATGATAAATCACCCATGTTTCCTGTTATACATTTCCTTTGAAATTGATTTTTATTTTTTCTTCCTGAGACATATGTGGTATTTGGTGCTCATTGTTTATTTTAGAGTATAAATGACCATAAAGAAGAGTGCATTGTTTGGCACGCTATTACCCGCATATGGCAGCATAATTGTCATCTTTAAGAATGGACATTTTCCCCACATGTAAGTTAGGAAAGCCTTTGTCTACAGTTACATCACTGTTGTTTTACTTTGTTGAACTCAGAGGAATAAGAGTTAAAGTATCTGTGTAGAAACTGGTGATTTGTTGCTATAAAGTCCTTGGGTCAGGTTCCTCATTGAGGCAAGCTGCAGCAACTTGTCTCACATACAGTAATGACTCCGGAGCAACTATTTTATTGCCTAGAAGAGTGAATGATGAGGCCTCTGGGAGGCAACTCAACCTGGCCTCTAGCTCACTAATAGAGCTGAGAACAGCTTAATTTAGTGTAATTATAATTTACATGATTTTTCTTCTGCAACTTCTGTTATATGAAATGGTCATATGGAAAAGCAAGTAAAAATCAATGTAAGGTGCAAGAAGGGAGAGAGAGGACACCTCTAATTTCCTCCAAGTTTTAGAAACAATCCGTTTTACATAGAAGAAAATGTGGTTTGTCTTAGTTGTAATTACAGCTCCAAAAATTCTAGATCCCGAACAGAATGAGATTTTAGAGACATCCAGAATGACTGAGAAACCTATATTCCCTGTAACAATTTTAAACAATACTACAGACCTTTTTCCACAATGTGTGTTCCTTGAATACATAAAATTTGTGGTTTCCCTTCTGGGTCAGTTCTAATCCATAACTTTGACTTATTTGGTCACCAGTATGAAAAAAGCTGGTTACTTCAGCAGCCTTAGAAGTAAGATGCTGTAATACAATAAACTTCCACCATCTTTAAGGTGCTAAGAATAGTACCAAACATTGCAGGGGCATAAATATTATGTAGAGATAGGTTTAATGTCAAGGAGAAAGTTTTGCTAATCATGAACAGTGATTATTAACTGGACATGTTTCTGGTGTAGTAAATTAATATAGTTGTGTAAGTAAGGAGCTGTGAGGAGGTCCCAAATTAGTATGAAAGACATTAACTATTTATGCAACTATATATTTCCTATTAAGCTAACAACCAGTTAGGCCATGTGGCCACATTTTAGATTAATTTATAGAGGTGTAAATCTCAGATAACATTGTTGTAAATCTAGAGTAATTCCACCGAGCACAATGAGGCTACTCACAGCTTGTATGAATGTAATTGGAATTGGAATATAGTCTATGCTGTAATAAGGCACCAAGTATTTGGCAAAATTCACTTTACTGGGGAAAAGCCTCTTAAGTTTTCCACTGAAATTTACTTCAGAGGCTAAATAAGAGTAGAGTTGTCTGCCTAATCCCAGGATGGACTAAGTAAATTTATACTGCATTCTTCTCACAGAGCTGTTCATAGTTAATGGCAAATTCACTTGTGTGTGCTTCTGGGAGCCTGCCTAATTCATAGACCATTTAAAACAGAACTACTGCTGATAGCTGTAATTAGTTTCATACCAACTTTTCCTCCTGCTACTGCAAGAGTGAGTCTGCTAGTCCAACTTCTGTAACAGGCATGTACCAATTAGTAGAGCCTGAACCTTGTCCAATGATTTTGTAATGGAAGGATAATAGTTGAGGAATTCGTTTTACTGTTTTATTTTATCTTGGAGGTATTCCACTTGCAATTTGTCTGAAAGATAAACTTCAGAAAAATAGTTGTAACTTGTTTTGGTCCATCTAAATCGAGCTGTAAATATGTTTTCCGTTTTGTAACACTAGAGTTCAGGAAAAGCATTGAATGACAGAATAATGTTCAAGAAGTACTGTACAGGATATTACTTTGGAAACATTTATCAAATCCAGTATTCTGCTTTAGTTTTTCTAATCTTCAAAAGATTTATTCTTAAAGAGAAGAAATCTATCTGAGATTTTGATGTTAACAGCTAGGTGTTTACAAAATTAGAGATCTAACCAAACTTTTTTTTTTTTTCTCTCTCTTTCTGCATGCCTAGTATAGAGGTTTTTTTTTTGTTGGTTAGGGAAAAATAAAATGAATTATTAGCATTTATTCCTCAAGCAGGAAATCTCTTTTTCTTCAGGAATAGAAAATATTTTCTTTTCATGATCTTTTGAGTTGCTTTCTATTCTATTCTATTCTATTCTATTTCTATTCTAATCTACATGGATTTTGCAAGTATTTGACATCTCTTTTTTGTATCTATCTATAGTCAGTGTTCAGATAACATTTCCTCTACCCTTTGCAACCTTAATTTTCACTATTTTCTCCCTGTGAGAAAAAGAAAATGGAATTTATAAACCAAAACCTAGACTAAAGCTTTTAGGCTACGTTTCTGACTCCATCTGCAAGATCTTTTCACACCACTTTTAATACAAAATCCAGATCATACAATTTTTGCATATGAATTTCAGCTATGCTTGAAGAGCCAGGTGAGACAGTTCTTCTAAAGAAATCTTCTGTATTTTGTAGAGTGAAAAAATCTTGCATCTAATCCATACAGCCTATGAGAGAAGGTTTTCAGAGAGAGAGTGTGCACTCATAAGGTGTCTAGTACAGGTACCTCAGTCAGATGACTGGCATCTGCTTGTGGTCCTTAGCAGTTAATAAGCATTAAGGCTACACAATCAAACTTGACTTATTCTGAAATAATCCTCCAGAATAATGAGTAGGATGGGCACTTGGTCCTCAGAAAGGCTGTTTTCCTCTGTACAGCTGCTCCTAGCAAGTTGCATTATTTTTCTACCAGAAACACAATACAATTATTTACCTCACTGATTTTCCATGCATTTAAAAAGTTGAAGTCATACTTGGTATATGCATGAGTTTCTTTGGAAATAATTAATACAAATGATGCAATGTATGGAGATGAAAGTGTGCCGAAGTCACTGCGTATCAAAGGCTGAGAAGAAAGTTTTGTAAGATTAGGCTTTACCTGATACACCTCTTACAACTTAGGAGATATCGAACTATATTTGAAAGAAGACTACAGAGCAGAGCTGTGCACATTATGTGGGGTGTGCACAAAGGTACTGCTGGTGAAAAACACTTGAAAAGTCCTCTGTGAATGTAGTTTATAACTGAGCTAGCATATTCCTATGTACTCCTTTTTGGTTAAAAATAAGGTAAGAGTTATCCCAGTGAAAATATTGATGATACAAACCATCTCTCCCTTCCTCTGCCTTCCCCCCAAACAAAAACCAAATAAATAAAAAACCAAAACCAAAACCACACAAACCAACCCATTTCCATGTAGTAAAACCTGGAATCCTAGAACTCTCATGAAAAGGTGGTATATTTCCTGAATCCCAGGCAAATGACATTGGGGTCACTCTCTTTAATCATGGGAAGAGTGGGGAGTGGCTCTCACCAGGAGAGAGAAAGGAAATAGCATTCCTGTCATCCCAGATGATTGTTTAAGCATGTTGCTGATACAGCAATGCTATTGACAAGCAGCAGCTGTGGAGGGGGATCTAGTTATTCCTGTATCTCCACTTACAAAGAATTTCTCAAAGACAGTGTTGTGATTTTCTGGAACCAAAAATACGATAAAAATGGACTGAACTTGCTTAACATATGAAAGAACTGTCCTTTATATAGCAGGCATTTTCTTTTTAAAATATGTAAATCGCTGTTTTCTCTCTACAGATGAAAAAGGGTAAGAACGCTTCATATAGAAAGAATTGTATTTTGAAATATCTTAGCTTTCTGAAAGCACTTTAGGAAAAGTAAACAACTACACTTGTACTTGAGAAAACAAATCATGTGCCTGTAACCTGTACAGAGAAATGTGGCTACCACAAAAAATGCTCTCTTTACAATATGAAAAAGAAGAAAAAAATTTTAAAAGGTAGAACTATATATAATGCATGTTGAAGCTTATGTGTGACAGAACACAAGTCTCTTTTGTAAGCTCAGGTACAGAAAAATTCTGTTCAATCAATGAAATGGAGCACTTGCCAAAGTGATGAGAATGGTACTAGAGTCTGAAGACTGGAGACTGAAATTGAAAAAATATTCACTGAAATCTCTGAGAGCAGGATCAAATGTGATAGATGGCAAAAAAGTACTATATAAATTGGGTGGATCTCCACAAGCCTGTGCCTTTTAGTATTCTAAAAATACAAAACACAAGAAAAACATTCTAGGTAATATTTTTAAATGGTTAAATAAAGTTTCACCAGACAACCTGGTTTTATCTTACTGTTCTTGTTCTTTTCCACACAAACTGAAAATATTAGATCAAAGGTAACTTCAATATCCCTCATATGATATCTAGTCAAGGCTTTCCTCTGGAACCATGTCATGAAGAAAGTGAGAAGAGACTGGCCAGATTGGGTTGAGGAGAGCTAAAAGTGAAAAGAAAGTAAAACTGTTCTCATTTAAATAAAAACAGACTCACAAGATCCCTCCATTAAAAAATAAATTGTCATGAAGGAGGTCGTCAGCATGGAAAACTGGGCATAGACTGTTGTATGAAGTTACATGCAACTAACAATAATGTTTTAAGAAGAAAGGGTCAGACAAGTTTAGTAACAAATGATGCTACAATTCATGCACAGGATGAAAAATGTTAGCAATGTGTAAAAAGGGGCAGTGATGGCTTTTCTATTAGGATTAAAATATTCTAGAGAATATATATGGTAAGTGCAGGTGATGGTTTATTTATGAGATCATTATAAATATATGTCCTTTTTATATAGTTGTTTTCTCATTTGCTTCCACTGACTTATCTTTTAAGGTTGCTGTCTATGTGGGCTTTTTTTAAAGAAACAAAAACAAGCTGGTGAACAGATAACCTTATTCTAAAAGCAACATCTTGAGTGGGGGTGGGAAGCAACCCCTCCTCTGTGCACAGTCAGCATGAGGCCATAAGGACAAATGGTTTTATTTATTCACACACTAGTAAAATCCTCCCTGCAGAGGCAGGTTCTTTAGCAGGGCCTAATTTTTCTGTTTTATTTTTGTTTCCCACTGATATTAAAGATGCTAGAATGAGAAGTGCCTTTTCTGGTGGGATTTTTAGACAGGCTTTTCTCCATAAGCCATAGTATTAAAACACAAAAGAGGAAAAGACGGTTTGGGAGATTTACAGAAAACAAAAAGCAGGAGAAAAAAGTGTTTTGTTTTGTTTTATTTCAGAAAGATCAATTAATCAAATGGTAACAAAAATAAAGAATTATAACAATGTTCATACCATACACTTTTTCTTCAGTTTCTCCGTTCCACTTACCTGGACAAAATCTGACATCAACTTGAAGATGTTTGCATGTCAACTCACTTTAAATTTCTCAGATGCAACTGTCTGCATCTGAACCTTTCATGATCATGTTTTTCTGTAATAAATGGAGAGAAAATAACTGATGCAGAGTATAATATATCAGAGTCACTTTAGATATCTACTTGAGGATGAGAGGAATCTTACCCTATGAGCGACATGTTTTTGTACATATAACTATTAGGAGTGTAGGTGGTTTGATAAGGCATAGATATCTACATTGCAACTTCTGGTTTTGGTGAGACAAATCATGCCCTTGACACTCATCTTCTGTTCACAAAGAATGAGTTGCCTTAATCCATAAAGACAATTCAGTCAGGTGAAAAAAAAAAAAAAGACAGTAAAAGGAAGGGTACTAGATCCATTCAAAGCCAATACCCATCAAAGTAGAGATGGTCACAGAGACATCTCTTTGAGTCATGAAATATATCAACTGTCTAAAACGGAAGAGAAACAATCAAAACAGTCTTCACAGGAAAACATACCCACAGTAAAAGAAAGAACTTGAAATAGCAATAGATAATGGAAGGAAGATGCTTTTACAAGAGCTGTAAAAACTGAAAATCTATGATCCCACATTTATTAGTGCACTAGAGAAAACTAAAAGAGAAAAAACAACAATAACAACAAAAACACACACACACCAAAAAAAAAAAAAAAAAGAAAAGGAAGGAAAAACAGGGGTAAGGAAGGAAAACTCCCAAATTACATAACTCCTGTATACTTCCATGACACAGGACCTGCCAAGATGCACCTCAGGGTCCTGAGGAAATGGAAAGACATAGTTGCTGTCATATTTGAAAAGTCATGAAAGTTAGGTGAAGTCCCCAGTGACTGGAGGAAAGGGAAACATCACATCCATTTTAAAAAGGGTAAAAAGAGGGATCCTGGGAACTACCAACCAGTCAGCTTGACCACAGTGCTTGGGAAGATCATGAAATAGATCCTCCTGGAAATAATGTTGAAACATGTAGAAGATAGGGAGGTGATTAGAGTGAGTCAGCATGGCTACACCAAGGACAAGCCATGCCTGGCTAACCTAGTGGCCTTCTCTAAACAGCTGACTTCATCAGTGGACGGTGGAAAAGATGTAGATGTCGTCTACCTGGAGTTCTGTAAAGCTTTTGATAGGGTCCCACACTACATTATTAGCTCTAAATTAGAGAGATGTGGGTTTTCTGCATGAATGAGGAATTGGTTGGATGATCATGTCCAAAGAATTGCAGTTAATGTCTCAATGTCAAAATGGAAACTAGTGATGACTTGTGTCTCTCAAGGATCCACACTGGGACTAATAGTACGTAACTTGTTCATCAATGACAGTGACAATGAGACTGAGTGAACCTTCTGAAAACTTGTGGATGGCGCTAAGCTGCATGGTGCATTCCATTCACTAGAGAGAAGAGATGCCATCGAGGCATCCTGACAAGGATCTTGACAAGAGATCTTGGCAGATTTCAGGATTGGCTGCAAGGGAACTGCATGAAGTTCAACAAGACAAAGTGTAAGGTCCTGCAACTAGGTCAGGGTAATCCTGACAGACAGATAAATGGGCTAAGAGCAGACCTGAAGAGAACTACTTGGAGGTAATGGTAGATGAAAAACTGGACATGACTCAGCAATGTGCACTCACAGTCCAGAAAGCTGATTGTATCCTTGGCTGCATAAAAACAAGAGTGGCCAGCAGGTCCAGGGAGGTGATTCTCCCCCTCTACTACACTGTGGTGAGGCTCCACATGTAATACTGCATCCAGCTCTGGAGTCTTCAGTATAAGAAAAAACATGGACTTGATGAAAAGGCCCAGAGGAGGGCCACAAACATGGTGAAGTTTTGAGCACCCTGATCTAGTGTAAGATCATAGAATCATAAAATAATAGAATTAAAAAAACAAAACAAAACAAAACACAGAATCACAGAATCACAGGGTGGTTTGAGTTGGAAGGGGCCTTAAAGATCATCTAGTTCCAACCCCCCTGATATGGGCAGGGACTCCTTCCACTAGACTACTGAGGTTGAAGGTTTCAGTTACAAAGACAAGCACTCCTCAGTTTCTAGTCATATTATTTCTTTTCTGGAAAATCTTTAAATTATTGCAAAAAAAAAAGGTTTGGCCAAAAGTATCTTTCTCAGAAATGCTTAGAGCTAAGGCAGGCAGTATCTTTCTTTCAGTGTCTTTTTATTATGAGATTGGTTTCAAAATCACTTCAGGTTTGTTTCTTCTTCAAGGTATCAGTTAAATAATTATATTTAATTTCATAAACATTTAGAGTTTCTACAAGATTCAGATGGTATATCACCTGTTATAGCAATGTGATTAGGAAGATGCATAGTAACAGGAATAGGAATGAGAATAAAAGTAAAGAAATATTAAAATATAGATGTGTATTTCAATTTTCTAGTTTGCTCCAGCAACCTTAGGTCACTTTGACAAAACAAATAATTGTAAACACAAATAATTGTAAATTGTAAAATTTTTATTGCTTTTTTAATATTATAGAAGAGCATATCAGCTGAAATGTACCAGTATGTATTTAGTTTGCTATTTTCAAACAGGAAAGAACTCTAAATCAACATTAAAAAAGTGGATTGAAAAAAAAAAGGGGGAGGGAGGTGAACCAAACAACATAGGAAAAAGACAATCGTCATGTGAATAAAACTAAAAATAAAAAGGCCTTCAACTTTGCACTGGAGAGTGTCAAGCATAAATGTTGATTTAATTAAGAGGTGTGCATCAAAGAAACAAGACTTTAGACATAGTTCTTCTTTCCCTGTGTCAAACCGAGCTCCTTCAATAGGAGGAAAAATGAAAACCTGTCTCGGAATGAATTGTAGGGAAAAGTCAAGTAACACGAAGAAGGACTTGAAATTTCATTGACTTTAAAATCTTTTAAAAATTGAAAGAAACCATCACTGCCTATGTCTTTTTCTTATTGTGCTTGTTACCACAGCAGATCCTGGGCAACAGAACTCACTCTTTAGAGCTAAGACAATTGGTTGTCCCAGCTCAGAACAGCAGCAGTGAAGACAGTTGAGCTAATCAGGCATATCTTAGATTTGAGATGGAACAAAGATTTTGTTCCAACAATGAAGTGTTCAAGTTAGGTTGAAGGCTCACAACTATATCAGGTACATTCAGAAAACAAAATTTGACCACAATTTAAACTTTCTTGGGATTTCTTAGAGTTCTTGGAATTTTCTAATTGGACTTTGTGACAGTTTCTGTTTAGCTTTAGCAATATTCAAGAAAATTTAGCTCTGTTGGACTGTTTCTCTCTTGTTGCTTCATGCTGAGACCATATTGCATGATTCATTGGTTTGGCTAGTGAACAAAAATATTTTTAAATACTTCTGCTTGAACTATATGAAATTGTTTATGTTTGTTTCCTTTACTAAAAAAGATAAATATTTTATTTAGCCAAAACTAAAACAATTTATTTTACCTCACTCATAAGGAGAAACTAAACCAAAGTACATAAAAGCCTACATTTAAAAAGACTTTGGATTTGCTTTATGTTCTGGAATACCTTTATTTAGGAATATTGGAATTCTTTTCCACATGACTAAGAAATCTCTTCTGATTCGCATTTCACATTGTCCTAGAAAACACCTACCAACTTCTAGTGTTTTCTCTCAGACTCTCATTTTTTTTCTCTTGGAGATACTTCATGGCATTTTAAAAATATAGTCAGTCATAAACTAAAGCAGAGGAAACAAGTAGCTTTCTAGCCTTGCAGCTAAAGAGAGGTGATGCGACATTTGTGTTTCAGCACTTCCTGAAATGCTTAATTATTTATACAGAGACAGAGACTACCAACAATCAGCAACAACTGACGGAGGAAATAACTCTCTTTTTCTTGTGAAGTTTATTCATATACTTCCAGAGTTGAGTACAGTCTGATACAAGACATAGGATGCAATCTTAATATGCTGTGGGTGCTACTGGTTATTAAAGGATTGGCTAACAGGCAACCTCTACCACAGTCTATTTTGTGAATCACATACCTTTTCCTGTTTTTTTTTTTTCAGTTCTTTAGGCCCTCACTTTTCAAATAGAGAATACCTGAAACAGCAAGAAGAATGATAACTAATGGAACAAACAGAAATTATAATTACTGCAATGCACTTTATTCTAATAAACAATTCTCACCCCACTCTTCTAGGTCTGAAAAAAACTGTTTGTACAACCACTTCTCCCTTTATAGACTCGTGGCTACAATACCCTATATGGGGTCAGCTTTAAGCCAGTGTAAGAATTATTTTTTTTAAACCCCAGCATAGCTGTCTTGATTTGTTTTTCATTATATTATACTTTCATTTTTCACTGATGCCATATTCAAATTTTCACTGTCTCAAGTGATCGTGTTCTTGCAAAATTTCAGCACTCACTCATCACCCTTACTAAGACAGAAATGTCTTTCCCAAAGCATTTCTACTACTTCAAAGCATTTCTATTGTCTGCAGGATAAAGGGAAAAATACGGAGTCACAGTTGTCTGCCTGTAGTACCACTTTCCCATTCTACTGATCTCTCCTCTACCTTGGCCAAATTCCTTCCTCCAGAGATATTAGTGAACCTTTTCCATATTTTGTACTGTGTGTAATTCTTTATCCTAACATTTAGAATTAATATGAAATTGTTCTGATTAGCTTTTACATTTGGTAATCAGCTATTGGTTAAACACTTACATATATTAGTGGCTTTTTCATTGAAACAGAGTTCACAGGATTACACAGGGAGTCATTTCTTGAATCACAGAATCACAGAATGTTAGGGATTGGAAGGGACCTTGAAAGATCATCTAGTGAGAAAATCCTTGGGAAAAATCAAAACCACTTTTCTTTTTATCACACATCACCACATTGATGTAGCATAACTTAAAAATTATACAAGCAACCTGTCATGAGAACAGCTTACCAACTAACAGCAGCAGAAATGTATGTATGGTATATTAAAAAAAAATTGAAGACAACTGATTGAGATTGAAAAAAATTGAATCCCCCATTTTTTATTTTGTTTCTTGAGGAAAAGGCAAGGTTTAATTCATAGCACAATTAGGAAAACAGAAGGAAACTCTTCACACTGCAGGTGGTCACACTTTGGAAAACTCTGCTCATAATGCACACAAAATAAAATCCCAGTCTAGAGGATATATCCTGATCCAGGTCTGTTTCTTGAATGTAGCTGAATATCAGCGCATATTCTCCATAAATATGTTTTCATGGCTAGACTAACTGTTACAGAACCATGAATACACACACTGATGTGCGCTCATTTTATTTGTGCTGAACTACTAGTTAATTTAAATGCATGCAGCTCTTTCAAAGTTTATGTGCCTACACTGATTTATACAATCTGAAGATCTGACCTACAGTGCCTAATTTGTTTTGCATACTAAGAGATGTAGGTTTTTATAATTCAGTCTTAAAAAGCATGCGAGCAGTTGTACTGATTGGAATGGAAAACATTATTCCCATTTTCTGGGCAACTGTCACTTGTATTAGTTGTTGCTGGTAAATACAAAAGGTCTGTTGGTAATGTATTGTCAGTGTGCAACTTCCATGTGCTAAATATGAACAACTCATTGAATTATAGCGTAACTCCTAGGTGCAACAAATCAACTAGAAAGTATTCACTATGTGGATGAATTTGGTGAATCAAAGTTGCTAATAGAATTGTCAACAATTCAAGCTTTCTCTTTCTAACACAGTTCACAAAACCAGAAATGCTCAGTCTTGGGTATTTAGCAATGGATATTTATATTTTGTCTTCTGTGCTGTATTCTTAGGGTGTGTGCTCTGTAATCACCCCTGCAAATACTCCCATGACATATATAAGTCCAAATGCATAGCTGACTTACAAACAACAAAAAAATCTAATTGAACTTTCAAAAACATAGTCATTTTTGAAGTATCAATATCCAGTCTAATCTTGTATAAACACATATACCTGCACAAATTGAGTTACATGAAGAGAAGGTAATGGACATCATAATGAAAGAAATAATTTCTTCCTTCTCTGGGATGAGTAGAATCATAGAATCATCTGCCAGATCCCTCTGTATGGCCTTACTACCCTCCAGCAGATCAACACTCCCACCCAGTTTGGTGTCATCTGCAAACTTACTAAGGGTGCACTCAATTCCCTTGTCCGGATCATTGATAATGATATTAAACAGAATGGACCCCAATACTGAGGTCTGGGGAATGCCACTCGTGACTGGTCACCAACTGGATTTGGCTCCGTTCACAACTCTATGAGTGCAGCCATCTAGCCAGTTCTTTATCCATCAAAGAGTACACCCACCCAGGCCATGAGCTGCCGCCTTCTCCAGGAGAATGCTGTGGGATACAGTGTCAAAGGCTTTACTGAAGTCTAAGTATATAACATCCACAGCTTTTCCCGCATCTACTAGGCAGGCCACCTTGTCATAGAAGGAGATCAGGTTGGTAAACCAGGACCTGCCTTTCATAAACCCATGTTGACTGGGCCTGACCACTTGGTTTTCTTGCATGTGCCATGTGATGTCACTCAGGATGATCTGTTCCGTGACTTTCCCCAGCACCACCAAGGTTAGACTGACAGGTCTGTAGTTCCCCAGATCCTCCTTCTGTCCCATCTTGTGGATGGGAGTCAAATTAGCCAACTCCCAATCAAGAGGGACCTCCTCAGTTAGCCAGGATTGCTGACAGATAATGGAAAGTGTCTTAGTGATCACCTCCACCGGCTCCCTCGCACCCTTGCATGTCTCCCATTTGGCCCCCATAGTGGTGTCCGAGTGGTGTAGCAGGTCATTAACCACTTCCCCTTGGATTATTTGGGTTTCATTCTGCTCCCAATCCCTGTCTTCTGGCTCAGGGGGTTGGGTACCTAGAACATAACTGTTCTGACCATTGAAGACTGAGGCAAAGAAGTCATTTAGTACCTCAGCCTTTCCCTCATCTTGTGTCACCATGTTTCTCCTAGTATCTATCAGGGGACGGAGATTCTCCTTAGTCCTTCTTCTGTTCCTGATATATTTATAGAAACATTTCTTGTTGCCTTTTAGAGTGGTAGCTAGGCTTAGCTCTAGTGGGTCTTTGGTTAATTTTCTCCCTGCATAACTGCACTGCATTCTTGTATTCCTCTTGAGCAGCCTACCCCTCCTTCCAAAGGTTATAAATTCTCTTTTTATTCCTAAGTTCCACTGCAGGTCTCTATTCAGCCAGGCTGACCTTCTTTCCCACCGGCTCACCTTCTGACACATGGAGACAGCCTTCTCGCTTGCCTCTAAGATTACATTCTTGAAGAGAGACCAGTCTTCCTGGACTCCTTCGTCCTTCAGGACTGTCTCCCAAGAGACTCTGCCAATCAACCTCCTAAACAGATCAAAGTCTGCTCTTCGGAATTCCAAAGTAGTAGTTCTGCTGACCACCTTTCTAACTTCTCCAAGAATAGAAAAATCAATTATTTCATGATCACTGTGCCCAAGGAGACCTCCATCTGACGCATTGCCCATGAGTCGTTTTCTACTTACAAACAACAGATCCAGGGGAGCTTCTTCCCTGGTAGGCTCACTAACCAGCTGTGTCAGGAAGTTGTCTTCTGTACACTCCAGGAGCCTCCTAAACTGCTTCCTCTCTGCTGTGTTGTACTTTCAGCAGACATCTGGTAAGTTGAAGTCCCACAGAAGAACAAGGGCTAGGAATTGGCAGACTTCTCCCAGCTGGCTGCAAAATATTTCATCTACCTCTTCATCCTGCTTGGGTGGTCTGTAACAGATGCCCACCAGGATGTCCGCCTTGTTGCCCTTCCCCTCGATTCTCACCCATAGACACTCAACCCTATCATCACCCTCATCAAGCTCCAGACAATAAAAACTCTCCCTGACATCCATGGATACCCCACCTCCTCTCCTTCCTCATCTATCCCTGTTGAAGAGTTTATAGCCATCTAAAGCATCACTGCAGATACAAGAGTCATCCCACCATGTTTCTGTGATTACATCTATATCATAGTTTTTCTACCTCACAATGGCTTTCAGCTCCTCCTGTTTGTTGCTCATGCTGTGTACATTTGTATAGATGTGCTTCAGCTGGGCTACTGATCCTGCCACCCTTTTCTGGTAAGAAGCCCTAATTCCTTTGTGACTGTCCTCAAGTGCTTCCACAGTTTCTAACACATCAATAACCCTTGTGTTTCTCTTGCTGCGTGGTGCTCCACCCCCTACCTCCACTGGGATAGCAGACTGAAGTGCCTCGCTAGCACTTCTGTCAAATGCTGGCATGTCACCCTTAGGTATGCCCCTGCCACACCTAGGGGAGGAAACCCTCCCTTTCCCCCTTCAAATCTAGTTTAAAGCCCTCTCAATGAGCCCCACTAACTCCTGCCCTTTTCCCCTTTTGAGACAGGTGTGTCGAATTTGTTGCTAGTAGACCAGGTGCCATGTAAGCTGACCCATAATCAAAAATCCCAAAATTCTGCTGCTGACACCAGTCCTGCAGATAGGAATTGGTCTGGTGGGTCTTTCTGCACCCCTCCTTGTCACAGCCTGCAACTCTGGGGACAGAGGAGAACACTACTTGTGCTCCTGATCCCTTGACCAGTCATCCCAAGGCCTTAAAGTCTCCCTTGATTGACTTAAGTTTTCCCTTTTCCACTTTCATCACTGCCTACTTGAAAAATTATTAGGGGATAATAGTCTGAGGGCCTAATCAGGACAGGAAATTTTCTTTTTACATCTTTAATCCTGGCCCCAGAGAGGCAGCAGACTTCCCTAAGGAATGGGTCTGGCCTGCATACGGGGCCTTTTGTTCCCTTTAGAAGGGAGTGTTCTATGACCACAACCCACCTTTTATTCTTTGTGGGAGCTGTCTTGATGGAGGGTGCAGCGTGACTTATCCTCTGCAGCACCTCTAACTTAGTTGAATCACCTCCCTCAATGTCATTGTTTGTTTCCACTTGCAAGGCCTCATACCTGTTTTGCAAGGGAACCTGGGAAGGTGGGGTGGTCACAGCAGGGCCCCCCCTCCTTCTATGCTGGGCAGGAACATGCTCCCATTTGCCCTTATTCCTCAAGTCTCTGCATTCCACATCCAGAGCCTCACGCCTGTTGGAAAGAGGCACCTGGGAGGATGGGGTGAGTGAAGAGGTGTTTCTCCTTTCACCCTAAGTATGGGCTTTCTTCCATTCATCACTGTCCCTTGACCTGCTTTCTTAAGGATACAGGAATCCCTTGATCTTCATTTCTTTCTGGTGGTCTTTCCTGTCTCCAGGAGGCCAGAGCTTGATCCCACCAGTTGATTTCCTTTTCCAGCTCCCTGATACTTCTCAACTTTTCCACTTCCTCTCTCAGCTCTACTACCAGGCTGAACAGGTCATCCACCTGCTCACACCTCATACAACTGTTTTCTCTACTGCCACTCCACACCAGTGAAAGGTGATGGCATTCTCTGCAGCCTGAGATCTGGGTGGCTACATGTTCTCATGGCAGCTCTGTCTGGGTTTCTGCCTCCTTCCTGTTGAGTACCTTTGCCCCGAGTGGATATCATGGTCAGCTCCTGCTGCGAGAGTGACAACAACCAAGTGAGGTAAATCACTTGAACTGGCAGAGCTTCCTTGCCCTGCCTGCTTGCCCTGCCTGTGCAAACTGCCGCACTGACTCACCCCTCTTCACTGTGCTCCTGGTCGCCTGTGCTCCCTAGGAGGGTGTTTGATACTCCCTCAGTTGTTGCTGGCAATGATCCCTCTTTATCAGTCCCTCTTGCAAGATCAGCTGCTTTGCAGCTCTGAGATCTCTTCCTTGTCTTCTCAATCTGTGCCTCGCCTCAGCTCTTAGTATAGCTGCTGCTGTGCTCATCATTTCACCATGTTTAAATCTCCAGCAGTCGCTCTGTAGCTGCTGCTTTGCATGTTGCTTGTTGTTGATGAGTAGGGTCATGTTTTCTTGAGAAAGCAGCCTGTGACATTTCAGCCAGAAAGGGGCATATACTTCCTACCTGTTGTGTCTCCAGTACCCTACATCTAATATGTAAGGTCAGGGACTCAGACCACAGGACCGCCACTGATGATACAGCAACAGGTAAATGGGAGACACAGCAATATTTAAGGGAGAAAGTATCAGCATTGTGCTTAATTCACACCTGCAGAAAAATGGTGGCAATATTTAAAAAACATTTCTTCTCTGTGTTTAAAAAGGTTGATGTGCCTTTATCTCAGAAGAAGGATAAAGTGCTTCCTAGTACATTATGAATAGCAAAAATAACATCTCAAAATTGAACATGGTTATTTCTGGTAGGATTTTACAAGTGTTGGTACCAGTTGTTGATAGTCACTATTCCCCTCAGTTCTCTAGATGTAAATTTAAAAAATCACTCTTCATAAAACTTGCTGATGACACAAATATTGGCAGCATGGTAAATTGATGAGCAAGACAAAGCAATCATACAGAGTTATTGAAAGTATTTCATAACTCTGATCAATTCAAATAAATGGCTTTAACACCAACAAATGCTTAAGTTACATTTTTTAGAAATGAGTGATGACTTCTGGAAAAACATAATTCTGAGAGCAATCCAGCACACAGAAGAACAACCTGAGCTCCCAAGAGAAAGTTGAGACAAAGAAGTCTTGTGTCATTTTTGTTGCGTAAATAAGAGAAGAATAAGGAAGTATTGCTGAAATAGATATGAAGATAAGGAAGTCAGTATCATTAGCATATTTTAAAAGGGACATTGATGAGTTTACAAGAATGAAGAAATAATTCAAAATTTAACACAAATTATTCCAGAGATGAAGAAAATGTCTTTCAGTCAGACTTAATGAGCTTAATCCATTTAACTTATCAAAAGAAAGACAGAAAGGTGATTTAATTAGTGTTTGAGTATGTATGTCAGTGTTAAATATTAGATAATAGAAACTCAAGAATAACTAAATTTCCAAGCTGTGCAATTAAGTTCCAGCAGTTACTGAATCAAACTCCTGAACACTTACAAGTCTGAAGATATACCAACACCTGCTCGTCCCCTTCAACTTGAAAGTATGGGTTCTGAAGGACCCTAAATTTACTTAGCCCAAGTCGAAACACTTAAAGTAAGTTTGATGCAAAAAAGTAAAAATATAATGTGTTGGATATTTGTCTAACTAGTTATTTGTTTGGAATAGTTTTTATTTCAGGTTGATAAAAGATACTTTATATAAAATAATATTTGCAGGAACATAGTAATGGCTTCACCTCTGTCTGTATTTAAATCCCATTCTTTTAATGAAATTTATTTGAAGCACAAAAAAACCTCACAGAACTACTCAGACACCTTATCTTTTATCTTGTCCTCTTGCTTCAAAATCCCGTCCTTTTTTTTCTCATTTTATATGATACTATTTAAATTTTATTTCATATACCTTTTTTTTTTTTTTTTAGATGTACAGTATACTGGTATTTTCGTCCAACTTTGGATCTGTTCCTTCTGCCCCTTTTTAATTAAAATGAATTATTAATATCTGTATGCATGTTATTTAACAAATATTTATCCTCTGAAACAGATTCTATACTACAAATTGCAGTATATTAAGCATTTATGTCATAGAAATAAATAACCTAAAAAGAGTAATGTACGGTGATGATGTGGATGGGTCCAAATATGGATTTTATACATCATATTATTAAAGACTTAAGTTTTCTTATATTCCTAAAACCTGGAAAAAAGAGACATAGTTTGTCCAGAAATATCCTTATTATATATCTGACTCTGAAATTCCTTTGGAACATCAAAACAGAAATTATCACTCCATAGTAACTCATACTTTTCTCTAAAAAAAAGTAGGTAAGAGCCCACTTTTTAGAATCTGTTTAATAGGGCAGTCAGAAGGAAGTAAGAGATATGAATTCAGCACTAACCTTAGGCTTATTTATTCACAGCTTTGCCCAGGAAAATGTCCCTTACACTTTTGTGGAAAAGCATCATCACACAACTCAAAATGCTAAAAATGTGAGTGACTTGGTGGGTAACTACTTTAATCACAATACTATTAAATGATAGGTGGCAGTGTTTCCTTCTTCACAGCATTTTAAGTAGAAGTAGTGTATATTATGATTTCCTCTATGCTAAGTGTTCTCAGCAGATACACCTTGATTAGTTTTCTCATATGATTTTGGTTTTGGACATTTTTTTGTTCGGTGTCACCAGACTCTGAATCAAAGATAGTAAGCATAACACAGGTATGGAAACACTCAACCCTGCTGAGATGCTGTCATTTCTATATGCAGGGCTGAAGGCAGGGAAGAAACTTTATTGGGAAAACTTAGGAACTTTAAGCATGTAAACCATAAGCAGTGACATTTCAAGCCACATAGTTCAATATAGGCATGCAAATTCAATGTAACGTGGGTTTGGGTTTTTTTATTTTTATGTCCTTTTAGGGCAATCAAGTCTCTGTTTCTACTAGAAAAAGGCATAATTTAAGGCAGGTTTAGAGGCAGGACCCTGTATTACACTGTTACTCAGAAATTTTTCACAAACTACTTTCTAAGAATTTATGTTATAAACATTTCCAGTAAGCCATATCTAGCTCTGTCCTCTGTTTAACCCAGAAGAAGATTAAGCTTCTTTATGTCTTGAATCACTTAAATGATGTCTTGATTCCTCACCCAAAATCTAGACACTAGAACAGTACAGTGAGGAAGCATAAGATCCAGAAGTTCTTAATTCCCGCAGGAATGAGTTATAAAATAATGAGCATATATTTTTTCTCACTGTACTCAGTCATGAGTTAATAAAAATTAAATTATTCTTTTGAAAATGATAGAAAGAAACATTCTTAAATAAAAATAAAAAAGTTGTAACCGACAAAAAAGAAAAATTCAGAATTAAAACAGATTATTCTGTCACACCAGCTTCATGTGTTGACTGGTTTTGATAGAAACTTGACATGCTAAGTCATCCCAGCATGAGTGTTTTCTCTGTGTCTTTAACCCTATTTTGTACGAATATAAATCTCAGCCTGACACATAGATTGAAGTGTACAGTATATGACATACAGAAGTATGTTACATAGAGCAGTAGTAGGTCTCTCCCATATTTATTTGCATTACTTGTTTAACTCCACATACAGGGGTTTTTTTTATATGCTGAGAACAATTGTGTGCACATGCATCTCAGTTCCCTGCTGGCATAGAGATAACCTGCAGAGATATATTTATTTAATGCTGCACTGAGCAGATGAAACACTCTACACAATTACAGCTTCTCTTGCCCAAATGTAAACAGGAAAAAAAATTTATAACTGGTCTATACTCTTGAGAAACTCTTTTTCTACATTTGGATAGACTGAAGGCATTTGCTGTTATAAATTATTTAGATTTCATAAATGGTTCAGTGTAGCTCTCCCTATTTTCTTCTTCAAAACAAGAAAGAAAAAGGGCTTTCATATATTTTACGCATGCATTGAAGCAAGAAGAAAAATAACAAGTTGTAAGAAATGAAGTTTAAAGAACTGTACACAATTCTTTGTGTTCCTTCAGGATTTTGGATAAAAATAAGTATCATTTCTTGCATAAGAAAATCCCAGGTTTTCTGTAAATAAGAGTAAGATGAACATCCAGAAGCAATATTTGACTATGAGTAAAATTCAAAAGTTTCTTCAAGATTCTAATTTAAAGAAAACTTAGATGATATTATTGCTAAAGAAATATGAACAAGTGACAATACTAGAAACTGGAAGTTATATTCTGCAGAGAATTACAAAAAGAAAGCAATATAAAGCAGTACTTCTAAAGGCAGCAGTTATTGCATAAAAGAGCATTTGACCATAAGTAGTAAAAAAATTTAAAAAAAAAAAAGCATGACTGAACTCAATGGCTAAATTTCCACTATCTCACTCAAAAAATTTCACTCCATTGGTAAAGAGGGACATTCTTAATTGAAGTGTGTTCAAAAAAGGCTCTATATTATGTAGTGATAAAGTTATTTGAACCTGTTAAGGAAGTTAAATTCAACATGTCTACTCTCTTAATTCCCTTATCTGACAAATGAAAATGCACCCAAATTATAGTTTAGGCCCAAGCATTCTATGATCATGACTGCCTTTAGAGGAATATTTAGAAGGCACAGCTTTCATTAAAGCGAATAAAAATAGAGAGTCCTGGTACCTCTCTGGGCTTCTTTCTGTCAGAATAAAACCTGGTGTCCTGGCATTTTTTAGAGGTTCTCTGTATTTCAATGTATTACAGGTATTCTACATATTTCATAATCTGTTAATCATACTCTATGTATTTATATATTGTGGATCTTATTTCTGTGTATTGCATAATCTTCTCTTTCACAGAAAGAACATGTTATTCTACTTTGCTTGCTGTGATAAAAGATTGAGAGTTTATCAGATTGCTTGTATTGTATTTGCATGTATTTTTTTTCTTCTTTCAGTGTTCAGGATTTTTTGTTCCTTATATCCTCTTGTTACCAACAGTTTGATCAGCACAGTGGAAAATACATACATATAACTAAAATTATGAAAATTAATATAAACTTTTATGATGAATGAACTAATCGTTCCTGATTACAACAGGAATTGCTTACATGAAAAATATGTTTGTATTGGCAAAAAATATCTGGAGCACTATGTGGGCCTACCCACATGTCCTCGAAATGTTATGTCCAGCATATTCACTGCTGTAGTTTTAGACATAATTGTCAACTGGTGGCATTTCACAGAAGCACAGAGTCACAGAATGGCTGAAACTGGAAGGCACCTCTGGAGGTCATCTGGTCCAAATCCCCTGCTCAAGCAGGGCTGTGTAGACCCAGTTGCCCAGGACCATTTTTCTAGTTGCTTCTCAACAGTGAACAGTAGAGAAACACAGAATCACAGAATCATGGAATATCTCAAGTTGTAAGGGACTCCTAAGGATCACTGAGTCCAACTCCATGCTCCTTGTAGGACTACCTAAGATTAAACCACATGACTAAGAGCATAATCCAGATGCTTGTTGAACTCTGACAGACTTGATTCCATGACCACTTGAAGTATAACTTGTCTAGTCTATAGTTACAGTCTCTAGTTTGACAAGCAGAATGAGGGCACAGAATATCTTCTCCTTCTTCCCCTTAAGCCCTGTGCATTTGAAACAAACAGTGGTGTCTTCTCCACTGACTCATTGCCCATGACATTGTTAAACACATCAGGAGAGAGATTAATGAGTTTTCACTACAGAAAATACCTGGCATATTTTTTCAGTAAATGGAAGGTGGATGAACTCATGCATGCTTATGCAAAGAACAGCTTCCCAAGTTTTATCTTTAAAAATGAATAGAAATAATACTTTGCAGAGTAACCACAGGAATTGTTAAAATTTTCTTCATAGGCAAATTTTTCATGCATTTGCTTTCTGAAGCTCAAATCATACTTCAGTCTGTTCATATGTAGCTTCTATTAATATCACTGAGAACTGAAAATTCAGTGTAAAGATTTAGTACACCCATAAGTTAGATTTTCTAGTTAGAAACTTGTCTGAAGATAGCAAACAAAACAGGGAAGTCTATAAATAACTTCATATTAGCACATGTAAAAGTCCCATCAGAGGTGGTCTGTGTTGGGCATATTTGAATTGGTCTGCATGTGAACATGGATGGGTTATACTAGACACACCAGGTTAGTTGCCATATGCAGATTCCTTCTACTCACTTTCAGTACTGGACTCATTACAGCTTCAGCTGTCTTGTCACAATCACGGAGGTCTGCCAAGAGAAAGCAGGATTGCTTCAGTGATATTCAAGCCAAATCCTGCCCCCATAAATGTCATTCACATGATTCTAGAAGCTTAGCTGCTGGTGTGTTTCCTATTCCTTTCTCAAGACCTTGCTCCCAGAAGAAAGGCTGATAATTATTAAATTGAGATAGCAAATAAATAGATATTTTCCCTTTTGTAATGCAAGTATGGAGTTATTTGAAATTCAGTGTGTGTCATCAGAGAATAATTTCATCTGGATACGGGTATATGTATGTGCATCTTTAGTCTGCAATCTAACCATGAGAATGTTTTCTTTTTGAACACCACACTAGCTATGTAATTTTTATTATATAGAGAAAAAAAAAAAAATCTCCTTTTTCAATTCTGAAAGTATTTTCACACTCCCGTATCCTACTAGTCCATAGATATTTTAACACAGAAAATATGTTACTTGTCTACTTTGTTACCTCTTCCATCCCCAAGACCATCTTTGTGTGGGTTTGAATATTACCCAATAAAACTGCAAAAATTTAAATCTGCTCTGACTAACTAATTGTTTAAATCCTGCCTATGATCAAAAACACAAGACAAATGTCTTTACCTCATGACACCCAAACTTCTGGACTTGATTCTAAATTAACCTGTAATAATAGAAATGAAAGAGAAGCAGCTAATTTAGATACTATTTATAGTTTATAAACAGCTTATATTTCTCTTGTATGTGTTGTTAAAATGAGAGTTAATTTATATATGTTTAACTGAATTTAAAATTTAAACAACCATTGATTCAAATAGTGGTTATATTGAACTGTAAGCAGACACACAGAATGGAATTCTGTTCCTTCCTCAGTAATGTATTGCATTCATAGGCCAGAGTATTTAAATATTTACTATCTTTATGTAGTAAACATGACACACTACCTGCAGAAGTGAAAACTGTCCAAAGTATGACTACACTTCCATTCTTATTACTTTGGAAAAGAAAAAAAAAGTTATTATTAAAAAAATACACCTAAGAAATGACTAATAGAATGCATAGTACATTTCATAGCTGCAAGTAATGTGAAATACCACAGGAAACTGTCCAAAACTTGCATTTTGATACCATATACTCCAACAAATTTTTCCAGGTCTGCTTCATAAAGTCGTATGTGTCAGTGAAATTATTGCTTTCAAATCTTTTTAACTTTTAGATCATTCTGTATTTACCATGGAATTTTTATTCTGACACAAAACATTACATTTCGAAAGTTACAGATTTGTGACTCACTTTGACCTTACTAGAATTGTCACAGTTAAATCTCCATGCTTTACTTTGAAAACTGACACTGTACTATTAACAGAATTTTTAATTTCCATGTATGTAATCATAAAGTGATTAAATACAGTGTCTAGTTCAGGTTTGCAGAAATGTTACATATATTTTCCTTGTTTTTATCAATACATTAATAAATAATCACTACATATTTTTTCAATATTTCATCTTATAAAACATTTTTATTCATATTGACTGTGCAGCCATATACTAACTGTGATAAAGTCCATCTAGTAATAGTAACATGTTATTTTGAGGAAGACAATTCTGACACTGGAATCCTAGAACTGGACTAATAATTGGAGGGACATTTTCTGTTCATCAGACAAAGAAAGGAACTTTTAATAAATTCTAGATATTAAGCTTGTTAGTCTCATTCCTTTGTTGATGTCTGCTATTTCTCTTTTCCTGTGATATAGATGAGCAACCTGGTGGCAAATCTGATGTACTTGTTCTACTGCAATACTTTAAGTCTGCTATGTGAACATTATCATTAAAAGAACAGGCAATATTATAAATGACAGTCATTTCATTTTTAAATTTAAAAAGACTAAGACCTTCACATTTGGTGCTTACAATCAATCTTCCAAATGAGTCAGATGTTGCAGTTATATTTGTGATGTTGTTGACACATGAAAAATAGTCTGAACACAGTCTAATAATAACCTAAAACTGATACTGTAGACACAAAACCTATGAAAAAGCAATTATTTGAATCTAGGAAGATATGTACAACTGTCATATAGTTGTAGAGCTGTATTGAGTTTATTGCTAATTTACCCAATATTATATCTGTCTTGTGATGATAAGTGAAAAATGTGCATACACTCCTAATTTACTCTCATTCTTCTTCAGAAGTCATGTTGTAAATTGTTACTTAGTAAATTTTCCTTCTCTCTACATCCTTAGATAAGAAGCTCAGATTCAACAGCTGCCTTCAGTTGTTATTTAATGTGCAACTAGCACACATTGCAAATACAAAACTGAAACATTGATGAGGTAGACACATGGATATTTTAGAATAATAATAGGATAATACATTAGATTACTATCATTTATTTTTATTTAGAGATAAAAATATAATTCTGTGTAAAAGCCAAAGTTCACCGAAAAGAAGAAGAAAAAGAAACAAACAAAACCAAAAACAAAACTAAGTAATGCTAACTCATAATAAAACTAGTAATTTTGCACAGGTACATTTACTACAGGTGCATTTAACCTTTTCCAACAGAAAGATTTCCATGACAAAATAACAGAAACACAACTTTAGAGATTACTGCATATTGGGATGCAATATGAAACTTTCCTACCAAAACTCATTTTGGAAATTTGTTAATATGGGAAAGAGAAGCTCTTGAGCAATATTAAATCATCCACTGTAGAAAAGATCAACTGGGTCACTTAGATCTTGAAGAGACACTTTCTAACATTTTCTCACAATGTCTGCCAAGATTTTCTGCTGCTCTTCAAAACATTCAAGGCTTGAAGCTTAACTGTTGTGATATTCTATCCTTAACAACAAAATAATTGTCTTTCTGGTGTAACAGAGAAATCAATTTCATTCTCATCAGACTGGTCACAGGGGTAAGGACTTCTGAGGGAAGCATCATGTACTGTCCATGCCCTACTTAACAGAAGTTTTTTCTGAACACACTTAATTTTAAATGTCTGTCACTATTGCTGAAATTAAACCTTTGTGACAAAAATAAACTTTTCCAGGGTGAAAACCACACTTCTTAATAATTCAAACCTGACAAAACAGTAGCTTTATCATTTAGAATAACCAAGGATTTATGAGAAACAGAAGAAATTGCATGTCACAATGTAACTGTTCCTTATGACAGTTATTCACATCCTTCTCATTTGAAAAGAATGAGAAGAAGGAGAGGAAAACAGCACATACTAGAAAGAGCCCAGGCAAGAAAGACAATTTCAACTGTTTATGTATTTTTAGTCTGTAACATTTACAGTTTCACTGAACAGTTTCTTCCACAAATTAATAAATCATGGATGGTGCAATTTAACTAGTGTGTTAAACTGTATTAGCTGTATAATCTAATCAGTTCAGCAGTACTCTGAGTACCAGAGTAATATTTTAGTAAGACTGTATGCCACAGTAAAGGATCTGTCTCTGATATTGGTAGCATGTGTGTTTGTAGACAACACACCCCTCATGGGGGATGTGTAATTAAACAGATATAGCATTTTTCAACATTTGCTTTGTTCCCAAAGGCATCCATTTTTCATGTAAGTCACTATTTCCGTTGCATGTGTTTTCTGAGCAATGAAAACATATTATTTCAGAGGTGAATAATCATAAGTGGTCTTCTTGTATAAGAATTCTTATTTGCCTAATTTTATTGGTCAACAGGCTGGATGACCTCTTAATTTCCCTTTCAAAACTTTGGTTCTATGACCATTACTTTGCCAAGTAAATGAAAACATATTAAATATTTATATATGCAAACATGCAAACAAAGAACACGAATTAAATTTACTATAAAAATTAGGCACTAGATTGACTAAAACTAACTGATATTTTCTTTCAAATCGTAAGAGTAAATAAATAAAGTACTTTTCATGTCACATGTTACCACCAGCTTGCTTGTAGCACTGACACTATTTGCTTATTTGATTGATCTAAACAGGCAGTGAGAAAATTCCATTTACATTAGTAAAAACTGTTAGAAATAAACAAATATATAAATGGAGTGTGTATGATGTGTGTATGTCTGCATATGTGTCTGTGCGTGTACTTGAGCACATGTGCTATGGGGAATGTAAGAATGATTTAATCACATAATTACAGAACTGTTTAGGTTGCAAGGGACCTTTGGAGAATATCTAGTCCAGCCCCCTTGCTCAAACAGGGTCACCTAGACTGGGTTACTCAGGGCCACATTCAGTCATGCCTTGAATATACCCAAGGTTGGAGGTTCCATTGCCTCTCTAGGCAACCTGTCATAGCATTAAACCACCTTCATAGTTAAAAAAAATGAAAAATATATTTTTTTTTAAATCTTTTTTTCTAGGTTTTATTAAATGGAATTTCCCATGTTTCAGTTTATGTCCATTGCCTCAGTGGGCACCACTGAGAAGAGCCTGGGTCCATCCTCTTTAGCATGAGGTGTTTATACAGGCCCCTGAGCTTTCTCTTCTCCAGAATAAACAGTCCTAGCCCTCTCAACCTCTCCTCTTCCTCCTTCTTCTCCCAGCTATTATTGCTGAACATGATCACATATGGTGTGAAATGATGAAGTAGAGTCAGTTGATGAAGTAGAGTCAGTTGTCCTGGTTGTGTCCCCTCTCAACTTCTTGTGTACCTCTTAACCAACTCACTGGTGGGGCGGCGTGAGAAGCAGAAAAGGTCTTGAGGCTGTGCAGGAACTGTTCAGCAACAGTGAAAAGATCCCTGTGTTATCAACTCTGTTTTCATCACAAACCCCAAATATAGCACCATGCAAGCTACTATGAAGAAAATTAACTCTGTCTCATCCAAAGCCAGTAGAGGTCTGTAGCAGATAACCACTACAGCAGCACCCGTGTTGGTATGCCCACTAATCTTGATCTATAAACTCCTGACTGATTCCTGGCTCATCCCAAAGCATAGGTCTATGACGTCCTGCTTCTCTCTTATGGGAAGGGTGACAGTTACCTTCCCTTTAAAACAAAAAGGTCATGACCTGTTGAAATACATAGTATTGAATTGGAAAGCAAATGTCACTCCAGTCTTCAAAAAGTGCAGGAGGGAGGACCCGGGTAATTATAGACCGGTCAGCCTCACCTCTGTCCCTGGGAAAGTAATGGAACAGCTTATCCTTGGTGCCATCTCAAGGCATATCAAGGATAAGAGGGTTATTAGGGGCAGTCAGCATGGCTTTACCAAGGGTAAGTCATGCTTGACCAACATCATAGCCTTTTATGAGAATGTAACAAGGTGGATGGATGATGGCAGAGCAGTGGATGTGGTCTACCTTGACTTCAGTAAAGCCTTTGACACAGTCTCCCACAGCATCCTCACAGCTAAGTTGAGGAGGTGTGGTCTAAACAATAGAGTAGTGAGGTGGGTTGCAAACTGGCTTAAGGAGAGAAGCCAGAGAGTAGTAGTCAATGGTGCGGAGTCTAGTTGGAGGCCAGTATCTAGTGGAGTGCCTCAGGGGTCAGTACTGGGGCCAATATTATTCAATATATTCATTAACGATTTGGATGAGGGAATTGAGTGTACTGTCAGCAAGTTTGCTGATGACACAAAGCTGGGAGGAGTGGCTGACACGCCAGAAGGCTGTGCTGCCATCCAGCGGGACCTGGACAGGCTGGAGAGTTGGGCGGGGAATAACCTGATGAAATTCAACAAGGGAAAGTGTAGAGTCCTGCATCTGGACAGGAACAACCCCAGGTTCCAGTATAGGTTGAGAAATTACATATTAGAGAGCAGTGTAGGGGAAAGGGACCTGGGGGTCCTGGTGGACAACAGGATGACCATGAGCCAGCACTGTGCCCTTGTGGCCAGGAAGGCCAATGGCATCCTGGGGTGTATTAGAAGGGGGGTGGTTAGTAGATCGAGAGAAGTCCTCCTTCCCCTCTACTCTGCCCTGGTGAGACCCCATCTAGAATATTGTGTCCAGTTCTGGGACCCTCAGTTCAAAAAGGGCACGGAACTGCTGGGGAGGGTCCAGCATAGGGCAACCAAGATGATTAAGGAAGTGGAGCACCTCCCTTATGAAGAAAGGCTGAGGGAGCTGGGTCTCCTTAGTTTGGAGGAGACTGAGGGGTGACCTTATTAATGCTTATAAATATATAAAGGGTGAGTGCCATGAGGATGGAGCCAGGCTCTTCTCGGTGGCAAACAATGGTAGGACAAGGGGTAATGGGATCAAGCTGGAACACAAGAGGTTCCACTTAAATTTGAGAAAAAACTTCTTCTCAGTGAGAGTGACAGAACACTGGAACAGGCTGCCCAGGGAAGTTGTGGAGTCTCCTTCGCTGGAGACATTCAAAACCCGCCTGGACATGTTCCTGTGCGACCTCACCTAGGCGTTCCTGCTCCAGAAGGGGGATTGGACTAGATGATCTTTTGAGGTCCCTTCCAATCCCAAACATACTGTGATACTGTGATAATGTGTGAATAATCCACTTAAAGTCCGAAAATTGAATCATTGGCTTTTCACGACATAATCCTTTGTGGGGTAATCCATGATGATTAAAAAATAAGTGTGTAACTAGTGGTATGCTGGTTTATCAGAAATAGTTCTGCCTAGGGGGTTCTCATATGTGCAAGCTAAGTGTTCCTTTTTGGTTTTCTTTCTTTCTTCCTTCAAGGCTATTGTTGCGATAGCACATTGTGTATTTCCAAAGCACTGTTCTGGTCTGTGGCAGATTTATAGAGAAGTGTACCTTTAAAATAATCTGTCTGTGAGTGAGCTGTAGGCAAACCTTTTGAAAGATATGAAATGCAAAGTGGTCAGACAACAAAAGTTACCTCTTTATTCCACTACATGCAATGACAGTTCTGTTCAAAACATGGACAGCAATCTTTGGAGAGGCTGCTCACAACATAAAATTCAGAGTTAAAGAAAAAACTGTTACTTTTAAATGACCTCCCATCTTGAAAGATGTCAAGTTATTTTCATCCTTAATGCAAATAATGAATAATATATGACAAAAAATGCCCACTATTTGTTGAATAAGCTGAGGCAAAAAATCTTTTTATATATATTTCACTGCCTGGATAAAAGTAAGCCTTTTTCCAAATTCAGTCCTTCACAAAGTAATTGTTTATCTTACCTGATGTTGGTAATATTTGTCATGTAAACCATGACATTCGTAGAGATAATTATGAGACTAATCAATTTCACATCATCTGGCACAATGGCCATGCAGAAGGAGTCATATTTGGGTTCAAAGAGTTGCCTCAGCCTATAAGCCTTGATTGTATTTATTCCTCTGACTCAAAGTGCAGCTGCTCTATCTCAAGTAATGTAAGTTTTGGAAGAATTTTGGAATTATGCGAATGTCTGGAGAAATGGCACCAGCCTTGGAGTCAAAGGCTATAAAAGCACAAAACAAATGTTACAGTTGTATTCATTCCACACAGACAAACCTCAATACATCACTTGCAGGAAGGGATACCATCCAGAAGAATCTTGACAGGCTTGAGCAGTGGTCCTAAGGGAACCTCACGAAGTTCTCACAAGGCCAAGTGCAAGGTCCCACACCTGGGCCAGAGCAGTCCCCAGTATCAATACCGACTAGGGGATGAAGGAATTGAGATTCATATTTTTTTGGCCAGATATCATCAGAAAGAGAAGGTATAAGATTTAGATCTCCCAGAAACAGAAAAATGTTTCTTTGCTACTATTTGAACCTGAAAAACAGGTTTGGATTTGTGAAAACTCAAAAAAATCATTGATAACATATGGGAGTATGCATATCTACCATAGATTGACAGATGGTGAAAGAGAAGAAAGTGCAATATGACTTTAACAAACCAAAAAGAGATATAAGTGTGATCAGTTTATGATAAATATTAGGATATGGTAACTTTCCTACTCTTCTGATTAACCTTAGAATCTATGGAGAACAAATGAACTGATTTATATGTGACTAATGTATGTGCCACATATAAATCTGTAGTAAGAGGAAGAAATAGTTCAGCACTTTACTAATAGTTTTAGTGTTTGGGATAAACATAGTGAGTTTGCCTTGAGGTTCAGAGATTTGGGTTACTCAATAAATACTGCAAAGGAAAAAAAATGGACCTGTCAAATTTAACATCAGAAAACCTATTAGGTCCTGAGAGAGAGGGAAATACATACCTCTCCTGGGTCTATTTCTAGCCACAGCATGTTTTACTCTCACAGTATGTTGGCAAATCCTTTTATTTCAATGAGAGTGTATTAACATATAGGATGAGCTTCCCAGCTGAGAAGCATGAATGTATCAGAAGAGACAATCTGGAATGCTGACTTTTCCCATTTATGTTCAAAGGACAGAAATAGCCAAATACCAAAGGCCTTGTTCACCTACATGATGTGCTGAGCATTGGAATTTCTACCATAAAAATTAAGCCTCATTAGAAATACAGCTACTGGCTGAAGGAGAAAAAAGGAAAACAGACTGAAAAAAAAAATGGTTGCTTTTGTCAGTGTGTTTCAGAGTTCACCTAAATATGCAAGAGTTGCTATATTTATTTTAGGACTAGAAAAAATGATTTGTATCTGGTATTATGTGATATTATATGTGGCATAATATCCACATCTGTGAAAGCAATATTAAGAAAACCTCTGCGAGGCAGGGTTTATTAGTGTAGATATGGAGCTATTTTTATGCAACTGTATTCCTTTGGGACCAAACAACCACCTTTCATGCCGATTTGTGCTGCATCAAGTAGAAGTACCAGCTCAGGTCAGCTCTCTGCCTGTGCTCCACTACAGAGTCTAAACATGCCTCAAGTCACTACTGAACCTTTCAAGGTTTTACCCAATGTCATCAAAAAAACTTTGATGTTAGCAACTTATTTAAATTGCTAGGATGGAAACGTTGCTTTGAAAACCTGTTCCATTAGTTCCAGCTACTCAAAAATTATTGAATGTTTGAATATATGCAAGTCCACACATGGTCCAGGGCTATTCCTGCTGTTTGTAACACTCAACAAAATATTATCACATCTGAAGTCAAGAGGCTGACTACAGACATCATTTTGTTCTTAGCACCACTCCCCTTCCAAAAAAAACCAAAAAAAAACCAAAAAAAAAGCATGGAAAATTTCTGTTGCCTTCAGTTGACAGTACTGAGCCCATTATATGGCTGAAATGGCCAAAGCCCTTTTACAGTTCTGCAGCAGACCTTTTCTTTCTGTTTTAAAGATTAATCCAGATCACAGCTGGACTGAACATGTTATATAAGAGGGTCTTATGTGGATTTGACTTAGAGTTACTACAGTACTGAGAGTAATGCACACTATAGTAAAATAAGTGCCAGTACTTTGATTAGTCTTTCCTGGGCTGCTCTCTAGGGATCTGTGAAGTAGTTTTGTGAGCTTATGAATATAAAAGTCATCTGAACACAAATTCAAAGTACTTTAAGAAAAAGCAGTTTAATCATAGCACAATATATAATATAACGATCCTCTTAGCTAGAGTATAATAAGATAAACTTAATCATAATCAGAGTTGCACTTGTGGGTGCATTTACAGGACAATTTTTGCCACAATATTATGCAAAGTTATGAATTTATTTCTCTGTGTGCATGTGATTTGAATATAGTAGGGAAAATCGTTCTATGTACTGAACAAGATTGTCTAATTCATGTAATCTATGTTGTGCTAAAAACTCTCTTAAGGCAACTTCGGTGTGGTGTACACTGATCCTCAAAGTGAAGCATGTTCTTGGGAGTTTTTTAGCACTATAGTCAGGATTACAAGACAAAGAATTTTCATTAGGCTTGCTGGAAATTGTTCAAGCAATGGAGTGGCAAAACTAATAATACACAAAGTTTTGTTATTTTTTCAGCCTTTCTTTTCATTTCCCTCTTTTCCATAGAAATGAATGTACTTAAGCATGCAAACTTATTTTAGATTGTTGCAGTGCTTTTAAGTGATGCCTGATGACTCAAAGGCTATTTTATTAATTACCTAAATATAAATGTTTATGCATCTGTCCAAAAGATTTGTAAAACATCATCTGTAGACAAAAACGTTATGTTTGATGCAATAGGTTCGAAGTCATGGCCTTTCCAGAACTGCAATATTGCTAACAAGACATAATAGACTGATGATGTAAATAACTGATAAGATAATATCTAAGGTATTTGGATATTTACAAAACTATCCGTTGTGGTTAAGACTTGTTTTTAAATATTTGCTTATTTTTCCTTATTTCAGTATTTCACTGTTCTGATTTTCTCACATATAAATTTTTAGTGTAGCTATTACATCTACCAGTAACTATAATTAGATTGACATTATTATCTTGTTTTATTACATCATCAAAGAAGGAGATGTCCAGGTGATCTAAATTGTGGTCACTTCTATTTTTTATTGCAGTTCATTGTACCTGAAAGGTTGAGTAGTGATCAGGGCAAAGGTTCAAGTGTGTGTGTTGGTTTTAACTGAGGTAAAATTAAATTTCTTCATAGTAGCTAGTATGGGTCTGTGTTTTTGATTTGTGCTGAAACAACATTGATAACACAGGGATGTTTTCATTATTTCTGAGCAGGGCTTGCACAGAGTCAAGTCCTTTTCTGCTCCTCACACCACCCCACCATCGAGTAGGCTGGTGGTACACAAGAAATTGGGAGGACACACAGCCAGGACAGCTGACCCCAACTGACCAAAGGGATATTCCACGCCATATGATGTCATGCTCAGCATATAAAGCTGAGGGAAGAGGAAGAAAGGGTGGGACGTTCAGAGTAATGGTGTTTGTCTTCCCAAGAAAGTGCTATATGTGACAAAGCCTGTCTTTCCTAGAGATGGCTTGTTGGAGAATGGCCAAGAGAGAAAGGGCATGAGACCCTCTCTACGGAGAGGATCTCTTCTAGTTAGCATGAGTAGGCCTCAGTTAGCATGAGCTGAGCAAAGGTGGGTGAGAAGGTATTGCCTGGGAAAGGCCTGCATAAACAAGTCTCACAGTCTCAGGAGGCAGCTCCTGAGAAAGGCCTGGATAAACAAGTACCAGGAGGCAGCTCCGAGATAACGAGGGAACTCACATACCAGGGGGGCCACAGAAGGGGATGGACTCAAGGGGATGGATTCATTATGTATGTTGGGATGGGCTCATTACGTATGCTATCAAATCGGTGTTTGACAAGTAGGCATAATTAATAGAACTGTTATAAAAGCTTGCGCTCTGTGTCAATAAAATGAAGCATGTTTGTCATCCGCATCGGATGGCCGCATTTCTTCCTCCGTCGCCGTAGGCCAGAACCCATGCCGGGGTCTTGACCCCCGACAATGGCTGAACACCTGCCTGCCCATGGGAAATGTTGAATGAATTCCTTGTTTTGCTTTGCTTGTGCTCTCAGTTTTATTTTATTTATTAAACTGTCTATCTCAACGCACAAGTTTTCTGCCTTTTAGCTTTTTGATTCTCTTCCCCATTCAACTGATGACTGAGCAAGCAGCTGTGTGGTGCTTAGTTGCCATCTGGGATTAAACCATGACACTGTCCTATTCTGCTTTCCTGTACACTATAGATGTGGCAGCACCTAAAAGGTTTGTTCCATTGTACTACATAGGAATACGATATTTGGTTGTTCCAGATGTCTGTCAGTCTTACCAGATTTTCATAAAATACTTTGAAAACATTTTTTCTGTCTAGAGTCACAAGAGTGACTGAGTCATGATTCTAAATATTCAGGTCTCAGAAATTTCTGGTATGCCACAGGTACTATCCAGTGTGCACACCCGATTTCTTGCTACAGAGAAGTCACAGTTTTACAACAGGGATGAGGTGGATGCATGATTAGAATGACCTTGAAGAACTTAGAAGAGTCAGAGGTGAGTCAGCATATGGTCACAGAGAGGTGGTCTTGGTGCTGGGGGGTCAACAGCAAGCCTGGAAGAAGCTCTGAGGTGAGGACTCTGCACCCACGGAGCTGTACAGCAACCCAGGGACTCACTGAGCCACTTGCGCCACTTACTTTGCTTCCTGAGATTGTAACAACAGGGCAACCCCAAGAGGAACCCAGGAAGGATACAGATGAATTTCTGTCCTGTTTTTAACAAAACCAAACTCAAGATGTTTTTAATAGAACACTTCCAATCTGTAACTGGTACACTTGACAAAAATATCTCACCAGCTTTAGCTATTTACAATAGCACCATAATAGCTAGGTAAAAGCACCATATGTTTATTACATATTTTTCTCAGTGCTTGAAGGGAATGGGTGACATTTGTAGCATTCTGGTTTTGTCTATATTTGGTGTTGAATTAACAAAACATGATATTAGTAAGAAATATTTTTTTTTTCCAGAAACTTAGAATACAATTTAAAGTTATACTTCATAAGATACATTATCAAAGATAAGATGTTATTTTAAATATTTTAAGAAGAAATACAGAGGAGTATACTCAGGTGTAAGGAAGAAAAACTGTTGCAAGTTATGATATTCTTTAAAAGGAGGTATCTAGGTCTTTGGATTGTTCTTGTTTGATAAACTTCCAAATGGCTAATTATTTCAAATGAATAATACAAACATATCAGTTGAATGCAGCCTTATATTGATTAATTCAATATTTTATCCTGGGCATCCTTGCACTTAGTTTGCAATATGAATTTTTAACATTAAGATGTTTCTTATTGGAAAAATTTAAAACATTGTCTTATAAATCTGTAATATCTAAATGCAACAGTATAGCTTACTTTGGTATGAAACAGAATATTAAACTAACACAAAGAAATGTTACAATACCAGCTTTCTCTGGAAAAACACACAGAGATCAATTCACTGCTGACATAAAATGAATTTCACTGACTTCATGACAGTTTGACCTAAAAAAAGGTCTTTAGTCATAGACTTAATTGAAAGTAAGGTTAAAATTAAATTAATTCTTCAAGCTTGGAGTCATTTATTTTGAAGTCCATTCCATGGAATTATGCACAAGTCCTGTTTTGATGTTTCTCACTGGAGCAAACAGCTAATACATACCAGGAGTCCCCACCTTTATATGTTACTTGCACAGGCTGTGAACTTGAACTTTTGTTGAAGTCAACAGTGCAATGACCTGGCCATAAAGACAGAAACACAGGACTTATGAACTTTGACAGTGGTTTATACCAAAATTAGTCATTTATTAATGAATTTAGCCAAGCAATAAGATCACACATTACCTGTTCACAAAAATGTGGGAAAATAAAGGATACTTCCAGAGGAGTTGTTTGGTAAAAAAAAGGCACAAACTTTGTTTATCTTATCAGTAAGATAAAGTGAAAATGCCTGTATGTTATTCACATTATACTTCAGATTAAAAAAAAATAATAATTTGATTATTTGATTAAACTTTCAATTTAAAGAACAACTTTTCTGTCCTGAAGTTATGCACATTTCTGATTAACAAATAATTTTTTGTCGTATTACTAACTACATTATTTAATACCTAAAACCATAATTCATCTAGCTTTGTTAATGTTTGAGAAGCTCCAAATTTGTATAATTAACGTATTTTGTATCCCATCTGTGTTGTTTATGTAAAGACTCTGGTGGGAAGCAGGCCATATTCAGGATATTCTGTAGAAGTCTTTTAAAAACACAAGTTAGGATTGGAGACATTTTATGATTACAAGTACCAACAATTAACTACTTCTTGGGAAAGAGCTCTAAATATCCAAATTTACCTTTTTCTAAATATCCAAATTTACCTATTCATGCTTCATAGAAAATTTGATGGCAAAAATTAATAAATAAATAAGCTTTGAACACACAACATCAGTTGAACATGTAACATGTAACATATAACATTTCCTTCTGCAAAGGCAAGGCACAAAATCACCTGGTAGAAATTACTTGCATGTTTATATGTACAAGTGAAGTATAAAAATACTATACTTCTGAACAACAATACGTATGTAACAGTCATGTCAATATTGTGGGTAGCATCCAGCATGGGAAAATTGATATAAGAAGAAAAAGTTGAATGTAATGGTGTGATGACTCAGAAAAATATTTTTTCCTATAGTATGCTAATCTCTAAGACATACAGAATTATAGCAAAAGGAGATGTAAATAAATTCAATGGCTTCATCTGATAGTCAGTTCCTCCTACCTTTTTTAAACAACCTATTTTCTGAGTTCAATTTATATTCTGGTTTTGATTGTTGTTTTGCTTTTCTTTTGTAACTCTTTCTCTGTGAGTGCAAGCAGAGGCCTCACTGCAAAGCATGAAGCTGCATATTCCTGAAGGGATCAGGGTCACCAGCTGGGTGGAAAGAGGGAGCTGAGTGCTCAAAAGGAGGTGCATTGCCACCAGATCCAGATTGACAGAAAATAAGGAAAAAAAGGCTTTTAGACATTTTTTTTAGGGAAGGAAACAAAGAGAAAGGAAACAGGACTGATGAAGTACAGAGCCCAAAGAGAAGACAAACATTTCTGTAGGGGTGACCCTTGCCTTTGAGCTGACAAAGTTAGGTAAAACAGCAGGGGCTGCTTGCAAGGAAGACATTCAGCACCTAGTCAAAACCTGACTGCAGACAACAGGGAAAAAAAAAAAAAAAAGAGTATGTTACAATGATTCTTATATGTGGAAGACAGATTAAGTTTATGCAGTGTAGCATGGCAAAATATTAATGGCTTTATAGAGCAAAATTTAATGCTGAGGATCTCCTGGCTAAACACACAAGGATTTCAGCAGGGTCTGCATCAGAGCAGCTTTATTTGGGGTGTATGTGAAATGCTCATCCCTGTTTCAAATAAAATGCTACCATAAGTGCACCCAGAGAAACCCCCAGAAATGGTGCAGTATATTATGTCAAACCAGATATGACTTACTGAAAGAATACTGGCAAGAAAAACTGATGATGCAAACTCAGTCTGAACCTTAGGTAAGAATAATTTCAAAATGTGTTGGAAAAAATCCAAGAAGTATTTAAAGACAAATAAATGACCTTTGAAGTATGTATATGAAAAGGAAAAAAGAAAACAAACAAACACCGCCCCCTCCCCCCCGCCAAAACCAACCAACCAGGAAAAAAACTCAGCAGATGCCCACACAGGCTATAGTAATGATACTGCACTATAGACTGGATACGTCACTGTCTCCCTTATGTTCCTTCTTTTATATATATATTTATATATACACACTTGAAGAGACAATGGAAAAACATAACTCAGAAATTAAATCATGTCTGCCTGACTGCAGCAATGTTATAGACAAATCTTAGAAAAAATTATTGGAATAATTGTAATTAGACAAAGCCTTAGTATAATTTACCCATTTAATTGTTCTCTGTTTTTGTTACGTTAATATCAAATATAACATATTACTATGGATATAAAGGTATTTTTCAGAATAGCATGGACTTTAGCCTAAAGTTTTGGTGAGGGAATTGTGCTCAATTTTTGTCAACATGCACGACACTAAAAGTCCTGTCTATTGTCATTTCTCCATCCATGTTGATCAAAATAAGTAATTTCTAACATTAATTACTATCTTTTATACTATGCAGACTAATTCCTATAAGCAAAAATAATTATTGTGTAATTTATGGCTATGACATTACAACAGCTCTTGAAAAAAAAAAAGTAAAAAAAGGAAGTGGAAGAGAGAGATAATGAAAAAATTCAGATTGCATTTATAAGAACCACTGCTAGAAGGCATACATTTCTGTAGCTCTAAAACTCTGAAAACTTGACAGTCTAAAGCCAGGCTATTTAAATATGTGTGTAATATATGTACTGTTTTGCTTTGAAAGCTGTGGGACATTTTTGTGTAAAAATGGTTCCATTGTCCATCCATAGACTGGCTTAGTGGGGACTGAGGGAAGTGTGCTGAACTCCACTCTCTAGGGATCTGATATCTGTGACTGCCATGCTAAACTTAAGCTGCATAAAAATCCCATCTGCCTCTGAGATAGGTAATGTCAAAGCTCAGATAGAAAAATCCCAGAAATCCTGCAAGGAAAAACTGTCATGTGACACAGGAGGGTGATAACAGCCAGAAATGGCATGATCACAAAGTCAAAATACTTCCAAAATACATCAGCACCACAGAGCATTGAGCACTGTTGGATTATTGTCCCACCACTCCTCTCTGGGAGCACCGTTAGCGAGAGTCAGTCCTGAGGATGTCTCGCCAGCACACAACACAGGGAGCCTGAGGGGCTTTGAAATATCCTGTGGGCCACACTTCACAAAGGGGTGTAGAAAAACACTGGTAAACCCCGAGGGATGTATGTAGTTATCTTCACAATATGGTATTTTCCTTCTGCACAGCACACTACCCTTCTTGAAGAGCAACAGACTATAACTGCATAAAAACTCATCTAACAATAATCTCCATCCACATAAGAGAGAATTTCTGTGGGAGCAGGATCTTAGGAGATAACAGAATGTGGTATCAGGAACATATTACTGTTCCTATTTGCGCATAAAAACTGGAGGAGGGAGAGCAGCACTAGTTTCCCCAGGCCACATGCAAAGATAGTAACAGAGTACAGAACGAATCCAGGTGTATCTTTACCAAGTTCACTATCTCAGTTACTATCTTTTGTGCATTTTACCAAATATGCCATATTCTGTGGTCATCTCTACTGCTTTGTTCCAAGAAGACGAAAGCTTAACTGCTAAAACTGCTGTTTTTACTGGAAGGCAATTTATAATATGCCTGCGTGTGACCATTATCTGTCATTGTTGCTTGACATCAGTTACATTAATAAATCAGTTTTGAAAATTAGACTAAACAGCTAATTTTACGGCAGGAGTTTCTTTGAAAGAACGTGAAGTCCTGAGTGTTTCCAATTTTGGCATCAGGGTGCTTATTTATTTGATGGGCAGTTGCATAGTTTTAGATTTGAGTCATTTTTGTAAATATCAACTCCTAGTTTCCAAGATTTATTTCTCTGTAAAATGACTTGGATTATTCACTTGATTTGTACATTATTGTTATGTGGAATGGAATTTCCCAGAGACTGTGCTTATTTTAAAGTGTAAAGCTTTATTTTAATTTTTGATGAGTGGCATTTCATTATCTCTTGATCTTTTAAACCAAAATAACTTCAGTAAAAATACAATGAAAACTGTTATTATTTTTGGATACAATGTTATTATGGATTCTGGGTTCAGTTACTGACTTTGTGCAAAGATATCCAGAAATCCTTGCTGGGGGTTAATATGGTAAGGTAGGGAGCTAAAGTAAAAACTCCATTATGACCTTCTGGCTAATCACTGCTTCACTGATTTTGCTCCATTCATCCAGATTTTCTAGTATTCATAACTGGTAATCCTTGGCACTGTTTCTGTATTTTCTTTTTCTTGTTTGTGCAAGAAACGTGAAAATATAGCTGATAGTTTAATCTTGTTTGTTTGTTTGTTTGAGTTTCTGAATGTTTATTTGTCTATTTTTTATTTGTTTCTAAAAAATTATTTCTTAAGTGAAGGGGACAGTCATCAGATTTGGTGGTCAAATTACCATATAATGTCCACATCTGTTCAGGGATTCAGGAAGCTAAATCAGGTTGTCTAAATCTGACACCTTAGTATCCGCACACAACAAATACAGGTTATAACACAATTTAGCTGACACATATTAGGCATTTGCTTGAAAAATGTTAAGTATTTTCTAGAAGTGCTAATAATTTTTTGCTATTCTCTCTAACAGAACCAGATGACTACTATATAAACATCTTTGACTCTGCTGATGTCATCGTTTAGTCAGATAAGTTCCACTCCATCAATCTTATTTCAAAATATGTTGAAGAAAACATCACAAAGAAGTTGAACTTCGAATATTCATTCTTCAACAAGCTACTTGAACTGTTATATTTACAAAATCACCTACTTAAGCTAATTAATTGTGTTATAATTATTGCATCTGTAGAAAGAAAATATAATGTTCAAAGTAAAGAAACATCGATATGAGTTCATTATTATTAAATTGCAGTGTCTTTCAGAGATTATGCAGCATTCTAAGGAAATGGAAAAATCACAGAAATGTTCATTATGAGATCTCATTATTAACATCTACTAAAAAAAAATTCCAGTCATATTGTACGAGTTTCTTCCACACCATTAAAATCATAATGAAATAGAAATGTGTAACCTTCAAACTGTAGGTCACTTAAAAACCGCATCAGATAAAAGTGACATGAATAACTTATATACATATTCTCATGCATTTTATTTATTCTTTTTTTTTCTTATATGTCTTTGGGATTTTTGTTTCACTTTAGGCCTGACAGTCTGACCTTGATGCAGGGAAGGTTATCGAGCAGAACATCTTGAGTGTCATCATGCAGCACATACAGAACAACCAGGTGATCAGGTCCAGTCAGCACAGTTTTATGAAAGCCAGATCCTGCTTGACTAACCTGATCTCCTTTTATGACAAGATGATCTGCTCAGTGGATGAGGAATTTGTTATAATTTTGTTAACAATTTGTGTTTCTTTTGATATGTGATTTACTATTATTTCCCACGTTCTCTTTGTCTCTTCTTCCTTAAAGCTTATCACAGATCTATTGACATTTCATAAGCCAACTACTGCCTCCTTAGCTCAGAAAACAACATGCATACTCTGCAACATAGAACATGCAGTGAACTAAGCTAATTTAAGAAAAAACAAAATATGACTCCCAGGAAACACTGCAACAGTATTTTTCATATATAAAAATTCCACTTCTCAGAAGTATCTGTTTGTTAAAAAGACAAAGGCAAACACTTCCCCTCCTATTTATTTATTTATGTGGTTGAAATATAGCTTTCTATTAGAAACTGTTTAGACATATAATTTTCAGTCTTCTCTTTTGGATGTTATCCTTCCAAATGATAGTTATTTCTAACACATTCCACCTCTTTACTTGAAGGTATGTCTTCATTGCTTCAGTGTCTCCAGATAAACAGTTTTGTTCTCAATAAACCTGAGTGTGAAAAGTCAAGACTGTGATGTTTTTCTCTGAGAAGGGAGGATAGAATTGTCTAGCCGAGCTGTGTTTGACTTTCAGGAAACTGACTTCCATGCTTTACCAGTTAGACCCAGTTTTTTCATCGAAGTCTTTCATTTTATTCCTTGAATGTGAGCCATGCTTCTGTTATCATTGGATCAAATAATCTTCACAATGAAAGAATGTCCCATAATAAGGATTATATGAAATGAGACTAGTATCAGATAATATGTTCTCAGGGAACTGCAAAAGGCAGCATAGAAATTTTAAGGATCACGTAGGTTTCTATCCAGGAATAATAAACTATACTGTACTCTGACTAAACAAAAAAACTTGGATATCAATTAAAATGTCTTTTGTACAACCTCTATGAAATTGTAACTAATATTGTGACTGTTTAACTGAAATTGAATTAATTTTCTTCATGCACTTAGAGACTCTTATTTTTCATAGCTAGTATGGTTTTTTTCTGGATTTAGTTTGAGAATAGTAAGATAACACCCCAAAACAGAGTTATTATTTTCTTCTAGTAATTTTTCAGTGGTTTTGAGTTGGAACAAAGAGAATGTAAGAACCTACTGGTATCTTAACCACTGTCTAGGAGACCAAGGTCTTTCCAGGCTTTCTCTCTGCAGGTGTGAGGCAGCTAGGAAGAAAGACATAGATGGGACAGACTTTGACTGACATCCAGACTGATTAATGAGAATATTCCATACCATTTACATCATGACTTTTATTTAATGGGAGTCAGGTTTTCTGACTCGTTTGACCCATTTTGGTTCAGCTCCATTCCAGTGGCATTCCATTCAGGAGTTCCTTTAGTTCAGCCTTTTGCTGTTCTGCCATTCTGCAGCTGGCCTCTTGGCCTTTCTGTTTCTTTTGGCCTTTTTGCTCTCTCCCTGGGATGGACTGTTCAGGACCAGGGCGTTCTTCCCAGGACTGGCCGCTCGGCATGGATGGAGTTCATGAGGAATTGCACTGAGTATAACTTACTTTATATTTTGTTTTTCTTTTTTATATATTGTTATTAGTAGTAATACCATTATATTAATATTGTTTACTTATTTTATGAAACTGTTTTCATCTCAGTCCACGAGTTTCTCCTTTCCCTTTCAATTCTCTCCCCTACTTGGGAGTGGGGGGCAGATGAATGAGCAAGGAGCTCTTGTGGTTTTGATTACCAGCTGGGGTTAAACCACAACAGTAACAATCATAAAAATACTGTCCAGTAACTGGGCAGAATGAGAAAAAAGATGTATTCTGTGTACACAACACTGTACAAGTTTAATGTGGGCTTCAGAGAATGACAAATAAAAGCAACAATTCAAAGTGAAGCAAATTCTTTTTGCTTAGTGTGATATTCACAAAATGTCAAATATAGTTCTGAAATAACTAAAAGATAAATTAATGGACCAGGTCTTCTTCTACCTGTCAGAGATTCACATGGACTTGCATTTCACTGCAGTTTTCCAGTTGGATTCTTGAGAAGCTGGGTGAAACATAACTTTCTGTCCTTGAGAATTAAGTTCAAAACAGCTATCAGACTAAGTGTCTAGATCATATTAGATAATATTTAGCCACTGCAACATAAAATTCCTTTTAAATTCCAGGTGTATAGGTACCCAATTAGCCATGATTTCACTGCAAGTAAGTTAAAAGAAAAACAACATTCCAGGAATAATGTGAATCTAAGAATTACCATATTTGAAAGTAAGCATAAATAAACTGTTTGTGGATATAAAGTAAGTATTAAAAAGCATGAATAATGCAATAATCCTAATAATCATCTTACATACCACTCCTGTACTACTTATATTAAATATTGTATAAACACTTCATAGTCACATAAGACTGTAAGACATCTCCTGTGTCCTCAAATCCAGCCCTCTGTCACTGTGCCTTCATATTACAGAAAATGTTCAAATGGCAAGAAAACACACTTCTCATGAAAATATTAAGTAATTGTGGTTTTGGACTGTGAATTTTAAATCATTATAACTAGGCTCAAACACATCTTTATGAGTCAAAATAGCAACCATTAAAATCAACATATTTTTGCCAACAAGAAATGTTTCTTTATTTATGTAGCATAAAAATCTCTGCTTCAGGATTCAACAGACTCTTGGAAAGTATTTTCTGGATCCTGCTGGTTGTGGAAGTGTTTTCCCTGCAGAAAGTTGTTTAGATGCTTGAAGAAGTCATTATTGTTTGCTGAGAGGTCAGGTGAATATGGCAGATGAGGCAAAACTTTACAGCCCAATTCATTCACCTTTTGAAGCATTGGTTGTGAGATGTGCAGTCAGGTGTTGTTGTGGAGAAGAATTGGGCCCTTTCTGTTGACCAATGCTGGCTGCAGTTGTTGCAGTTTTCGGTGCATCTTACTGATTTGCTGAGCATCCTTCTCAGATGTAACAGTTTCACCAGAATTCAGGAAGCTGTAATGGATCAGAGTGGCAGCAGAACACAAAAAGTGACCATGACCTTTTTTTGGTGCATGTTGGCTTTGGGACTGCTTTGCAGGTTCTTGGTTCAACCACTGAGCTGGTCATCATTGGTTGTCATATAAAATCCATTTTTGTTCACATGTCACAATCGGATTGAGAAAAGGTTCATTGCTGTTGCATAGAATAAGAGAAAACATAATTTCAAAATTATTATTTTTTTTATTATTATTTTCGGTCAGCTCATGAGGCACCCACTTACTGAGCTTTTGCACCTTTCCAATTTGCTTCAAATGCCGAACGACTGTAGAATGGTCAACATTGAGCTCTTCAGCAACTTCTCATGTAGTTGTATGAGGATCAGCTATGATGATTCCTCTCAGCTGGTCATTGTCAACTTGTGATGGCCATTCACTATGCTCCTCATCTTCAAGGTTCTCGTCTCCTTTGGGAAAATTCTTGAACCACCACTGTACTGTACGTTCAGTAGCAGTTCGTGGGCCAAATGCATTGTTGATGTTTTGAGTTGTCTCTGCTGCTTTACAACCCATTTTGAACTCGAATAAGAAAAATGCTTTAATTTTCTTTTTGTCTAACATCATTTCCATAGTCTAAAATAAATAGAAAATAAAGAGCAAGTAATAAGTCAGTGGCAAAAAAAAAAAAGAGAAAAGTGCATTAAAATGATGTATAACATAACTACATTTATTTAAGAATATATTGCAATATCAAATAGCAAATTTCAATAATGCAAAAGCCACAATTCCTTTTGCACAAACCTTTAAGAAGCTATAGCCACAGAAGAGCAAGTTGCTTCTGCTCAGTAGTTTTGCTCACTACTCTGGTTGGAGGCTGTTCTTCTTTCTCTCAAAAAATGAAAAATAAGATAAAAATATCTTCCTTCAGTCTGTACACCTTTAAATCTTACTCCGTCTTTCGGTATTCCTATTTCACAGGCCAGACATTTGGAAAAAGCTATCTAGCTGGAGCAGTGCAGAGGGCTAAGTCAATCAAGTCTTGTTAGCAACTGCAGGTCAGAATGCATATTTTCCTCTGTGGCTGTATTTCTTGACAATTCTGACACTAACTTAGTTGACTATATTCATATAACTCTGCTCAAGAAGCAACATAATATATTATTAGAGGCAAGTGCAAATTCACTACACTCCATTTCCATTGATCAATCAAATGTCAGTAAATCAAAATTACCCTTAATCAGTTCTTCCCTCCTCTGGTCCAGTGTTCTCACACAGGAAAATTCAGCTATAATATGTGTAAAAATTCCATCTTGATACTTAAACAGTTGTAATGTTTCTGGTAAATTCTTGTGGAGTTTTTCTCTTTGCCTGATTGATTCTCTCAGTGTCCATTTAAGGCTAGACACTGGTGCTGATCTGAAAAATCTGGAAATTTAAAAAAAGAGATCAAATTTGAAATCTTTGGTTATTGTGAACTTTTTAATGCTCCATGTTTCTCTACTCACAACTTCTGGATAACACCAGTAACCAAGTAAAATATTAGGTGTTGTACATCTTACTTCTGCAAAAATGAAAGCAAAGGAATAGTAATATCTCTTAGATATGTGGCTAGAAAAGGGTAAAAATGTAGAATCTTCATGATTTAGAGTAGCATGTGTCTCTTTAGAAAGAAAATAGTGTAAACATTTTAATAAGAAAGAAGATCATCTGTAATTCAGCAATCTGTTATATACACGACCACATACTAAGCCACTGGCAAATATAATTAAAACAGCAGGTCAAGGCAATTCAGTGAAAACTATGAAAGAATTTAAACTGACACATTTAGATGGTTTATACACTTCTCCAGAATAAGTGTGCAAGATAAATAGTGATAATGGAAAAGTAGGACTATGTTCTATATGCTAATTTCTACTCTGAAGTAAATTTACACAAAACTTGGAGGAACAGTGTTGCTATACAACATACTCTGACTAGCAAATATTTTTGCTGCATAACAGTCATTCTCATACTCTAGTTAATTCTGCAATTAAAAATCAGATACACAAAAAAAAAAGTTGAAAAACTTCAATCCAAGTGCTGCCATGTGTATTCTCAACAGGAAGCAAGCTCTGTGGTTAGATGACATTCTCATTATATGTTTATATTAAACACAAGTGTCAGTGATTCCAATAAATGTTCCAGGTTTTTTGTTGTAGAATTGACATTTCCCCTATAAATCAAAGTTTAAAACTAAAAAGGAAGTACAAATAATCAAGCTTTTATTTTTATTTTTTTTTAATCTGAATGGCATGATAACTACAGTGAAAAAAAAAAAAACAACCAAACAAACAAAATATAATGACAATTATTTGTAACATAAGACTAGTCTTCATACAACTTCCTTGCCTGATTTCTTCCTTCCCTCGAAATAAAAATAAAAATAGGAAAGGTGAAGAGTATGCCAAACAAACAAAAATCTCAAACTGGTTTCATCTCTAGGTTTGGGTTTAACTCCAATAATATTTGGTATCTAGATGTTTTCATTATAAAACTGCAATTATAGATTTAATCAGAAAACTTGTGTCATTCGACCATTCCTAACTTTACCCTTTGTTTAGCAGGCCACTCACAACATGCACAGCACTTATACAAAGCATTATGCTGCCTGTGACCTGAAAATATGCGGCCTTGAACCTGGAAGTCTTCCTTGTAGCAAATGTTCTTATTGTATCACATTTGGTCCTCATGTGTATGACTGGAAAGTTTTAAATCAGTCATTAGTAATATATATGTAAAATCTTTTCTTATTTTAAATTCCTTTTAATGAAAGACTTGTGGAAGTCTTTTATGTTTTTGAAATATTAATATAGGAACTTTACACATATATACACATATATACACATATATAAAGACATATTTGTTTATTATGGCTAGTAGGATTTTTATGTTTGCCCTGCTCTAATTTTTTGTTTGTTTTGTTTTGTTTTGTTTTTATCAACAAGAACATCATTTTTAGTTAAAATCTAGGACTTACAAACACCAGTGTTCTGTGTCCTTTGAGTTTCCAGGGTTTTTAAAGTATTTTTTACAATTCTAGGTAAATTAGATATTTTTAATTTTTAAAGAGCCTTATTGAGCAAAACCCTTATTTTCCACTGAAAATAAAGTGTAGAAGTTTTTAATCAGTCTGGTTTTCTGTATTTGAAATCACAGAATCACAGAGTGTTAGGGATTGGAAGGGACCTCAAAAGATCATGTAGTCCAATCCCCCTGACGGAGCAGGAACACCTAGATGAGGCTACACAGGAATGTGTGCAGACGGGTTTTGAATGTCTCCAGAGTACGAGACTCCACAACCCCCCTGGGCAGCCTGTTCCATTGTTCTGTTACCCTCACTGAGAAGAAGTTCCTTCTCAAATTTAAGTGGAACCTTGTGTTCCAGTTTGAACCCACTACCCCTTCTCCTACCACTGGTTGTCACCAAGAAGAGCCTGGCTCCATCCTCATGAGACTCATCCTTTATATATTTGTAAACATTAATAAGGTCATCCCTCAGTCTCCCATTCTCCAAGTTAAAGAGACCCAGCTCCCTCAGCCTTTCCTCATAAGGGAGATGCTCCACTCCCTTGATCATCTTTGTTGCCCTGTGCTGGATTCTCTCCCTGTCCTTCTTGAACTGAGGGGCCCAGAACTGGACACAATATTCCAGATGTGGTCTCACCAGGGCAGAGCAGAGGGGAAGGAGAACCTCTCTCAACCTACTAACCACCTCCCTCCTAATACACCCCAGGATGCCATTGGCCTTCCTGTCCACGAGGGCACAGTGATGGCTCATGGTCATCCTGCTGTCCACCAGGACCCACAGGTCCCTTTCCCCTACACTGCTGTCTAATAAGTCATTCCCCAACTTCTACTGGAACCTGGGGTTGTTCCTGCCCAGATGCAAGACTCTACACTTGCCCTTGTTATATTTCATTAAATTTTTCCCCGCCCAACTCTCCAGCCTGTCCAGGTCTCGCTGGATGGCAGCACAGCCTTCTGGCGTGTCAGCCACTCCTCCCAGCTTGGTATCATCAGCAAACTTGCTGATAGTACACTCTATTCCCTCATCCAAATCATTGATGAATATATTGAATAATACCGGCCCCACCAATTGTTCTTAGTGAAGTACACCTGGAAAAGAACTCCTCTCCATTGGCACCTCTGTGTCAAAGCCCTCTGTTCTTCTCATCTTCCAATCACTTTCCCCTTGATTAAAAATATACACTGCACCGTGTCTCTGGAAGAACACTGAGTGCAAGGGGACGAGTGGGTCAGCCAGGGGAAAATCAACTTTATTAATTGGCATTTTATATGGATCCTAGATGTCACACAAAGCGCTGAGTGGTGGCTTTTCATTAGACAGAAGGATGGTAGAAACATTACTCTAACAAGGAAATACAATACGTCTTTTTATGGGTTCAAGCACTGCTAGTGTCTATTAAAGTTTTAGTCAAAAATTCAAAATATTTTTCTTCATATGTATTTAGATAAAACAGCAGATATAATTAAATTACTTCTGTGAACAATATGAGAATTCAGGATTTTTCTTGTGGTGAACAGGAAGTCCACCCCCTCCTATTGATGTACTAAGGAATGCTTTGAAACACACACAAAGAAAGGATAATTTAATTAGATATGCTACTGTTAGGAGACTTACAGAAGGAAAAAAAAATCCTCTAAAAACCAGTGTACTAATTAAAAATAGCTAAAAACTACCAAATTGAAGACATTTATACAAAGTTATTTTCTGACCATATGCAGCTTTTTAAGTGCATACCTGTTTAAGTCACTTTTAGGCAGTCAGAACAAAATGTTGTAAACTCAGCTAAGCTAAGCTAACAGGACACGAGATAGATTTACATGTGTGTGATATAATATTAGGTACTTCAAGGTTAGTGTTAGTAGCTATAAAATATCTCAGACTTTGATCCTACAAAAAAGGGGCTTCAGCTTTGTCAGCAGAAGTGATCTGAAAGTTTATTCTACTTTTCACTATAGTCTATATAACTGGCAGCTTAAATCACTGTTGGATGTCTGTCTCTTTATTATGAATATACATTTTAACTTCAACACAAAACAACATTTAGCGGCCATCATTTATATTCATCAATGTCAACTGCCAGTATTTCAGAAAAACTTTTGTGCTATCATTGATTTCATGATTTCATACTTTTCTATACTATTGAGGTAAACTGCAGGTCCATCAGTTCATCATGATAAAGCAACAGTATCATTAATTTATCTATATTTTATTAAGATTATTGGGTCCTGTCCTAATGTTGTTTGATTTAATTAAGAAATTAATCCCTATCTCCACCTTTTCTTGTAAAGAATCATGTTAAATGGGTACTACTGTGTTATAGCAGTGATTCTTTTAAGAAATCATTCTGGTGCATTTGTAATTTCCTTCTTCTTAGTATATATGTTGTTTATAATTTATAAAGCAGTATTTTTAGCTAGTTGGGCTGAGATCTGCTGCCATCATAACCAGTGGAAAGATCATTATTGGAGGTCAGAACCAGAAAATTTGTCATTATTGTGCACATTCTGGCAGCTTCTGAATTAATAAAGGAAAAAGCTCAAGTATACTGTTTGCTAAAATAATAAGCCAATATCATTAATTTTGTAGGTGTTTTAACGGGGTAATAACTGGAGTTTTGGCAGCTTTTTGATTCTATGTGTTACTAAAAATACACATTTAAAATAGATGGAATTATGAAATGAAGTTTTTCATTGTGACCATTTTTCTTTAATTTACCCAGTGAATGCTGCAGGAGAAGTAATAACCATCACTGAAGCAGTTTTGACTGGTGTGCTGGGACAGCTGGCAGCAAAGAGTCTGTTTCCATAAAAAGATAAAGAAGTCTGGATTTGGTAATGTTCAGTAGTGAAGATCTGTCTGTGTTTTATATTTTATTTAGATCTCTAGCCTTTACTGATAGAACAATCTGTAAACAATTTTATGTTTAAAGCCCTATCAATTTAAACTCTCCTTTTGACACTCCTGTTCCATTCTAAACAAATAGAGTATATTTAAAATAACTGGTCAGTAACTATAATAGAGAACTAACTATTGCTGGTATCCAATGATCCATTAAAACACATATCAATGATACTTCAAATCAAATATAGCTGTTCTTTAGTTTCTGATTTTTTTTTTCTTTTGATAGATAAGCAAGGTTTTTTTGTGGAACAATAAAAATTAAAAAAAAAAAAAAACCAACCAACATTGAACATGAAGAATCTCATGGACATAAATAAAAGTCAAACACAAGTTTGTAACATAACTAATAAAACTAAAAGAAAAACCTCAGCCAAGCAGGCTTCTATTCTTGAGTACATTCATTGGTTTTCAGATAAATGCTACTACTGTGACATAAAGTAGCTAAATTCATTCACTGCTGGAGTTTAATACACCTGTAAACTTTTATGTAAAAATATATTGGATACCTACAAGTGCCTGGAACTACTAGCACTTTTACTGGCCTCTATTTTAGTTATTTTCCTTCAGTTATTACTTGACATTCTTTCTGACATTAATCAGATGTTTCCAATTACTTTTTGCACTGCTGCTGCTGTTTAACTCTTCTTTTTCTTCTGTATCTTTAGCCTGAATTATAGATGAGCAGAATGGAGGCTGCAAATGTACCGAGTTTAACAAGATAAATACCAAAACCCTTCAACCTCATGCCCATTGTTCTTTCTCTCTAACTTCTCTAAAGCATGAATGATACTAAAGACATCCAGGTACAACTGCTTCTCAGAGTAGTTACTGTGAAGATATCAAGTGCAGAAGTAATCAGATCTGAGGATTGCTCATCAGAGATAAATTCATTAAAAGGTACAAGTTACACAAGAAGGCAATGTGCGCATCCTCAGGTGCGGGCAACCAAGCTGTATAGGAATATCCAGAATTTACATGGATCAGTTTCAAAATTACTTGCAGTGTTTGTTTACTCAGTGGGCTGGATTTTTCTTTCCATGCTGACAATGGTTGTTGATAAGCTGATAGAAACCAGAAGAACATAGAAGCACCAGAGTAACTAAAATATGCCCATATAAAGGCATTTGAAAGCATGAGATCATGCATTTTTTTGAAGAAATCTATCAGGATTAAATTATGTATCTTCAAAGTCATAGCTTTTAAAGTGTTTGGGATGCCAGACAGCCTTCAGGTCTATGTTTCTAAATTCTTCAATTTTCCCCTATCCCAGCTGCTGCCAGTGTCTGTCACTCCCACTTGCACAGGCTTGTATGCTCTATACAGATTCTTTAATAGCATGAACATTTTCAGCATAAAGACTATGCATGTAGAAAGACCAGAAGAATAGGTCTGAATCAAGTATCCTTCACTTCTCTAGATATCCTGAAAGCTTTTCTGGGAACGTAATTTTAAGTACTTATTTAACTTTAGACATTTAATCACTGTTAATCTTCTGAAAAACATTGATCTACTCACCATCTCAGAGTCCTTTATTATCCAGAGTAGCAGATTTCTAGGAAAGTTCAAAAAAATTTGATCCTCCAGGACAATGACTGATTCCATACTACACTTTATTTAATGTATTAATGTAGTATGTAGGAGATGTAGGATTGTGGTCCCTGTCCCCAATGTTATTTTTGTTCTTTATCCAAACATGGTCCTAATGCTAAATACTCAAGCAATGCTCCCTCAGGCCTGCCCTTTCTTCTAACCCTGCCACTGCGTTCTTAATTTTCTTGTTGCCAAAAAAAGGAATCCATCTTACACATGAAGCCAAGAATCTATCATATAACTAATGTATAACTAAACAGTTGTTATTAGTCCAGTTACAGTGATACTAGCAGACTCAGTCTGCATCATCTAGTTAATAAAAATCTATCTCATTAACAGTATTAAAATTAAAAGTTGCTATACAGGAAAAGTCTCTTGGTGTCTACAGCTCTGTTACATTTCCTGTTCTGCTACTCTGCTACTCCTCTGGGTCTTAAAAGTTTCAGTCAGACCTGGGGAAGGCCAGTCTCCTGAATCCTTCCTCAGAAAGAGTAAGGTATTAAAATTAGAGAGATGTTCTATAATACAATTTTTCCCTTTTTCTTTCTGTATTGCTCTCTAACTCTGTTATATCTGAACTTACTCTTGAGCTTTTTCTTTTTGTTCTATGCTTCATACTTGGCTTTTCTGTTGTTCCTAAAATCGGTTCCGTCAAACTCCAAAGTTCCCATTGTCAAGAGTAGCTAAATACTCTTAAGTCACTCATTAATTGTTACTGAAGACTGTAGTACCATCCTTCAAGGTGATATCCTAGGTCCTTACTTCTCCTTTAATTATTTTAGGGTCATAGTTCTCTATACACTGCATGATTACTTGTTATTCCTCTCTATATTAAAATTATTAATATTACATGTTCCAGTTCAGTGCAAAACTAACCAAAACCAAAACAGCTAACGTAATACTCTCCTGGTAGATAATTTGTGTTAAAGGAAACAAGCTGGAACAAAGCTCCATACAACACCACCAGGCAAAGTAAGCCTGTTGAACACAGTCTTGAGGCTTGTCTGACTTGTTTTCTCTGGCAGGGCAACCTTTTGATTCTTGCACTTTGAAATGTATTATTGAGGTCTGGCAAGAAGGTACACTCCTGAGATGCAGGTCAGAGCTCCAAAGATGGAGATCTTCACAGAATCACAGAATGTTAGGGATTGGAAGGGACCTCAGAAGATCATCTAGTCCAATCCCCCTGCCAGAAGTTACACAGGAAAGTGATCTTGTTAGAATTTGTTTCCTACTTTCTCCACCATCATCCTGATCATATAATGCAAAATGTGATATCTGTTGCCACTACTTTTTCTTTTTGAAAAACTTTCATCCTTAAATCTTAGAATGGTTGGGAGGACTGGATTTAGGTGTCTAGGTTTTCCTACTCATTCTCTGCATAGTCCCTGGAGAATGATGGATGCCTTACATAGGTGGACTGTTCCACCTCCTCCTTCAATACTACTCCCTCTCCCAGATGAATTAATAAAAAATATTCAGTAAAGATAAACAGTGTTACCTTATCTAATGTTTACCTCCATCTGCAAGTTAGTGAGGTGATCAAGCTGAGTGGATGTGCTAGAAGTTCACAAAATCACGGAATCATGAATGACAGGGATTGGAAGGGACATCAAAAGATCATCTAGCCCAATCCCCCTGACGGAGCAGGAACACCTAGATGAGGCTACACAGGAATGTGTGCAGATGGGTTTTGAATGTCTCCAGAGTACGAGACTCCACAACCCCCCTGGGCAGCCGGTTCCAGTGTTCTGTTATCCTCACTGAGAAGAAGTTCCTTCTCAAATTTAAGCGGAACATTTTGTGTTCCAATTTGAAGCCATTACCCCTTGTCCTATCACTGGTTGTCACCGAGAAAAGCCTGGCTCCATCCTTGTGACACTCATGCTTTATAAACATTAACGAGGTCACCCCTCAATCTCCTCCAAGTTAAAGAGACCCCGCTCCTTCAGCCTTTCCTCATAAGGGAAATGCTCCACTCCCTTGATCATCTTTGTTGCCCTGCACTGGACTCTCTCCAACAGTTCTCTGTCCTTCTTGAACTGAGGGGCCCAGAACTGGACACAATATTCCAGATGTGGTCTCACCATGGCAGAGCAGAGGGGAAGGAGAACCTCTCTCAACCTACTAACCACCCCCCTTCTAATACACCCCAGGATGCCACTGGCCTTCCTGGCCACAAGGGCACAGTGATGGCTCATGGTCATCCTGTTGTCCACTAGGACCCCCAGGTCCCTCTCCCCTACACTGCTCTCTAATGGATCATTCCCCAACTTATACTTGAACCTGGGGCTGTTCCTGCCCAGATGCAAGACTCCACACTTGCCCTTGTTATATTTCATTAAATTTTTCCCCACCTAACTTTTCAGCCTGTCCAGGTCTCACTGGATGGCAGCACAGCCTTCTGGCGTGTCAGCCACTCCTCCCAGTTTGGTGTCATCAGCAAACTTGCTGATAGTACACTCTATTCCCTCATCCAAATAACTGATGAATATACTGAATAATACCAGCCCCAGTACTGACTGCTGAGGCACTCCACTAGATACAGGCCTCCAACTTGACTCCACCCCATTGACCACGACTCTCTGGCTTCTTTTCTTCAGCCAGTTCACAGTCCAGCTCACTACCCAAACATCCAGACTGCACTCCCTCAGTTTAGCTGTAAGAATACTGTGGGAGACTGTGTCAAATGGCTTACTGAAGTCAAGGTAGACCACATCCACCTCCCTGCCATCATCCATCCACCTCGTTATGTCCTCATAAAAGTCAATGAGGTTGGTCAAGCACAATTTCTCCTTGGTGAAGCCATGTTGACTGCCCTTAATGACTCTCTTATTCTTGAAAAGTTGGAGTAAGTTTTTCCACAGGCGTTTCTCCAAAGGAGAAAAAAGATTCTTCATAAGAATAACTTTGTTGTATTGTTGATTGGAGAGTTGTTTCATTTTGGTTTGGTTTGGTTTTTTTTTTTCTCCTTTTTCTTTTTAGAATATTGGGGGGTTTTTTTGTGTTGATTGAGTGAGTGGTATAGTGTGGTAAAATGTAGGGCAGACCTCTGAGTCCTAATGAATCAAATTTGATTACTCAGTCTTGAAACACAGAACAAGATGATACCTGAGTGATACCTAAATACAGGACATCCCTCACTCTAGGAGGTAGTTCTAAGTTTTCTACTTTTTTTTTTTTTTTTTTTAATTTCTGTCCTGCTTCAAATAAAACCAATGGTAAAATTTCCTTGTTTCAACTGTATAGAACAAAGAATCATAAGTATTATGGTCCTCTATCATACAAAGGATTAAAACAGAGGTCCTTTTAATTTCACATTAATTTCCTAGTGTGTATTCATAGTAAACTCCATAGCTAACAAATATGGGGAACATGATATTTATAGGAAATTTCTTACTAGCCCCCAAATGGAGTTACCTCAGGTTCTAAAACAGAGGTTCATATTCCTTCTAGAATTTTAAGACTGATGTATATTATGTGTGATCTCATTTTCTGTGTGAGTTTCCACTATTTTTTCTTAATCATTATAAGCTCAATGTTAACTTGAGGTAGAAAATCCTAAAGGCTAAACAACTATCTCCTTTTGTCAAATTTAAACTTGTCTTTTAATGCTTTTAGCTGTATCTTCTTATTTATGAAAAAATATCTGTTATTTACATCTTCCAACTTACATATTCGTTGTGCTTTATGGCTCATGTCTGCTCTGTTCAAACAAAACCAAAACCAAACGCTTGGCGTATGTTGAGTCTTTCTGCATTTTCAATATTGATCTGAGGTCTTAGGTACTCTCCCTGAGGTAATAAACCCCTTTTTTTTTTCCAATTTACCTGTGAAACACAAGAGAAAACTTGTAGCACAATGGGATATGCGTATTCCAAATGCGTACTACACAAAGTCCAAATAAAAATGATTAAAAAAATAAAAAAGAAGGAAAAAAAAAAATCAAGTTACCAAAAGTCTCTGTCTTTGATTTGCAAATCAAAATGCTACATACATTCTGAGAAATGACAAACACACACATTGGCATTGGTATCTGTATTACCTCTACTGAAGAAAAGGTCAACAGCTCTATCATATATCTTAAGTTTTAAACTATTTCACAATTTGCAATAGTTACATATAAATTTTTGGATAGGAAATACAATTTTATGACAGGTGACCTTATCCTTGTCAGAAAGAGATGTGCATTAGAGCTGTACATCAAAATGAAATACATTCTTTATAATTCTGTCACTATTACCAGGATAGAATAGCATGTCCTCATTTAATGCATAACATTTACCTTTGAAGACTGAGGTTTTAAAAAGTGAAAATAAATAATAGAATAAAGTTACTACATAATAGCATTACTTATTTTAAAATAAAATTGAGAAATGGTTTTCAATAAGATAATTTTTTCAGTAACTTGACTTAAAATTATCAGCAGTCTTTTTTGAAATGTGTATCTTCTTTTTGTACAGATGGTATTTTCAATTTTTCTTCTTACCCTATTTATGCTATGAAGAACAAAGCAAAAGATTTGACATTGGTCTTCATTTAGAGTACAAGAAGGAGAAGCAGTTTGACAGTAAAATATGGCAGTCTTTAGCCACATCCTCAGGATGTGGACTGAATGGAGGATGATGAGCAGCAAGTCTACATTGCACCCCAGTTGTCCTGGTCTGTGGAAAGAAGCCAACAGCAAATGAGGAACTTGCAATAGAAGTCAGGTAGGTGTACAAACCTTTTTTCACTGTTTACAAAGAAGCATAACATACCTGGTTTAAATGCATTGGAATTTTTCTGTGCTTTTTAATGCAGATTCCATTTTGATAATTAAACACACTCCAGAGACTCTGTGATACCTAAATTACACTGCAAGATAAACTAAGTATTCAGAAGAGTATACATGCAGCATTTTAAAATGTCACCAAATTCTCCTCAAGAAAAGATGCTGTAATATACTAAGTGGTCTTGCAAAGCTTCTGAAATCCAACAGGTACTTTGGAAATTTAAACAAGATTAGTCAGGTGTAATGAAAGTTACTGTTTCAGACATTTCTTATTTATTGATCGTATTTCAGAAGTCACATTCCTCTATGAAATAACTTTCTTTTTTGGCAACCAGCAAATGTCCTCTGAAAAGATGATTAGTAAGGACAGAAATCTGGAAGGACACAGAAGACACAGCTTGAGACACTCATTTTCTACCTGTTGAGAATGCAGTGGCTGTGCATTTTCCTTGCTGTATTCTGATTCTCATGATCTAATAGAGGTAATTGAAAGCTGAAAAGATGAACAGTAACAACACACACCTGAGGACACCATGTATAACATTGATCTCAGTCAGCCTAGATATAGATGGCAGAGCATGATGATCTAAGATTTGTAATTGCAATATCATCTTATGTATTGATATTTAAAACTGTAGAATTATTTCTTTTAGTTGTTCATTACCTGCATCCTTGTTCTCAATTTTAAGACACTACCTAACAAAATATTTAAAATTAGAGACAACATCATGCTACTTTAAAAAAAAACAAACAAAAATAACCCTGTTTATATTTTTGTCTACTTGTGGGAAGGGGAGGAAAGGGAAGAGGAGGTCATGCTAGAGATTTAATACAGGGGGAAAAGAAGGAGGGGAAAAAATCAAGTACCAAAACAATTGAAAAAGTTTCTTCTCGGAAAACAAACAGCAAATATCTTTACTGGCAATATGATATGAAACACCAAGCTGAGATTAATTACATCAACTGTCAGACACAGTCTACAGATTTGCTATACTTAAACATATTAAATGTTAAACAAATGGGCAAGCAAGCCCAGAAATTCTGCCTTGTGCTTCAAGAAGATAAATAATATATTCACACACATAGCAGAGGTTGAAGTTTCTTAAAAAATTTACTAAGATAGAATAGTTCTACATCTAGACAAATACAGACATATATTTTTAATAAAGATATATATTTAATTTGTAAGAAAGAGTGTGAATAATAAGAATAAATACAGAGAATGAATGTGCATTGTAAGTATTTTGTAATGAGAGTGGGGAAGAACTGGGAGCTTACAATGGCAACTGGGAGATCTATTAAACCTTCAAATGCTATCAGCTCCATGCTGATGCAGGGCATAGTCCTCATTAGATGGGGATGCTTTTCAGAATTCCATTATTTCCCTCACAGAATTTATCAAATAGTCCGTGGTCAAGATCTCTACTAAATTTTGTGGTTGTGTAAAGAATTAGAAACCATTCTGGAAACAGAAATCATACTCTGATATGTTACCCAACAGACTTATGACTAGCTGCTTCTTCTTCTTATTCCATTCATCTCCACATGAATCTTATTCCATTAATCTTGAAACAAATAGTAGGTTCATCATCCCTTAGTGCTTTGGCATGCTGTAGATACTTCATCTCAAAGGCAGTGGAAGATAAACAGCTCCAAATATCTGCTCTAAGAATGAAGCTATATTATTATGTCAATCCTTGACATAATAACTACCAAATGACTACTAAAAGTTAAAAAAAGAACTAGCTCTTGCTTCCTTTTTGCTTCTTTCTTTTGCCCTTATTCCTTGCCTTGTAATTCTGCTCTATTCCTCTTGTGCCTTCTGCATGCCTGTACAACAATCACTCAGGTTGACTTAGTAACAAGTGTTCTCCAAGGCTACGAAGTTGAATCAGCTGATGGCAGGCCCTGAAAAGTGCCAGGGTTGGTGCAAGGTATGTGGCAGTAGCTTGTGGTTAGAAGCAAGGAGCAGGAGGTTGACAAGAATCAAACCTTTCAATAGTGAGAAGCTACTGGACCTACTTATTTTTTACTACAAATGACTCAGTTAAGATCAAGCAACAAGTATGCTAGAGAGCAATAAAAACTAAAACAGAAGAGCTTTGTTCTTCATTTCCCTCTTTAACAACATGACTTCTGTTTCCCCCAGTAATAAAAATCTTAAGTATGCCACTTCGTATGTGCCCTGTTTTACTGTACAGCTGTGTGCTATAGGGAGTTTTAATAAGAAATCATACCCCTTATGTTTTAAGACGTATAATAGTAGTCCATGCAATCTACATAGCTGTTTCAGCTTCATAATGTGAAGTAGGACAGGAAAGGGAAAATTTTCTTTGGTTAGAAATGAGGTGAAGATCTTGTTTAAATATTATGTTTTGTATGAGCAATATCTCATAATCAATAATTTTTAACACAGTGTCTGTTTCTAGTTCACCATCAGTGTCTTTAAAAAAATAATAATAATAAAAAATCATGTTATAGAAATGGAAGAAGAAATCTTTAAAACTTACTAGATAATAAGACAATGGTCATTTCAGTAGGATAAAGGTCAGACCAGACACAATTGCACTCAATTTTATGTCAGGTCTCCAATTCTGAGCTCCTATGAGCTGGTTAAAAAATAATCAAACCAACCCTAAGTGAGTCATATTTATCTTGATTTCTTCATAGGAAACTTTTGTTTAAGATGGCTTCACTTTTTTGGTGTATTTTATTTTACACAGGTTGAAAAAAGGACTTTAAAAAGTCTTTAAGACTAAAATATTCAATCTTTTTTACTTTTTTCCCTCTTTTTTCACTCAAAAATGTACAAGGAAAGTGATGTTCATAACACTATCTTTAATTACTACACTGGAGGCTGAACCCCACACCCTGAGAGAGTAAGTATGGATCTGAGTTATTTTTGACCCTTGTCTAGAGTACTCAGACTGTGCTAGAGCTGCTTTCTAGGTTCATTTCACAATTTCATTTCTTTCATCTAAACACACATCTACTAGCAGGGCAGAGCTTATTGGCAGCAAACTTTCCTCTCACTAAGGTCAGTCTCTGATGCTGAAAATGGTGGATAATGGAGAGGGAGGCTTCAAAGGGAACATCAAGACATTTTGAGAGCCACGGGGGCAAATTTAAGGGAGTTAATTGACACTGCCATAAAAATGGGAAACACCTGAGCAAATATATCACAGATCAAAAGAGAAAGAAATGGCCTACAGAAAATCAGACGGAAAAGGAAAATAAAATGCATTCCAAACCCAAAGAAACTCTGCATGTAGCTTTGTTACATTAGTTATAGAGGTGCAATCAAGCTGCAAAAATCAGATCTTGTACACTCCAGAGTTCAGGGTATTAAATCTAGTGTTTTGATTCACACCCTTTTATACTTGATAGTATGAGCTTACTGAAGAAATTTAATTGACTATATCCTCTGATAACTAAAACATTACCACTGAAGAGCTTTTGTCCTTAATATTCTAAAGATAAAAACACATTTTCTTCACTCAGTAGGGAACATGTATGAAGTTTGATTATTTTTTCCATTATTTTTCCTTCTAAAATATCTAGAGGTTTGTTCTAGCTACTCTTAAGGTAAGTCTATGAATGACAAAGTCAAAATATTGTAAGACATACAATTCTTTTACCAGGTGGCCATAAAAGGGTGAGATATCTCTTCCCTTCTCCTTCAATAAAAGTGGGATCATGTTTGCTTCTGTTTAAATTTTGTTTCATTTTGAATGCCTAGATATCTCAATTCTTAAAAAACTAAAGAGCATGAAAACAAGAACACTGATTAGAGGAAATGACACCCACCATATGGAGGACCGGATACTGAGAGTAATCTTGTTATGATGCAATAAATCACTTAGTAGGTGTCTGTGCATATACATATTTAATTGCATATATTTCTTTAATTGCATATATATGCTCAGTTGTTTTCAGCCACATTCTATTCTCCTCCCTTTATCTTCATTTTATCTACTTAATTGCCAGATCTTCTGCACAGTGAGCTTGTTTTCATAGTTACTGCAAAGCATCGACCACCTTCAGAGTGCTATAAAAAATAATAAGAGAAACATCACTTCTGGAAAGTGATTACTCTGAAAATAGTATATCACCCAGCAGTCATTTCCTAACTAATGATTACTGAGCTACCTTCATAATCAGAGGTACCTCTAAAACTTTGTGGTTAAATATGTAACATGACAATTTTTGTTGCAGTTAACACAATGACTATTAAAAAGCCCACTTAGCTGAGCTTTTTTACATTCTAGGTAATTGCAAAGCTAATTATGATCATCATAACTAATTGTTAGCTATGATGAATGTCAAGTTAAAATGTGAGTGACTTAAAAAGTGCATTACTTGTAAATGGTGTAGAGCTCTTCATCCAGAGTTATTTTTCTTTCCAGCAGATGAGCCCAACTGGAAATACTGACCACTCTCTGGTCTTAAAACCCTATTCACAGTTACTTCCCAAGGTCTGGGAATTGAGGACAGACTGTCAAATACAGCAGACCATATGGATGGAAGTAAGTAAGAGAAATCAAACTAAATAGGTGTTACATGCAGGAGCTAAGGAACCTTCTAGCTGGCTGTCCTACCTGGGCTCAAATTGACACACTGCACCCACAGCTCCCTATTCTCTCGTGTCAAGGCCAGGCAACCAGTCACAGAAGCACGATAGTGTTTCTTACATATTATGACTTGTAAAAATGTGGAATTTCCTTTATTTGAAACATTTATTAAAAGTGAGGAGAAGAGTTGTTTGTTTTTCTTTTTAGAAGTATGCAAATTCCAAACCATATGACTAGAATTTATTGTACGGTCTATTCTGAATTGTAGACAGGTAGTTTTGATTAATAAGTCTACCTGTTGTACACAGATGACTGAATCTATGAGGTAAAGGATGCAACGAAAGCCTGTTCTGTCCTTTGGCCATATAATCTTATTCTCCAGGAATTCAGTAGAGCTTTTTTCGTTAGCTATAGTAAAGGTTAGAATCGTGTAATTACAATATCCAGAAGCCTGGTGACATGTGCAGAAGATCACAATTTTAGTGAAAAATAAGAGGATTTAAGTATCCATCTTCCACAGTAAAAGGATTTTTTAAATGGTCAATTTATAATATCACATTAAAGTAAAAACTAGGGGAACAAGTATCTGTAGTGAAAACAGCAACACTCTAGCACTCCAGGACCTTTAGCTGCCACTGGCTCATCAGAGACACGACTTTCAATATAGTCTTTCTTATGCTTATGCCACAGAAAACATGAAGTTACAGAAGCCATTATCAGCCATGGTCTCTGCTATCAGACTATCACAAGCATGGGAAAAAGGATTAACATTTGTGCTGGCGTTAGCTGTCGTTAGTCCACAGAAATGGAGTTGTACACACACCCAAAAATAAAGCTAAATATACCAAATACTTATTACTCAGGAGTTAAAAATACACTGACTCAGGAAATAAAATTTAAAAAAATAACAAAAAATAACAGCAACAAAATTTTTGAAAAGGTCCTCTCTGGTAAGAAAAAAAAAAAAAAAAAAGTGAGGTCAGAGGTGACATCAAAGGAAAAAATAGTTCAGTTAACCAAAGACATTGACAGTGCACTTAATGTGACAAGGCATACACATCTAGTGGAGTTTAGCGTGTCCCTCTGGACCATTCACGTGGGGCTGTCAGATACAACACAGGAACTACAGGAGACCTATGCCATTCTGGAGCAATAGCTGGCAGCTAGGCAGGAAGAGGACTAGAGAATATAACACACTTCACTTTAATAAAGTAGTAGATTTATCTATGTGTGCATATATATATGTGTGTGTGTATGTATTTATATACATACTATGTATATACACGTGCAAGTTTATGTAATGTCATATTAATGTATAAATTAAATGGAAAAATGAAATACTCAAATTCTTTGAACTCAGTTAAATGAACCAAGATTTCAGACTACACACATGGAAAAAAATCTGTTTACAGAACAGGAACAGAAATAACCCCAAAATATTTTAATATAGTGGATCAGACTCAGACTATTTATTCAGCGTTTTTTGATCTTGAACTTCACACATTGCCAGTACTTGCATTTTATATAGAAGCCATGCATTTTTCCTCAGAGCTGGAATAGTAATATCTGATACTTAACAAGTGATATCCAGGTACTTAGACAAAACTGCAGACAATGAAACCAATACAAAATAGAATACATGAGTACCACTTGATACTCTGTAGGATGTCACAGCGATACAAGGCTCCTGACGGACTTAATCACGTCTATACTGACTAACATTACCTACATACAAAATTAAGTCTATGGTCTTTGCTCCTCACCAGAATCTAACCACATCTCAGGCTTTGGATCACCTGGCCTTGGCAAGAGTCTAGTTCTTCCATATACCAATTCTTTTGAGAAAAAAGTTTCCTTAAGGCATATTACAGTAGAGGGGATATCAGCACTAATTTAGAATATGTCTCACCCTTTGCTACTCAGCACCAACTGAGCATTAGAGTTTGTGTTTACGATATCAGGTGAATATCATCCATTGAATTCACTGGCTTTTGAGAGAGGAAGATGAAACTCTGCTTTGCTGTGTCATCTGCTAACCTGTTTAGTAATAGATTTATTCTAGGACAGAGAAACTGGGAAGAGCTGAGAGCATCAATGAGTTCAATCCTTTGCCATCACAGACACTACATTACATTAGTATTTCCCTCTGTATTATAATTAGATCAGACTTTTGTCGGTATATTGTCTGGAATCTAATCCAGGAAATCACTGAAAATTGTTCAACAGGAAAGATGGAGTGAGAGAAAGGACTTAGGGGCTACACAGGTGTGTAGATACATTTGTTTTCATATCCCATATTAAGTTTGTTGTATGCATCAAGTTCATCTTAGATTAGATTTTTGGTTTTATACAAATAAACTTCAAAAATAGGAAATGTTTTTAGTTTGCTCATTTCAGGAAAAAGATGAACATAGTTCTTCCTCCAGAGTTTGGGTCTTAGGGTCTCAGGATCTTAATATCACTAGTAATTCTTATTGTTAATAGATCTGACTCAGGTCGTAGATTTTGGAATCACATTCCTTTTCACCTGCATATCAGAGTAATTTCATGACTACTATATATTATTTCTTCTTCATAAACTTATAACAAAAATTCTTGTTAGTAGTTCTTGCACTGTGACTGTTAAATTTCAACAGATTCTGTTATCTGATATAATCCAGAGCATTAGCATAATACACCCTTTATGAACAACTCAGAATCCTCAAAAACCTTCATTGGTGTCTGTTTCTGCTTCTTCCTGCCATGCTTTAGTGTGAGGCTCTTCATCTCAACCTTCGTTCCAGGAAAACTTTTCCCAGGAACACAAACTGAGCCCACTCTGGAAATCAAAAACAAAAACCAAACCAAACCAAAACAAAACAAAACAAAAAAAAAAAAAGAAAAAAAAAGAAAAAAAAAATCCCAGTAATCAAATATCCCTAAACTGTTCTCATAGATCTAATATGAGCTGGTTTCTAATTTTTAAAATCTCTTTATTTCTGTGCCCCTAGGAAGTTTCCTGAGCTTACAGTTCTATAGCTGGCAATACTCACACTTGTCCTCTTACAGTGCCAGTTATCCCACTGACTGCAGTTCAGTAACTTTTTACCTGTTGTTATATCCATTTCAACCTTAGCAAGATCCATCACCTTGTTCCTGGCTGACAGCAGAAAGTTCAATTTCCTGAATCAGTTTTAGGGTCAGAATGCAATTTTTTAGTAACGTGCAGATTCTAGTAATACAGATTTGACTCTTTCTGATGTGGATGGGAATTCCTAGTCTTTCATTTTTCATTGTTTTACAACCTAATCCTGTCTTCAGTTCTTCTGTATTTCACTTTTGCTCCTCCCAGCTCTACCTCTCTTGCTACCATTAGTATGCATTTTTTCTTTTGTGGAATAGTTTATTTGTTTGTTTATTTTTAATTATTTATTGATAACAGTGATTCACTGTTCCTGACCATTTTTGAGGCAGGCCAAGAAATTTGGGGGTGGGAGTTCATTCTCAAATTTTTAATGTGTTGCGTTGCCTACTGGGATGGAACCAGACAACCCAGAATGTCACTCATTTTCCAGTTTAGGCAAACCTAAATATAAATCTCTTTTTGTAGGAGTAAGTTCATAAACATTTCACATCTCTTTGTCTCTGAAGATAAAAACTTCTGCAGTTTCTTAGTTTCATTTTGTTTTTCAGTCAGAAGCCCTGATTATTTTTTCTGGGAAATAACTACAAATCAGTTTCAATTTGCAGTGGTGAGTCAGTTACAGATAATTGGTAAAGATATCAGTTTTTATTCAAAGATCTTAGTTGGACCATCCTTTTATCAAGAGATAAAAATAGGCTGAGAATCATACTGTGCCTCAGACATCTGCAGTGGCTTTCTGTAGGTGCTAGACGATTGCATAAGCCAAAAGACATCACTTTGATTTGTCATGGTCCTTTTCTGACTGCTAAAGGAGATTTTTCCTCTTCTTTTCACCTCATATTCCCAAATCTGTGATCCAGTGTTGATCACAAAATTAAAGCTAGTGGCAATTCACAGGAAGACAATTACCAAGATTCTCTAGTGTCAACACAGAATCTGGTGTTAATTTCAGGTTTCTTTGTTTTTCCTCAAGAATAAGGATAAAGCCAGGGTGAACACCCTAGGCTCTCATTAACCTTTTGAGAAGCTTGTTTTGTATAGGCAAAGAGCCAAATATTTACTTAGTAGGTCAGTATTCCTCAATGTAGCATCTCTCTGAATCTACACTAGCACACCCTGTGGCCTTGACAGGTCAGAAGTCCTGACTCCAGGTTCCTGGCTTCTGAGAAGAAAAATCTCAGAATATTTTACAGCCCCAAAGAGGGTGATATATTCTAGATCCAGGTGTAGAGTCTGAAGGAAACACAATTTTCAGCTGCTCATCATCAGTTTACATTGCTAACCTCAAATCCCAACAGTTGGTGGGATCTCTTGTTTATTCTTATTCTTAAAAGAAACATGACTGTCTCTGCAAAACTGGTTTGAATAAAAAGTATTGCTACTGTCTTTGCAGGAAGAGGGTAGACAGCCCATACTACAGTAGTATTTTTAAATGGAAAACATGTAACAGCATTTAATCCAAAGGAATGATGCTGAAAGACATAATACAGAAGACTAAGTTGAATGTTTATGTTCCTGTTTGCAACCATATATAGGTCTTATAACAAGTTACTTCTGTGGCCACTGGTTACATTTTCAGAGAGTATCCAGTTATACAGAAATCCTATTTTTCGGAATGGCTTTAATATAATACAATTGTTATATTCACCAATAGTTATCTTCTTCAAAAGGACTGCACAGTTAAAACTAAGGTTATGTCTGTATGATTTGCAGTTTCAAGCATAGATGGATTTTTTGTTTGCTTGTTTGTTTTGTTTGGTGTTTTGTTTTTGTTTTTGTTTTTTACATAGCAGTTTAATAAAACCTGTTCCATGCACCTAAGAAACAGCAATATGCTATTCAGGGTATATCATCTTTTTTAACTGTCATTTGATTTGAACAGCCATGTCTTAAAGGCTAAGTTGCTAGAGAATAGTTTGGCACAAATAATCTTCAAATGATGGATAACTCTCTTTTATGCAACAAAGAGGCACATTTCTAAAGGAAATTACAATTATACCCTTTTTACAAGCTATGCAGTTGTACTTCTGGAGCATGAGGCCTTTTAAGTGGAAGCTAAATTAATCTTTATTAATCCTTGTTATCATGATTGCATAATGTCTGGATTTAAATGTCTGATGTACAGCTCTCTGTTTCCTGCTTCTCTGGCAATCAAAAGTGTGAAAATAAACCTTACACTTTAAAAGAAACACTTCATTTGAAAAAAAAAATAGATATAATCATCTGCACTGTTCAAAAAAAAAGAGTTTTACTTCACACAAGAATAAATATACAGCATGTCAGAGTTTCAGACTCGCTATTTTATGTAAAAATATGCACTGCTACATGTCAGAGCTGTGAAAATGGGAGGTAAAACAAGAAGGCAGTTAGCCAAATAGGTATAGCAAGATTTTTTTTTTCCATTAAGATTTTTATTTTTTGAGAATATTGCTCCTACAATTTAATTACAGCATTTAAAACACCCTCTAAAATGGTCTCTGTGTGCCCTACTGGAACTTCAAACCACCCTAATTAATTATTAAATCAGAGTCAAAAAACAAAAACAGGTTTGAGTTTGGGTCGTCTTGTGATTTTTTACAAGCTTCTATGCCGCAGAAATAAGCCATAATTCAAATAACCACTTTCAAACAACAGACACAGTGTATAATGTCATTTAAAATACTTTCTACAGACACATCATTAGTTTAGAGTTAGCTTTACATTTGCTTTACTGTTGCAAATATAATTGTTGAGGATAAGAAGGGTTCTAACTTTATTGCAAACTTGTTCTGCTTATTAAAAAGAGCACTCAGCTGGAATAGATTTCTTACTTAAATACATAAATTCTCACAAATGAATGTATAGTTTAGGCTTAAAAAATACTGTCAAAATAATTTTTTTCCCAAGCTTTGTTTGGGGTCTTAAAATAATAAAAGTAATTAAAACTATTATTGTTTAAATTCCATTTGTTATTATAAAGTTAATACAGTGAGTAACAAAAATATATTTCTCTCACTTTAAGGTTGTTTGTTTGTTTGTTTGTTTGTTTGCTTGTTTTTAATTGGTTACATTGTGGAAAGTCAATTCATACTGTAGTTTCACACTATATGTATGAAATATATGGTGTAAATAACTGAAGCCAGATTTCCAGAGAAAAAGTGACTATTGCCTCCTATTTAGACAAGTTGATACAGGATTTTTACTAATTCAAGTGCATTGTGCCATGTCTAAATGATAATACAGACCTTGTGCAAATGTCTTTTTCAGCCTTTTATGTCTCCAGTGGCACATTCAAGATCAGTAATTGTTTACAGTTTCTCTAATAAGTAGCTGCTTCTTAAGGGTTGACACAATGTGCTGGGCAAGATGTCTATGTCTACCATGACATAACAAACTGTTCTTCAGAACAATATGCAGGACAATAACCTAGGTTCGATTACATGCAAACTAGCTTCATTTCTATGTCTCCCATGTTGCATCTCCAATGCACTGTGGAGCATGGACAGACTTCAAAATGGGTACATCATTGTCTTTACTGCAAGTCACAGGAATTCCCTTCAGCATTTACAACAGTACCAATGACCTATGAGCTCTTCTCAGCATGAAGTTACATATCACTATGCAACACACTGTGTGCCCCATAGCATTTGCAGAGGCAGAGCCTTTGAAAGCTTTGCCCATTCTCACGTTCTGCAGTTTTGAAGAATATAACAGGATGAAGAATCCTCAGAGAGACAAAGATGTTCCAATTGAAAAGTCAGGGAGCATGTTTATCTTTTGCAGAAACAAATGCCCATTATTTCTTGTCATATATGCAGGAAAATATTCTTATTGGTATTCATTTATCGCTGGAAGCTTATATATTCATGGAGGATCTTAGTGCATTTCCTTTCAAGGCATATAAGAGCCTTGGTAAAGTCTTGATCTTGAAATCAAGCACTGCAACTAAAACACCATTTTCGTCCACACACTGGCTATTGTGACTTGTCCATTCCTACTGCAGTACTTAAGAATGTTTCTTCTGTGTTCCATTGCTGTATATAAACTTCTCACCTTTCAGTTCACCCTTCTTCATAACCCAGCAGACCTAAGTTCATTCCTGTTATGAACATTTTAAGAACTAGCAGTTTGTTATAACTTCCTGAGAGGCTAAGAACGGGTATTCTCTAAGTGATTCTAGTTAGCCTCCAAGTAAAGTCAAACAAATCAGATCAAATCACTCTCTTTAAGCCATTCTCAGGGGACTTAAAAAAACATGTGAAGTAAGATGCTGCATTTCATCTGAGAGGTAGTCATCGACAACCTGACATATGTGCTTCTTAAACTGTTTCTCAGATGTAATTGATGATGTAAGTCCATTTCAGTGTAAAGGTAAATAAAATAAGTTAAATCTAATCCACAGGTGTTTTACACCAATGTGGTCTGACTTTATTGAGAGATGTTAGAGATATTTTTTTCTATGGTGAAAACAGTTGATACAGCGATTACATAGGTTCTCAGTTAAGAAACCAAAATTAACAAAAGACCACTAAATTTTATGCCCATGAACATGAGGTAGCATGTTCAATATTAGGAGTAGAGTTCTGTTTTACATTTTGCCTGCTTCAGCTTCCATCCACTGTGTTTTAGGTCTACTACATGCTAGAGTGACCAAAAATTTGTGCAAAATCTGTTAGAATATTAATGCACACTCTCAGCTGAATTCTGATGATGATTTAGTCACAGCTTTCATTATCTTTCCTTTAAAATAATAAGACGTCTGTTTTTTCAAGTATTCCTCAGATATGCATTGTTCTATTTCACTGGTCATTCATATTTCTTTCTCCTGGACTTTCTTCATCATTCTTTAGAAGTGATACCCCAAACTAAACATATTAGAGCAGCTAAAACTTTGTTAGTAGACTAGAAAATTATTCATACCTCTGTATAAGACTGCATAAGATGTATGAAAATCGTGTATATAACTTTTTTTTTTTACTTAAGAATCTGATATTTCTGGCTTTTTCATTTTGTGGGGATATCATTCACAGGATTTTACCTTATAAAATCATAATGCTTGTTTGATGAAGAGTGGATAATCCCAGGTGTCATGAAGAAAACAAAAACAAGCAAAAGTAAACAGAGGAAAATTTAAGTAAAATATCATCACATTTCTTTCTCAGATTTTTCCCATGACAAGACTCCATAGAAAAGTCACTATATTACCAAAGTCAATGCTTTTTAAGCTTTCATCTGTCTTGTTAATTGAGGTTAGCTTTCTTTGACACATCTGTACAGCATACTCAAAAATTTGCTTAGACACACACCTGAAGATTCACTAGTGTGGGAGATGTGATTCATTGTAACAAATATGAAAGTTTATTTTTTAAAACTGAGATCAATTAAACCTTAATTCATATTATGAAGCCATTACTATGAACTTTCAAACAGAACTAATACTCTAAAATAGTCAATTATCGGAGAATGAGAAAAATAAAAATAAAAAGTATCAGAAAATATTTTCAGAATTTGGGGCCAAACTTTGGAAGCGAATGCGGGTATTGCACCTTTAACTATTACTGGCTTTAGTAACTTTAAAATAAAAAAAGAAAAGCTCCACCAGGTCACTTTGCACTTTCTCCTTGGCTAAATTGGACTCTCTCACTGCAGCTATGATATCATGTTGCATATTTGGAAACTTGACATGTGTCACACTGAGGACAAGAAGATTAAAGTGCTTTCCTTTTCCACTGTTTTCCTGCAATTAATGCTATATTGCCTCAAGACCTAGAATATGCAGCTTGCTTAATAATGCTCTTTGAACTTTGCAATGATTGATCGATTGCAATTAAACTTTGAACTCTAAATATAACCAGGTCGTCTTATTGTTGGCAGTAGGAGACCTGTAAGTCCTCTTTAAAATGAAAGCCTATGGTTAAGTGACTGATCCAAGAGAGGACAGAAAACATATCATGTAAATGACCAGTCATGCCTGCCCTTGCAGGAGGAAATATAAACCTGGAAAAGAACAGTAAGATTGAAATGAGAATGTATTTCTCATCCAAACATTGAATTGTGTAATGACCATTATTAAATAGTCCACTACTCCAGTATAACATTTCAAAATAAAATAAACAAAGTGCTATGCTAGAAACCAGAGTTATCAGGAGCTTTGAACATGCTATTTTTTTAAAAAGCCAGGTTACTGACAGTAAAATTTCCCCCTCATGTCCAAGCTCTTCAGTAAAAGTGAGACAGAAAAACCCTGCCCCTGCAGTAACATTCATTTCCTTAGTGGTTAGGATCCTTAGATGAGATGTGGCAGAGAAAAATTCAGGCTTCTCTTCAGTATCAGGTAGACCAAGGAAAACTGTGACTTTCACATCTCACTGAGACCTCTGAACACATTGACATTTGGTGGATTGCTGTTATGCAATACACACTGCTTTACTTATTAGCTTTAACTATGATTTTTTTATTATTATTATTTTTTTTTTAGTATTTCAATAACACGAATTTTCAATTTACCTTATGAAATAGAATGATCACTTTTTACCTTTTGCTGTCTCATCAGGAAACCATACTATTCTTAGTTTTCTCCTATTTAGATTAATAACAAAAGTTCAGATAGTTTCGATACTTTGTTCTGAACTGTGGACTGAATAATGTGTTGCACAGCGATCATGAAACATGGAGAAAGGCGTGTCACTTATTTTTTGCTTTAATTCTAAGAAGTACTTAGGAGTTCAAATATTAACCCAAATTATCAAGATATGGAAGAAAGAACTGGCAATTTTACCATTGTAGATTTTCCTTAAATATTTCCGGAATGTCAGGTCTTCAGATAAGCCCATTTAAAGATGAGAACAGTCAAATAATCCAGAGAAGGAAATAGAATATTTGAAAGTCTTGAATTTGAAATAAGACTTGACACTGAATAGATGCAAATAATTACACAGAAAATTTGTAGGTAGAGATAAACAGAGACATTATAGAATAGCATATAAAAGCTGCTTCTGAAAGCTTTCTTTTAAATAAGAAAATAAATTGGTTTTAAAGTGTTCATCTATCACAGCATTGTCTGTAGTTAGAATTCCTCAGCCCATGCCATCTTCTGTTCCTCTTCACTTTAGACATCTAAAAACAAGACAGTGAAAAAATATCAATTTTCATATTTGCTTTCTAGCATTTGTATATGAATAGAGAGTAAAGTATCCACAGAATCTCTTTGAACATTCACTACCTGCAGTTTTCCGCAGATGTCTAAAACTCTATTTATTCTCTAAAATACATCACAAAGAGAGAGGAAGAACTTATAAAAGAAGAAAAAAAAAAAAGTGCTTCTTCAACTTCGCAGTATACTTTTCTTTTTCCACTTTGAGAAGATAAACTACTAGTTTTCATCAGGGCCATAAAAATATAATTTTCTCTATAATACAGGTCCAAAAAATGGGAAGGTAATATAACTGATTTTAGTGACTTATAAAATCCAAAGGCTGTGCCTTTGCACTTTCTTTCTAAAATGTGACTGTACATAGGACATAAATTGCACAAAATCTGTACATTTTGTCTTTTGCTTCATAAAAAAATTCCTACTTCTTCCTGATTAGAACTTCTACTAAAAATCATAAACATGAACAGCCTGCTGCTGCTATACTGTTACATATAACCTTCTAGTTACTGTTTTTCCAGGAGTTCCCTCTGGGCTGGGTTTGGATGAGATGCTTCCAGAATTGTCAGCTTTCACTTTGCATTACAGGACTTAAGAGGAGCTATGCAGCTTCAGATAGATGAACAACATTTTTATAAAACTGATTCTTGAGTTCATGAGGAGGAAAAAAATAAAAAAGAAAACAAAACAACAAAACCCTCATGATTTCTCTTATACCATAGATTAGGAGATAAATAGGAAGGAAAAGAAAAACAAACAGACAAACAAATCCCCCCACAAACCAAGAAACCCCACCAAAAACTCCAAACACTTAGAGCAACACCACTGACTGAGGAGAGGCTAAGATGTTACCATCATAGCAAAAGACACAGTTGCTGAGGAGAGAGAAAACAATCACACACAACTGAAGTTGTGGTGTTCCAATGACAGTGAAAGAAGTAATTAACTGTGGTACCAATTGTTACATAATTCCTAAGTGTATAAATACTATACAGCCTTTTTCTTTAACAACATCAAATGGATTTTATAGACATCTAATATTAGCCAGTTGATTTTTGTTAAAAAATATTTTTTTAAATATTTATTTGCTTAGCATTGGGCCATAAAAATGAACTATAGATGAAGCCTCTCGAAACTGCAAAGGAATGGCAAAAATTGCTTAGACTGAGTAGTTAGATTTGCTGAAACCTTAGGCCACAAGCTGTGAACTTTCATGAAGAAAATTTGAACTTATTTTGAACTGTTGCTTAGTTACATGACAGGAGGCCCTGAGACCAGTGCAAGCTGGAAAGATGCTATGGTTGTCAGCAGAAGCTGCAACCTGTCCAGACAAGAACAGCTAACAGACAAACTGGAAGACAGAGAAGGAATCCAATCAGGAACAAGAATACCCTGAACCAAAAATTACCATTGGACCAACTGTTGCATGGACAGCATGTGAAGATTGCATGAGGGGGTGGGAACTTAGATTGTAAGGGTCTAATCACCCAGGGATTTCTTTGTGCTGGGTCTCTCCCCAGGGGCACCCAGCTTGAGCTGTTTTTCTGCTGTACTATCCAAATAAATAAATGATATTTTGGGGATCTGACATCTGAGGCCTTGCTATGGGAACCCTAGGGTTAAGAAATTTTTTTAACATTTTCACTTTGTTCATTTAGTTTTCACGAAGATAAACTTATCCCATCAAATAAAGACAGGGGTATTTTTATTATCCATATAGGTTATGTGAACCTGTATGGGCCTGGAGTATCTTTGGATGACTTAAAACCTGAAAGTGTTGTTCTGAATGAATGGTTTCCTTGAATGAATTCAAGGTCACATTAGGGAAAATTAAGAGCAGGCTGGTGAACTCTAGAGGGGATGTTCAAGGGTTTATCTGGAAGAGTAGAGTAGATCCTCAGCTTCTGAAGAGTATTCTGTTTAGTGGAGATTAACAGATAGGAAAAAAATGTTAAAGTTCAGCCCTAGACTTCTAGGGTAAATTCTCAGAGACTGATATACTAATAGCCTTGAGTAATGAGTTAACTGAAGAAAATGAGTAAGTGTATTCTTGCTCAAGAAAATTCGCAGCAGCGTCTCACAAGATCACCGAAGGTCCTGTACTGTTCCACTTCAACCACACAATTTTTCCAACATTTTATACATAATAGTCAGGAAACATTAAGGAAATAACTTGTTCAGAAAGCTCACAAAACTTACGTGTTACCTTTCCAAGACAAACATTTACTTCCAAAAATCTACAACATTTAGTACACCTATACTGAGAGTTTTAATTATTTAAGATATTTTAAAATCTCTCCCCAATGTATTTAATTATTTTTTCCATTTACTTTCAAAAACCCCAGATTTACTATTTTTATTATTATCTTCAAATGTATCCCATGGATAATACATATTAATAATAATCAAGCGCCAATCTCAAAATGAAAATATGCTTTATATTACCAAAGAGGCATAGTTTTAATGTCTTTGAGGGATTTTTCTGTTTCAGTTCCAACTTATTTAACTTTACCTACATATCCAATATTCTTAAACTTGGCACTCATCATATTAGCCAACTAAGACTGGCTAAGATGTCGTTGCTTGTTCCAAAATGATTTGAGATTGAAAGCTTCTTTCATCTTTCTTCCTTTGTGCTCTGACTCACCTTCCACCTTTACAAGAGATATGTTATTATCTTGTTCACTTGACTTTACCGCACCAGCTCTGACAGGAAGATAAAGTTTCCAGTTCCACAGTACATGTCATTTCTCAAAAAATTTGTCTGAAAATAACATAAATATGAAATACGTTTTTATAAACCTCCTGCCATAGTGAAAGGACTTTTCAGGGACTGAAGATTATTTTTTGTGGGGGGCTAAGGAAAGGCTTTAATTTTCCAATATGATTTTAATCATTAAAGAATTATACTGAATAACTACCATACACAGGCTGATAGCAAAGATGAAGATAAGGTAGTTTTGAATATTAAATATAATTCAGAATGCAGACAACTTACATGCTAAGGAAAGGGTAGGTATTATCCCCTCTGTACGACTAATGTGATCACTTGTCCCCTCATGTGCAAGTAATTTAGATTCTCATACCTTACACAAAGTTCTATTTCAGCTGGTCTCTCTGTGAGTTACTAGTATCATGTTTTCTTGGTCCTGACACTATCAGGAGACCAATTTAATATGTAGGGGATAGGATATTATGTCTTCTGTGGCTAGTATTATTCAAAGCAATTTTCAAAGAATATTAACTTCTCAGTTTAAGAAACAGCTTCAGTTGACAGTTTTGGTAAAAACATATTTTGAATATTGACAATCATATTCTACATTTAGAAGGACATTGCATAACTAAGGAAGATCATCCTAGATCGAGGACAAACATCCAGTGCACAGACCTCCCACAAAGACTATCACGTCACAAATTTAGTTGGTTTGTTTGTTTGTTTGTTTTCCACAGAAGTAAAGAAAAGCCTTTTCTGTTAGCGATAAGTGCTGGAGTGGTTGTGGTTTTGTTGTTGTTGTTGTTTGTTTGTTTGTTGTTTGTGTGGTTGTTTTGTTTGTTTTATTTTGTTGGGGGAGGAGGGAGGTTAGTATTTTTAAGCTCTCTATGACCACGGTAACTTGACATATATTAGAAATGACCTCCATGTGTTCCAGAAATGTGCAAAGATGCACTTTTGAACCATTTACATTAAAATTGCTATGACTGCATTCTCTGTAACTTGGATAAAGCCAAGGTTTTAGTTCCTTATTCTTATTTTCAGTGACTGATGAAGTGACACGAAAGAGGGAAAGGCTAGGAAGACAGGGAAGCCCAGTATAGATTAATACTCCTACTGTATATACTGTTTTATAAAATGTAAATTAAGAGGATATTTTTATGTTTCACTAAATAGTTACCACAAATAACTATATATGAATGCATTCTACTTGTTCCTAACTGAGCCCATCCTACTTGAACTTGAGTAGAAAAGAAGAAAAAAAAGAGAGAGAAAAAACTTGACAATTCAACAAGAAAAACAGATGATTGTGTTTTTTACAATTGTGTCACTGAGGACTGAGAGGCAGAAGAGCTGAATCATAAGCCCAACCTCCCAAACTGGTTCCCCCACGTATCCAGTAACATATAATGAAAACCTCAAATTTGTGGTTCCCTGGTCTTGCGAATTCCTTTTGATCAATCTGTCTGAGAGCCAGACATTCCCATAATCATCCGCCTACAGTCCACCTGGATTCTCAGTTCAACCCATCTGTGGTCAACAGGCTATCACACAATTCAGAATGTGAAGCCAGATCCCTGAACACTTCCACAGCTAATTTTTACCAGGACTCCCAGTACATCTGGGAGACGACTGTTATGTCTCTGAAGCAGTCCTCATTGTAGGGCTGTGAGGTGGCATAATCCTGAAAATGAATAGACATACTCAAATAAACTAATATTTTTGTTGTTTGTTAATATAATAATCCTAAGATTAATTAAAATATGCATTTAACAACTGTACTGCCAAGCTCACACCTTTGTAACTTGGGGGTTTGTTGTTGTTGCTGTTGTTGGTTGGTTTGTTTGGTTTGGTTTGTTTTTTGTTGTTGTTGTTTGTTTTTTGTGTGTGGTTGTTTTTGTTTTTCCTAAAAACTCAGAAGTTTCTGCTAGCCATCAGTACCTGGATGTTCAGAGTGCTTTGCATATTCCAACTTCTTGTCCTTCCTTTCCCTCCCACCCATACACTGACACGTTACACTTACTCAAAATTAGATAATGTAGGAATTAAATAGGAAGCAGACAATATGACACTTTTTACAGAAAGTCTTTGTGAAATGTAAAGTTGGAATTTTTATGCTCTAAATGTTTTCAGAAGGGGATTGGCTTTTTCGATGTATAGTACACTAGCATCAAGTTATCATCAGATATAAACAATAACATTATCAGTACTTATATTAATTGTATTTGTCTATTCTTGTCAGAGCTCTAAGTAGGCAAATACTCTCAAATCAAAAATTCTCAGTCCTCGCTACCTCTCCCCCAAAATTACAAGTTTTTAATTATGACAGCTGATCAACTAGGAATTTGTAAGTGGCCATTATCCCTTTATTTGCAAAACAAATTTACTAATCACCTATTTTCTTAAAATTAATGTGTATAATGAAAAAAAGGCAGTTGTAAATGTGGTTCAACTTCCTTTATCTCTGTCAAGTAGAGAACTCAAATGTGTTATGAATGGAATGGCTTGACTAACTGCATTGATAGTATTTTTCATAATGATAAAAAATGAAAAGAAACAAACAAACAAAACTCCACCAAAATAAATGAACTACATTTCTTTTAGCAAACAAAATATCTGCAGCACTTTTGTTTTTTCATGTAACCATAGTTAAGGTTAAAGGAATGTGACTTGATTCTGTCTCCCTCTGGAACGGATATTAAAACTGTAAAATGACTTCCACAGCAGAAGCACCTAGCTATACCTAACACAGTGATTGAAGCATCTGCTGAATTGTCATCCATTTTTTTGCCAAAATGGATTATCTCAAATTACCTCTTTCTCTTTCTCATTAACACATCCCAAGAGTTTGTTGTGTAGTATCATGTAATTCACATTAGTACTTTTGCTACTACAGTGTGATTTTTGAATTGATATCCTTCCTACAGCCCAGAAATATACCTATATGTGTAATTCACAACGAGAAATCTCAATATTTAGATACTGAGGAAGATGTCAGGAAGAAAACAACAACAACAGCAACAAAAACAACAAAAACCCACAAAAACAAACAAACAAACAAAATAAAACAAAACCACAACAACAAAACAAAACCACAAAACCAAAACAAAACACAAAAAAAACCACCCAAACAGACTCATTTCTCATTTAAGTACATGTAAAGAGTAGCTTCAGTAGTGAATCACTCATTCCTGACATTCTTCTAGCTTCTATTGTTACTTTAAAAGATGTGAAAGATGGGTAAAATAGCTCTCAAAGCAGAGATAACCTCAGATTTCTATCTTCCGTTCACTTGAGCATCCCTCCCTGTTCAGAACCTGATAACTTTCAGAGAAAATTAGTTTACAGTAAAAATATTAAACCGAATTTTGTTACTGTTTTATCTCCAATGGTTTGACAATGTGTCAATCCATTAGTTGCCATTTCCAACACTGGTAGTAGTCTCTGTGTTACTGATAGCAAGCAGTAGTATTAATGAGTATTTCTGTTTCCTGAAAAAAGTCACAGATGACAAGATAATAGACACAATAAAGATGTTTCAAGAGAGTTAAATTAATAACTTTTATTTTTGTGGCAACTGTTTTAAGGAAAAAATGCAGAAATTACTTTCTCTTTGAAGAATATTGTATCTAAATTTAGATATTGCTCAGCTAAATACCTACTAAAAATATGCTAAATACTATTTTTTTTTTCACCCATTATATATCACTATCTAGACTTTTCATTTGAAATGTGTCTTCTGAAAAGATATAAAATGGTCCAGCTATGGGACTAACTTTTTGTTAAAACAAGAGATTTTGCCTCCTGAGATTACTGAAGGTTTGTCTTCATTTCCAGTCCCAAATCCATGTTAAACAGGTAAAACATGCAACATAATAAAACATTGCTAGTTATAGTTGTTATATTCTAATCAGGAAAACAGCTTCTTTCAAAGTGTAAATTCCTCCAGAACCAGTTAGCACACCTAGTGTTAGATGTGTTTTTCCTAACTAAATTGCTACCTTATGCCAATATACTTTATGCTGCTTCTCATGGCAATGAAGAGGGAAATGTTCGAATCACATTGAAGCAATGATTCATGCAATTTTGGAAGAGAGTGAATGATTGTCTTTTGGGAATATGCTTATTTCTTTCTATTAACTAAAGAAAGAGCAGCTTTTAAATGGCTAAAATTAGATGAGATATATCTTGCCCTTATATTCATAGCTTCCTGCAGGCTTCCTGCCCCAGAAAAACTCATGATTTAGCAAAGTACAAAAAACAACAACAAAAAAAAAAAAAGCCATCTAAATCTGTTGGAATATACTATGGAATCTTAATAGCAGTTTACTTCTGATGCAAGTTGAGATGTTAAACAAGTAATCTAACAGTTCAATAGGTTGTTGGGTGGGTTTCATTTATTTATTTATTTATTTTAATTCAAAACATGGAGACTATTATATATTTAAAAAGCAAGGAGGAAATACCTCTGAAATTCCATGAGTTTTGAATTTTCAAAACCCATCTGCTCTTTTGAAATATTTAATTGCACCATCTTTATTTTCAGATGTGAGGCAGTCCCGCAAATGTTCATTAAAAACACTCAAATATTTAATAAGAAAGTATTTCAAAATAACAGGTAGGAATTTTCACTGATAAGAAGAAAAAAAATCTGCTTTTAACTGCCGTTACCTGCCAAGAGAACAGTAGACCATATTACCTGATAAAAGTTTTAAAAGCACTATCCAGAACACAGAAACAGAGATCTTCCCCTAATATGATCTTTGCCTGAAGTGGCTGGACTGTCTGAAGGACATGGTGGGAAAGGACTAGTATTTTGTCCTTGCATTAATCCGCCTGTATTCCTACCAACAATCTGGTGCCCAGTGTCATATATTACCTTTTTTTTTCAGTTTTTATTTCCTTATCCAATGTTTCTGTTTACTTCTTAACTTAATTCCTATAGTTGATCTCCCATACCAAATCCTCACTTAAGCTTTGTACTACATACCTTATTCCAACTCTGGCTCCTCTCTTCTTAATATTCATACCATCTTATGCTTCATGGACTCTGCAGATAATGGAGAGTGCAAATACTATGATTTCCTTCTTCTTGTTTTTTTTTTCTTTTGTTTGTATGCTAATTGTCTTGAAGTCAGAGAAAATCTGTTTTGCTGTCATTGGAGATTTTTGATGCATAAGCCTGAGAAGCCTCCAGCGAACACCAACACACTCATTTTTCAGAACCATCTCATTTGGCCAGTATTTTGTGGATTTTGATAAGGGCAGTAAAACACACTCCCAGCGTAAAAGTAATAATTGGAAAATGTCAAATTCCTACTTTCAAGTATGGGGCTTCTAGAATTACTTAATGGAAAGGTCAGTATTCTCATTTTGATATAGATTTTTCTAATAGACATTTTTTTTTTCCCTAGCCCTATGTGGCCAACAGTTTGAGGGAGGTGATTCTGCCTCTCTGTTTTGCTTGAGTGAGACTCCATCTGGAGTACTGCATTCAACTCTAGAGTCTTCAGCACAGGAGAGACATGGACCTGTTGGAGAGGGTCCAGAGAAGGCCACAAAAATAATCAGAGGGATGAAACAGCTTTGCTATGAGAAACAGCTTTGCTATTGTTCAGCCTGGAGAAGAGAAGGCTTTGGGGAGACCATGTTGCAGCCTTTCAGTACTTAGAAGGGGCCCATAAGAAAGATGGGGACAGACTTTTTAGCAGAGCCTGTTGCAATAGGATGAGGGGTAATGGCTTTAAACTAAAAGAGGAAAGTTTTAGACTACATATAAGGAAGAAAAAATTTATGATGAGGGTAGTGAAAGGCTGGAACAGGTTGCCCAGAGAAGCTGAGACATTGTAGATAACCTATACTTGGAAACACTTAAGGTCAGCCTGGATGGGGCTCTGAGCAACATGATCTAGTTGAAGATGTCCCTGCACATTTCAGGGAGGTTGGACTAGATGACATTTGAAGGTCCCTTCCAACACAAACTATTCTATGATTCTATGTTTCTGTGATTCTATGACTCTATGATTCTATTTCTGAAAGTAAAAGAATTTGACTTTGTTCTGCTTTGGCTTTTTTAATAGATCCTATAGTAGGCACTCAGAAAATATTGTTTAAACAAAGCTCTCAGAGAGGGAGTAAAGAATACAAACCCTCATTTTAAGAATCAGCACACATTGTAAACTAACAAAATTTACCAATTTACCTCACTTACAGAGACAGAGTTATCTACCCTGGTTTCCTACTGATACAGGTATAAAGAATAAATAAAAAATAAATAAGCCCAAATGTAAAAACTCCCTTCTTTTTTTTTTTTGTTTACTGTAAAACTTTCAGATAATTTTTACAATAATTCTGTTCTTTGGTTAACTTCTAGTATTTCAAGTAATGCTAATTAAACAATTTTAATCACAAAGTCATGCCACTTCAGATTTTTGAAACACTTATGAAAGATTGCCTTCTTTTTTTTTTTTTCATTGAACCAACTAGCATAATCAAAACTAACATATTAAATCACTCAACCTTAATTTCAAATATTAATCAGAATAATGTGTGTCTTGGGGAAAACAGATGCACTCCTATCTGTAGAATGTGTCTCCAAATCCATGAAAAAAACAATTAGACTGAATGTAGTACATGCTGCATACAAAGTAGCAAACTTTCTACAAAACTCATTGTTACAACACTTATAAATTTAGTATATGTTTGTCCAGGTTCAGTTCCTGCATTTGTGCATCTGTTGTGTGGTAGCAATATACATTAATGAGACATTTGATACACCGATAGTAAAATTCCATTCTCCATCTTCTTGCCAAAGTATTAATCCCCCCTAAAACAGGTACTTTCTTTTCCTTATATAAAATGATTCTTGTTCTCATGTTTCATTAATATCTCTAGTGCTGTCTCTTAGGCAAAAGATTAATTACTTGGCTGTGATTCATAGGAATGGAACTGCAATTAAATTACCTAGGCAGCATATCAACCTCTTCTTTTGTTATGTCATTACGTACTACTATTTAAGAATGGAAATAACAAAATATTAATTTTCTTGTAAATTGCCATGCTCACATCTTGGGAACAGCATCAATAACCCAATCAATGGAAGATTATTAACTTGCAACAAATGTTTTCTGGCATCAACAAACTTCATCTTTAATGCCTTCTTCACTTCGGTGCTCATTAATTATATTTAGGTCAGCTACACTTGTGCCAGCCCTCCACAAAAGAAAGTATTATTTTCTGTTTCAAGTGGACAGGGAAAAGAATAGATCTACAGCTAATTACAACAAAATTTTGACTACTGTTTCTAAACAGGATACTGCATTTCTGTAACACTATTTTTTCCAATTGCATTATACATGGCAGGGTCCATTGAGAGTAAATATAGGTAATGGGAGTCTGCACTCTTGTAATTAGGAATTTTTATATATCAAAGAAACAAATTGGATGGAGCTTGGGGGGTGTGTGTGTGTGTAAGGAGGGGGTGGGGGGTATTTGTTTTTGCCCCCTACATACAGCAGTGGAAAATAATATATTTTGCATTGTGTATCAAAAATTGTCCTGACATTCCCAATAAATATTTATAAAAGCAAAAATATTGAAACCACACATGTGTAAAACTACTAACAGAATCATTGTATTATCTGATTCACCTTATCTGTGGTCACTTTTGACCTCTTATATCAATTCAGTAAATCTCAGTATTGAGCTAAATTGACTTGAATACTATTTTAGAGATAGAATGTCATTACATAAAATATTGCATACTTTTATATATGATTGCATGTTTGCCATCTAACCTTTCATATCTCTGTATAAATATATCTCTAAATATATCTTCAATGTTAATAAGCTTTTCTTATAAACTCTTTTAACTTGTAATCATAGCAACCTTGTCATCATCCTCTCATTTATATCAGAAAAAATGCACTTCTCCATTTTTAATTTGACATATTGTTATAGTTCCCTTACAGTAAATGCAGTTCTGATGATTATAAGACTTCCAAAATTTCAAATTATTGTTTATTTGAAGACCAATTCTCCCTTACAACTTTCTGGTTTGTTTTGTTTACTCATACAGTCTGATTATTAGAGGAGAGAGAGACTATTTACAAGGTAAATTGGTTTGGATTTGGTTTAAATTTCAGATATCACTTTAAAAACATATATATATATATTTTTTATATATGACCTCTTGTAAGAATCTTAAACAGTAGCTACATTCCTTTTTCCAGGTAGAATGTACCTTCATTGCATACACTTTAACCTTAATTTCTTCCCAATGTTGACTTCATTAATAGCTTGGTCACCGAAGTAGAAGTTGGCATAATCATGGCTCATTTCTCTTCTTTGCACTTATTCACCTTTTCGATCTCCTTGTTTTTGAAAGAAATACTTCAGTCCTTCTGAAACCCTTGAGCTAGTAACAAATACCAACCACCATGTGTTGGAAGAAATTATTCTGCTCTTTTAGAAATAATTCAAGTATCAGAAAGGAGAACAAAAAGAAAAGGAGGGATATCAGGATATTGGGTGATGTCTTAGATTTTTATCATGCAAATGCTAAAGGGCAAAGGAATCATATATTACTTTTGTGTTGCAATGTTTGCACCTGTAGGTTTTGCTTCTATATTTACTTTCAACTACTACTAGCATGAGCAGCTCAATGATGGTTGATAGACAGCTTTTATATGTATAAAGTATTTTTCTTTGAAGACTAGAGTAATCAGTCGGTCAATGGCATGTCTTTGATACAAGTTTGTTAAATGTATCTGCCATACTAAAACTGTAAATATTCTTTTTGTTAATGTTAAATGAAAGAAAAACAAACAAACAAACAAACAAACACTCCCTTCCCTGACTTCTGTTTCCTTCTCTGACTTCAAAAACTGACCTTTTAAAAATGTGTGCTAAGGATTAATTACTGTGCAGCAAGAAAGTATGAGTTTGGGAAAGAGACTGAGCAGCTGATACCTTGTATAACAGGCCAAACAACTGAAGGGACTGGAAGAGCACTTGTTTTAGCTATTACAAATTAACTGTGAATGCCAAAGCTAAGCATAACACAGTTAAGCGACACTTGTACTTAATCAATTTCAACAGTAACTCAGCTGGATCATGAAACATCTTTTTATGACATAAATAACTGCAATCTTGATGTAGGACAGCTATTTAAAGAATTAGCTGTAACTTCAAAAGTGATATTGTATACTCCTAATAAGACCCACATTTCTAATATTATAAAAACACCATCGGTGAAATCTATCACAGAAAGGAATTAAAATATACAATAGCTAATTGGTTTAAATGGATTTATATGATGAAATAGTTTTAATGTCCCCTAAAATTTTAAAACTGATTCTGGTTCTACAAGTGCTTAGACACATCTAAATTTATGGGTGAAAGTAGTTTATCTGACATTAGTTCGTAAAAATGTATTGTGTAGAATGGGGAGCACGAGGGAAAGTAGCCCAAGATAAACAATCTGTTACATGTTTAGTTTGCAAGAAAGGCATTACCTCCATATACAGAGCACAAAAATATGTGAACAACTAACTCTTTAAATTTAAACAAATCCAACTCAGAGATAAAATTTGTAAGTACATTTAGAAACTTCACATATTCTATTTAGATATAACATTTTGACTAAGCTCTTTCTAAGTATGATTTGCTAGTTGATTTCACTCTATAGCTACTTAGGATTCTTGATTTGTCTTCAGAAATCACTGCTTACAAAGAGGAAAACATTAGGTTAGTAAGACAGATAGATCAGTCACTTTACTTAAAACTAAAAAATAAAATACAAAGGATCCAGGAGACACCACAGTGTGTCAAACCATACCACGAGACTAGGAGACAAAACCAAATAACAAAACAAAACAACAAACAAACAAACAAAAAGTATCTTTGTACCACATATTCAAACAACTTCAAGTTACTTCCAGAATTGTACTATGCTTATTCAAATTTTTTCCATGCTTTCTGTATACTATGATTTACATATATGTTTAGACGTGTGTTGTGAAAGTTACCAAGGCAAAGGTTAAACTTTGCTTCAGGGAGCTTAAAAACTTTTATTGACTACAACTCACTTTAGTATTTCCTAGGTCTTTATGTGGAGATCCGTGGTTGGAGAAGTTCAAGATGTAATGCTTTTTTATTCCTGTGGAAAATGCGAGGCCAGTTCAGACAGACTTCAGGCAATTCCGTCCCATTTAGAAAACTTTTCATTACCTTTTTCTGTCACTGTAAGCCTTCAGAAAGTGTGAACCTCTTTTACATACTGATAGACAACAAATACTGAAAACAGAATAATTTTCACTACTGCCAGAAAATAAAATATCTAAGATTTTACTATAAGCATAGACCTATCGCCACCTCTGATACCCAAATCTGAGGATTCTGCTGTATTCCACTGCTGCATACAGCATTTCAATTTGAAAGTACAGTACTCCATGGTTGTATCAGCAAGCAATGACCTATTGAACAACCCAAAAGAAAATTATGCTTTTGAAAAAGCTTGAAATTGGTCTGAAAAGTAAAAACACTTCTGTTGGCAGTGATGTCAAATTAATGTTTATAAAACAGATACTGTTGTTAGTCTGAAAACAATGCAACCTTTTGAAGAAAATAAAAATAAATATTAACCATGTGGACATCTTTTTTTTTCCCCATCAAAGTACAGTAATTTATTCAATTATGTCAGAATTTTTTTAATCAAAGATTACATACAGAACCTTCCAAACTGTGACAAAAAAAATGTAAATGGTGATAATTCCAGGAAAAACTTTTGAAACACTAACCATTAGTTATGGCAATAAAGTGTCATAAAAGAAAGATACTTGCAGAAAGAAAACTAAAAAGTTACATCACCTTTCAAAAGATATTGCTACCCATATATTTGCTATCACTTTTGAGCTGTAGTAAAAGTTTTATATTTAATTTTATCCTTTCTTTTTGACTATTTTTTAGTATATTAAGTATATATTTTCTTACACTTTCAACAAATAACTGCGGTTGTTGGCAGTATAAGTTATTCCATAGGACAAGGTCCTCCCAGACCTCACTCAATATGGAATCATAATTATTTTAAATGTTTTCCTACCTAAGAAAGAATATTAGTTTGGGCCAGATTTTTTATGAAAAAGATTTTAAAATAAAATGTATACAAAGCACAGGTGAATGATGGTGACGTTGACGGAGAACTCTTACAAACTCATTCAGTCTGCAGGTGCTAGATACATTTGATTTTATGTGATATGAATCTAGAATTTTTATAGTATTCATGAAAGAGTTAAAATAGTAGTTTCCCAGTGATATACGTTTAAGTATGCTGCGTACTGCAACACCATCCAAAGACTTTGAAGCTACTAAGCAGTTTTGTACTCAATGAAAATAATAGAGGGAGGTATTAAATGGTATGTCATGACTTTGAGTCCAAGCTTTGCTAACTGCTCTTCAAGGAAAAAAATAGGTGATGTTTATCTCTACTAAAACACCTCTTTCTAAAATACAGATGTATATAATTGTCGCCTTAACATTTTTAATTTTAACCTATAGTTTCTATATAATAAGGTGAGAGTTATAAGTGACTTATGGTACAAGGGGCTGCAGAGAGCTGGAAAAGATTTGAAGAGACTTACTTTCCTTCCCAGTTCTTTATCTTTAGATGGCAACAATTACATGAGGTACATTGCACTACATTCAACAAAAATTAGTAATTAAGACAATATTTGCAGTATAATTACACTCAGTATCCTTCTGTGACACATTGCAAGCAAAATGAAAAAGACAACTTGAGAGGGGAACTGTGAAAAAATAAAACGTGGTTGTTCAGAAGGAGACAAAACCAGTGTCCTTTCAACATTGTCAGTGGCTATGATGTTACCTGTCTTACTTTGCCATCAAAAAGTTAGATGCATTGTCTATCTAAAGATAAGCAGATAGTCTTTCTGAGCTCTCCTAGTAACTGATGGAAAGAAAGTTATTTCCAGGGGTGATTTACCGCAGTGATATAGAACGCACTATGGCATATGGTTTATTACTCACCAGTGGGATCTTTATCTTTGTTAACAGTGGCTTTTAAAAGGATAAAAAATAACAGTATGAATGTAATCTTAGATAAACCTAAGCAGAATAATAGGTTAAGAAGAAAGACATATTTTCAGCAGGCAGAATAGATATGGCTGCTAATGCTTGACCTGGAAGAAATAAATTGGTAGAACAAATAATAAAGGATATAAAATAATAAACAAACTGGAGGAAAAAAATAAAAAGACAAGAAGCAACAGAAACTTTATACTAACAGCAGCAAGCAAATCAAGAGAAGTGACTCATAGATGGTTTAACAAGCTGTGGTGATTTTCCCTCATCAGACAGCTCAGCCTCACAGAGCCATTTGCTCATTCCCCAGCAATGGGATGGGGAGAGAACTGGAGAAGTGTGAAAATCCACGGGTTGAGATAAAAGCAGTTTAACAGGCAAAGCAAAGGCCATGAGCACAAGCAAAACAAGGAATTAATTAACCGCTTCCCGTGGGCAAAGAGGTGTTCAACCATCTCCAGGAAAGCTGGGCTCCATCATGTGTCACAGTTACTTTACTTGGGAAGACAGGCATTACGACCCCAAACATATCTTCCTTCTTCCCCACAGCTTTTATCACTGGGCCTGATGTCTTATGGTATGGGATATCTCTTTGGTCATTTGGGGCCAGCTGTCTCAGCTGTGTCCTCACCCAATTTGTTGTTCACCTCCCAGCCTACTCACTGGCAGAGAAGGGTGAGAAGCAGGAAAGGTCTTGGTTCTGTGTGAGCACTGCTCAGCAACAGCTCAAGCATCCCTGTGTTATAATATCAGCACTGTTTTCATCACAAATCCAGGATGTTGCCCATACAATTTACAGAAAAGAAAATTTACACTGTCCCAGCCAGAACCAGGGCAGAAGCACAAATGTCAACTATGATGGTGAAAATGATTATATCCAAGATAATGAAGTGAAAATTGAAAGCAGCAAATATCTGTTTGGTTAGGAATTATTGATAAGAGAACAAAAAGTAAGTTCCTTGGAAAAAAAATACACAACTGTCAGAATGTCCAGTTCTCTCTACCTGTTCCATGTTATTATAAATTTCAGTTTCGGTTTTGTAAGGGTTTTGTTGTTTGTTGTTTTATTTTTTTTTTCCTAATTAGATGTGAAATAAGTAGCAAATAGAACTTGCTTTATTCTATAAGCAGCTCATAGCAGGATGCTTATGCTTCAAGCAAAGTGAAGACTTTGGATACCTGTGAATACCAAAATGTATGTGTTCATAGTCACATAGCACACTTCACCAGAGAACACAGTAGTAAATGTCTAGCCAAACTCTTTTTGTTCTCAGCAATGAAGTGTTGTTGGAAATCGGAGACTTCAAAAAGAAATTTGACGCAGTAAAAATTGTAAAACTACAAGTTGTTTCACTGAAACAGGTAAGATTGCTGAAAGCATATTTCTGCTGCTACTAACAAAAATATGCACTACATTTTGAATCAGTGATACTCTATCAGTAAACTAGTTGTGAAAAAACTTTATCTTTTTATAACAATGACCCTGAAAACTACAGATGAGTGAGACTTAATTCAGTATCGGGACTGGGAATCAAACAATGCCTATAAACAGAAGGCAGATCTTTGATGTGTTTGATGTTATTATTTTTTCCCCCCTCAGTCTCTGAAAGATGTAAAGCAAAGTCAAAACTGCCTTAAAGCAGCAGGTGAGAGTTCTGCCACCTGAGAGGCTCAGAACATTTGTGAGTGAGATCTATAAAGATTTGATGACTCAGAAGGACAATTTAACCCCCTAAAAATACCATCATTTTAGCAACAATTCTCAAAGGAAAGCTGGGGAAAGAAGCAAAAAGTTCCCTTCAGCTGCTACATAATCAAGTTGTCTGCTAAATAAAACTGAGGCTTTCCATTTGTCCTACAGATCTGGCACATTTTTTCCCCAAAAACATTCCAAAGAAAATCAATAACATATCAAGAACACAGTGATACCTGGCAGTTTAATTTCAGAAAGTCTGCAGATCAATAACTTTAGAGAGATTTACAGTTCTTCAGCATATAAGCACAGTAACTAATGCTGAGGAGTGTATGTGTGTATGTATGGCTGAAGGAGAAGCTGAGATTTACATTTATTATTGGGATTTTCTGCAACATTTTATTTCAGTCACTACCTTTACTGTTCCTTTGTGAGAAGATTTTAGAGCTGGATGTTTTTCATTCCTGTATCTCAAATAGTTATTTGGTTTAAATAGCTAGAGAAGTAACTTCACTTTTTTTTCTACAGTTTAGATTGAAAAACTATTTCCATTAAAATGCCAATTCAGAAGTTTTTAACTAAGCCACAGGATTGCCACAGATTTCTCTATAAGAATTATGCTTAGGATTGAATTATTCTTATTTAATGATGAATATATTCAGTTATTTTTAAAGTAAAAGATAAGTTTAAAAAACCCTAAATCTTACATGGTCTAATTTCAAACTCACAGAACTTCAATAGAAAAGCTGGTCTTTTCAAATTTTAATTAAGAAATTTGGAAAAAAAACCCTGTTTTTAACATCTGAAGTAATGAAAAAAAATCTTCATATTCAGTTATCATAAAGAACTACATATATATTAATTTATAACTATAAATGAAAGCCAAAAAATTCCTGATACACCAAACACACATGTGACAAATATTTAGCTGGCCACAGGAACACCATTTTTGTTGTTCTATAAACAGTATGAACAATTATACACAGATCACTCTATAAAACCTTATAAGAAGGTAATGCAGGATTCACTGGCTGACAGGTGAATTTGATCCAGTAGGTGAATTAAAAATCTATAAGTAAAACATAAACTATATTTTATAAAAGTTCCAGTACAAAAATTCTAAGCTTTATTTAAATGTTTTCTTCATGGAGAAGCACAAGAGACAATTAAAAGTAATTAAGCCAGTGTATCACATATGTATCTCTCATATAAAAGAGAACTTCTTAGCTCACATCAGTGGTCCATTTTCTGGCACACAATGTGCTTGGAAGAAGTCAATTTAGCTTCAAGACTACCCATTTAAATATTTGGATTTTTTAAAAGATGATATGTATTCTATCTTGTATTAAAAAAAAATAGGACCTAAAACTATAATATTGATATCTTTGTTTAGATTTTTCTCAGCCTATTTCAAATACTGTTGATAGCTAATACAGTTAATGGAGAGGAAAGGAGGGTAGACTTAGATCATAGATAATCTTCTCATTTCAGATCTCTTTTTAGAATGAGTAAGAAAAATAGCCATGTCAATGTATTTATGTCTTCCCATTGACTAGACAGGAAATATAAAAGACAAGATATTAACAGCTAATCAGTTGAAATCTATTTTTTTTTTGTGCCACTCATATGCTCATAACAAAACAAATTCAAACCAGAATAATTTGCTGAGAAAAGCATAATCTCATATGCTTTCATACCTTTCTGAACTAAATGGATAGACACCAAGAAAAATGGCTATGAGCTCCGCTGTTATACCTCATTTAAGTAGCACTGCCCTCCAAATAGAAGACCAATGGGAAATTTAAAAGCTATTTCTGGTTTTGTTTGTATGGCTGGTTGGTTTGGTTTAATGGTTTATTTCTGGAAGTGGACAAATATATATCATAGAGTCTTGATTTCAGGAATACATCCTTCCTCTTAACTTGGATTGTTCAAAGGAAATTCTGTGAAGCTACCTCGGTCTGAAAAAGCAGCTTAAGTGCTCAGAACAAGAAATCATAAAGCTCTAGATGTCACAGGCACCTCACCACCTGCTTAACCTTAAACAGATAAGGAATCTCTTTGACTTTAAAGTGGCAGTTATTACTTCATGGGTAAGTACTTGTCTAGACAGAGTCATAATAACTTTCAAGAAATACCTAATATCCCTGTTGTCTGGAGAAATCACAGTCAGGTTCAAGCATTCCTGGCACCAGGAATAGGTGTGAGCTATGAGCACAGTAGTTTCTGAATAAGTATGTGTAAACTGATTCACTAGGAGAAAAGAGAGTTGGTCACAGGTAGTTTCATGTAACAGCTTCTCCTTTCATTTCCTTTCATTTCCTAGAGACAGATCTGCTAACTGTACTACTCACTGTTAAAAAGCATTTCAGTCCTGAAATAAGTATCTCATGTGATTTTCCATTCAGAGAGGCAGTCTGATCCATAACTCTAACTGGGTAAAAGGAAAACTTCAAAGATACTGGAGCTGTGCTGCCCTCTTCAATGAACTGTGCTGCTTCATACCAACTGAGTGTTTGGATCAAAATATCATTTTGTGAAAGGAACTCCTTCCAGAACTTCCATTAACATTTTCAAATGTCTCCTTGATGCACCAGCGTAAGAATATTTTCCTACAATCCCACAACTGCTTTCATCATTGAGAATGATAATGGGCATAGCAGCTAGTGCTTAAGTCCTTTTGCTTAAAATCCAGTTTTTATAACTGTAAAAAACAAACAAAACAAAACAAACAAACAAACAAAAACCCACAATGATCCAACAAACCAAAACAACACAAAACACCAAAAACCCCACCTTTGAATTGAATTGACTTCTTGCCATTTTATTACTTTTAGGTAGGACATGCTCTTGTAGCTAAACCACTGAGCTGGGATTGGCATGTACGAAAAAATCTGTGAATTGTTCCAGTAATAATGAAATTATAGATCATAAATTTGTAGACAGTTATCCATCAACCAATACTTACACTCAATTATGCATTGACTTTGAATTACAAATAAAGCCTCAGGTTTGCTGCTCACATTGTCAACGACTGATGTAATTTATGTATGATCATCCTCACATTAATCACTTACGTGGATAATTCAGGTTTACATCAATTTATTGTAAGGAAGTCCCAAAACACACTTTATTACTTGTAGGAAATACACTTTATTAGCTGCTGCAAAACTGATTGCTTTTCAGCCCCATGAAATTCTTTGAAATCCTGCAAGAAGTCTTAGTATTCCTTATGCTCTTATTGCACAAAATCAACAAAGTGTTAGTGGAGTTGAGAGGATAAAGGTGCTGGGCTACTAGGACCTCCAGGATTTGCTTTGGGTATCACTGATATAATTTTACATATATGTGTATTTATATACATACACACACATTTTTCACAGGAAAGAGGAAATGTTCAGGATAAGTTCCTTCCCAGCTAGGTAGACAAATAAATTATCACAAAAATTTGCATTTATTCTACCAGTATTCTGCACTCAAAATTTTTCAGGTGGGAAATTAAATGGACATTAAATTAGAGAAGTTGAGTGTTACAACTGCAGAGGTGCAAGGATGTATCTTAGATGTGGAAGAACAAATCACTGTCTTGAAAACTGAAACAACACAGACAGATATTCAACAGAATAACAAATAAAGACGCTGGCTGACAAACTGGAAGAACACAAGAACCAAAGGAAAACAAAAACTTCGACTGATTGTACATCCAAAATATACTGAAGGAAAGCAACCGTATCTTTTGAACAGTGGATCTCTGCTTAAACTTCTGCTTAAAGTAAGGAGAAAGAGGGGGAAAGAATGGAATAAAGCTGCAGAGAATTTTTTCACTGTCACATGGAATATTCAGAGTGTTTGTAACGGTATCATAGTTAAATTAGAGGTTATAAAAAAAAATCAAAAATAATAAATTAGAAATACAGGTTAATATTCAAGATGGATTATTCAATTTATATCTAGTCTCAGCATCTTATTTCCAGCTGTAAGAATAGGCTGCACCATAGGAAAACCCACCAATACAACTGCATCAAAAGGCAAGATTTTTCTTAACAGTATTTCTCCAGTGATATGCAAACATTGCAGCTACTGTAACAACCAAGCTGCAATGTTTCAGTACACTTTTCTGCATGTTTTACAGACTTTTGAAAACAATATTTAAATACTGTAAAGATCTTAATTCTTAATTTTCAAACCACACTAGATTTTTAAAATAATATTTAACAATATAGGCATAAATGACTGGCTGTGCATAATTGCAGAGTCTAGGAACTAGATTGTAATGCCAGATGATGTCATTTGTGAATTTGCTTCTAAATTCATTTGGTTCTTGTTTCTTTCCTATTTTCTTGTTTAATAGCTTGTACATTTAGCAGTACTATAAACTACTGAACAAGACGTAAGTGACAGTATTCTTTGTTGGATTTGTATTTCACCTCACACTGCTGAGACTCTGTATGAAGTTCAGAAGTGATGACAAGACTTTAAAAAAATAGATCCTGAACACAATGTAACTGTAAAACCAAATAAATAAATAGAACCATCACCAGCAGCAGAACAAAATACAATAGGAAATTGATTTAATTATTAGAAAATATTCCACCCTGCTATTTGTGTGATAACTGAATCGAAAAATACAATTTATGAGAAATTTGTTATCTACTTAGTATGTAGGAAACTGAGGCTATATGAACTGAATAGAAATTATAGAAATTCTATGTGTGTCCACATGTGGAAAACGTATTGTTTCAAATGTTCACTAATGTAATAGCTTAGTTGTCTGGACTGCAAGCACCACTTTGCAACTGCAACACACCACAATGCAACACGGTTTATCAGAAAGGAATAAAAAAGTGGATAATCCTTGTCTTCTTGCCATAGAAGAACAAATACTCTGTGATACCTACTGAGCCAAATCATGCCTAAAAATTCCCTTTTCCCTCAGTTTTCTTCAGAAGACAAAAAGATGCCTATTAGCTAATATATGTCTGCAGGCAGATAGCTATGCATACTCCTGCACAATATTTTCTTTTTCCAGTTAGACTGATCTTACTCTCACTGTGTTCAAGGAGCAGGCACATGCAAGTCTATGCAAGAAGGTATGTAAATGCACATTATACCGTGCTCTGTCAGTAATATTAAATACAGCAGTGAGCTTGGGATCAGTGAGACCTTAATGCAGTCACAAAAATTCCAGTTTGAACAGGACTTAAGTTAAATCAGCCATGAAAAACCATGTTTGTTCCTTTTCCAAGAAAGCCACAACATCACCTACTCTAGTTATTCATACTCAGCACAACATAGCTCTCTCAGTGTTTCAGAAAAAAAGGTTAAATGACTTAAAGCACAAGAAGTGATTTTGATGATGCAGAGTAGTACAGCTCAGTAAGCCAATGCATTAAGACCACAAAAGAAACATACGACAAAGAAGTCTGTATGATGAAGCAGAACTCAAACCGCAGCTTGTGATAAGTGAAGAAGTGGAAGAAGAGAAAAAGAAAACAAAACCCAGTGCCCACTTCCCAAGCAAAAGATGACTAACCTCATAAACCCTCTCCTCTTGCCCACCTGCAATCTGTTCACTGAGAGTGAGAAACAGAGAAAGGCTTGAGGCTGTGATACCATTCATCAACAGCAAAAAATATTGGTGTACTATCAACATTATTTTGGTCACAAATCCAAAACACAGCATCATACAAGATCCTATGAAGAAAATAAACTCCATCCCAGACAGACCTATTACAATGTGTTTGATTCTTCAGGCTCTTAAAAATTCCTGAAAAATATTCTCTATAATTTGTAGGAGCTGTTAAAAATAAAGTAATGCTAAATTAAAAGGAAAAGAAAGATCCATCCTTACACGTAGTCTATAACATTTGATTCCTGGTTTAACCCTGCAAAAGAAAGCAGGAAGAAAAACACTGATCAATTTCAACTAGAAGATATAGCACACCACCTTTCTAATCATAACTACTGTTTCGTAATCTTATAAATACACAGAGAATATTAGAAACTAGTGAGTGAGGAAAGAGGTAACTATTATAGTAAACTATCTACAGAGATGTTATCTCATGCTATTTCCAACTCTGAATTACATTAAGCTCCTGTGGCAGTCAAGCTTAGAGGAGATTAAAAAAAAAAAAAAAAAAAGGAAAGAAAGAAAAAGGAAAATAAAAAAGTCTATGCCTGACTTCTGCATTTGCCTGTTTCTTTTTGAAATTAATTAAGTTATACGATCTGAATCAGTAACTTCCTACCATACCATTTACTGTACTTTTATTATGTCCTCATGAGTTGATGAAGTGAATGCAATTTTTGAAAGCTTCTTCCTTATTTTTAGAAGTTAGTCCAATAAACATAATCAATCACAGCTTGAGAAGCTTGGATGCATCTAGTGCCTAATTTAAATAGATTTAAAATATTCAATAATTGATTTTAATAGGTAGCTGATGGACATCCATAAATGAAATTCAGTTACAGCTTTTATATATATATATATATTTTTTTTTTTTTTTTCTACAGCACTCAGAAGTATGCTAAGTGCTTCAGAAGAAACATAACAAATTATTCCCTCCCAGGATGTAACCACTGAACATGAAAAGCAGCTTCCAACTAAAATTCCCTTCCATTGTTCACTAGAGAGACTGGGTGCCAACATTACCTTTTTACTCGCAGCTCTCTACTGTAACACATACCACAGATGACAGGGGAATTGTTTAATTCAGAACAACTTCCCTAGACATGCTGATGTCTGCAGTCAGGGAATAGCCAGAATAAGATTATTAACTCTTTCTAACCCTCAACAGAATTAAATTTCCCACTTTTTGAGACAAACTATGAAGTTTGTGTTTTTTCATATTCTGGAAAGCTGTATGTGACGTACATTTTTGTGGAGAGTTTTTGGGCCATATGGTGTGAACAAGCCAGGGCTTGAGGTGGCTGGGGTGCACTAGGACCATGCGGAAATAAACAGAAGCTGGTCTGCCCTCGACCCAGGCTGCAGGAGGGCGCCGTCGTCGTCCCTGCGCATGTGGACAGTGCCCTGCAGCCAATCACCATCGTGGTGAGGGAAGAGTGACTGCATGTGTAACCAATCTTAGCCCGTGCTTGCCGCATGGCCTTTTGGGTATAGAGTATATAAGGTTGGGAAAAACGTGGTCTCGGGGACATTGATATTCAGTGTTGTTAAGAGCTTATTAAAGAGTATTGATGGTAAATTCATATTGAATTAGATTCATTACTCTCGCCGGCCCGCCCGTCGTGCTCAAAGAGGTCCTGCCGGCAATCTTGCATTCTCCACGTCGTCTCACGGCACATTTTCTTCATTTTTATTTTTTTAGCTTACTTTTCTGTTTCCTACTGACTTTATATTTTTATCTTTTTCCTTCTGATGCTTTCCATTATTTTAAATGTTCTTCCTAACTATTCATTTAGTTTTCTCCCTTCTTGAAAATGGCTCTTGACATTCATTTGTTTATTTCTTTCTTCACTTACTCTGCCTCTTTAAACACCTTACTCTTTTATTTCATATCAGGTTTTCCCCCTCATCCCTTCCCATTCAGTCTTCCACATCACAGCAAAGTGTTTTCTGTACTTAGTTATTTTTTTCTCCATGTCCCAAATCAGTCTCCTAGTATTGTTCAAGTTAGTCTTATTATTTTCCTAAATAAACCATTGTTTTCCATACTACTTGCATGAAAATGTTGCTCTAAGAAATGATCTCATGGTAGGAAGAGGATTAATTTGTTCCACACTGATCTGCTTCCACCATATTACCTCACTGTATGCACTTTCAATGCTATGTTCTTGCATTTCCATCCCTTTTCTTATCCTTTTTTGTTTGTTGCAGCCTTATTTGACACCTTACCAATCACTACTTTTTCTTGTGGAGTCTTCTTTCTTCTTGCTATTGCTACTATCTTAGCTTTCTTAGCTTTCTCTGACTTTTTTCTTTGACTCTATTCCCAAAAAAAAAAAAAAAAAAGTGGGTTGCTTATTTGATTTTGTTTGGTTTTATTTGGTTGGTTGGGTGGGTTGTTTTCTTTTTAAGTTATCCCTCCTCCACACAGTGTTTCTCTGGTCAATGGTTCTTGCCATCACCTTAATCATCTATGGACTAAATTGTTCAACATTTTAAGCATGTTTATGCAAATATTTATTTTACATAAGGAAGAAAACTCATGAAAGCTAATACTTTAAACAGCTCTAATGTATGAGAAAAAAAATAATACTGTAAGTTATTATTCACAAGGTGGTAACTGAAGTGTAAGATATTATCAACATTATAAACTATGTACATACTCATAGATGTTCTCTGGTGCAAAGAAGATAGAGCAAGATTTAGGAACTGTTAGTGAAGACTATGCCTTTTAGACTATTGAAAGATTCTAACATTTTGCAAATGAGCATCTGGAGTTAATGCTTCAAAAGAGGGAAAAAAAAAAAAAAAAAAAGGAGAAAGAAATATGGAGAGAAAAAGTGGAGACCAAGAGTCAGTCATTGCTTATGATAATTGCCATCATCCATCTTTCAAAAACACTACCTTTTTGCTGCTTCCACATTTTGCATTCATTGCCTCATTCCCAGAATTACCCAAGCAATTCAGGACTCAAAAATGTACACCTCTAATCCTAAGTCATTCATTTCACTTTGCATAATAATAAATTTTGTTTTAATAGCTTATGATGTCTCATTTGTGCATTTTCATTAAAGAATGGTACTTATCTTTAAAATATCATGAAAGTATACAGCCAACAATCACAAGATGGAGCTCCTGGTGACAATGAATTAATTATTTGCAAGTGAGTTTCCAATATCATGTGCATATTAATGAGCCATAGGAACAGAGCAATGCTGGCTAGTTTCATGATTGTTTAGATAGCTATTGTTCATCGGTGTTGCAACAGAAGAAGCCACTCTGAAGGTCATGGTTATTATAATGATTGTCGACTGGGTAATTGTCAACTTTATATTGGCATTAGATAAAATTATAATAGGTAAGTTTTCATTGTATAAAGCAGAGGATTCACCACAGTAAAAGAAAGAATTGAGGAAGGGCTATGGTAACTGATTCACACTCAGCAATGACTTTGATGTTAGCAGAAGTGTCAAGCATCTAAAGAAAACAGGTTAGGGTTTAATTTCAGTGTGATTCACTAACCATTAAGTTGAATATTAAGTTGGTGGCAGAATCTGGAACTGGGAAAGTACAGAGGCCACATATTTTGTATCACAGTTCTAATGCTACAGGACTGAAAGAGAATGACAGAACTTCAACTGCTACTTATGGATTAAGAACCTACAACAGTATATGTACTTTCAAAAGAAAGTGGTTTAAATCCTCTTCATTCTTCTTCTTTCTTTCAAATGTACATATGCAGACCTGGCTTGTACGCTGTTTCAAAAAATTCACTGTACATCAGGAAATGTTTCATATGCACACAACACCTATAATTGCAAATACTGTTCATGGAATGAAAAGGGCAAAGGTTGAGCTAGCTAAATCACTGGTTTATTAAAAGACATAATTATTCAGAGTGCAACTGTCATATGACCATCTGATGCCAAAGACAATGTTTATGTGTGCAAATGTTGCCATGACAATCTGATGCCAATAAATGCATTGATGTAAATTAACACATACTTTCAGTTGATAGTAAGACTTATGTGACAATATAAGAACAATGCTTAAATGACCAAACAACCAAAACACACAACACCACACCACAAAAAAAAAAAAAAAAAACAAGCAAACAAACAAACAAAAAAACCACAGCCAACCAACCAAACAAAAAAACCACAAACAAACAAACAACAAAAACACCAAAAAACCTACTCCCCTACTCCCACAGAAACAGTAGTTGGCATATCAGTCATCCCACTGGACATATGCCAATTCCATCTGCAGTTGATCTGCTATATGTGGCACTTACCCCTGGCCAAATTCAACAAATGGTCTCGATGATGTGATGCCACAAGTGCCCGAGTCAACACCCCGTCTCAGGCCTGCCTGGGATCACTCGGCGTTCCTGCTGTATGACAGAGTTGCCCCTATCACTTGCCTGCGGTGTCTACTGCTGGAAGGTGACAAATAAGAAAAATACTTGGCTCCGCTCAGCTCCGGGTCTTGCAATGACACTTCATAATGTGAGGGAGAGGGATGGCTGCTTTTCCAGCCCTAGTGAATGGTAAATCCCAAAATATCCAGTTCTCTGGCAAGCCCAATGATATTTGTTTGTCTTCAGAGTCCTGGAAGTACCCAATACAAACCAGAAACAAATAAACCTATCATATAACGAGGTATAGAAATTCCTTACTTTTATTTTTATGCAACTCACTCTTTGCTATGTTCTCTTAAAAAAAAATTGTGGTGGTTCAATGTGGAGGGAAGTTTACTCTTTATCTTGTACTGGGTGCTACTCTCTGGGAGGATGGAGGAAGAGAAAATACAGTCGCTGCAATTGAATTTGTCCCATGTATGTTCCTAAATTTCACTGTTTGACACCAAACTCACATAGGATGAAAAAATAAGAAATCGATGTATAACACAATAATCTATCTGTCCTCTCCTCAGTAATATACCACATATGTTTTGGAGAACAAAGTGACTTTCCATAACAGGTCATACATGAAATATATAAAATGAAAGCTATTGCTGGTATATGGGCTGTCTGTTCCACAGACACTATTTTCTTTTGCCCTTTCCCTGTGGCTCCCACTTCACAATATAAAGAGATGCAGTCAACTTACGTTATGCTTGTCTCTGAAAAGGTCGAGCTTAGTACACCACATGCACTAACTGCAAAGACTACAATTGAAAGAAATTAACAGGAAATAAGTATCTTCTTTGATTGTTTCATAGAGTTAAGTCTGTGCATGTGACAACATAGCAGGTTTCACTTTTTCTTTTATAAACCTACTCCTGGAATTGATTAAAACAATCAGCTGGGAAACACATTTTTAAGAAACCAATAGTATTAACAGAACACACTGTTTGAAGGCCTGTAGCAGATCATACATTTCTTTTCAGTAAGTCATCAAAAAAAAAAAAAAAAGTTACTTACTCTTTTATCATCTCATTCAGTTGAAAAAGAAAAAATCTGCAGAAAGCAAAGCATAGCTTATTTTCTGTAGAAAGACTGTCCCTGACTCCTATTTTGTCAAATACACATTGTTAACATCCTTTTTCTTCTCTGGCCTTCTTTGCCACAATTACCAGTGATAGTGTGTAATTCGAGGAATGTCTACATGACAGCAACTGCTTGTTTTAAGACTCTGTATTCTGTGAGAATGGACGAAATATTCACTTATCAGTCACTGTAGCACCTTCTACAAAACACACTCCTTTGAAATAAGTGGTGTATAGAAGGCAGTTGATAAAAAACAGCTATTTGAAAAGGTGCAATCCTTAAATCCCTCTTGAGTAACCAGTACAGTAGCCTCTTTGTACTCGCAAACACAACAGACTTATCTTGATAATAACCTTCCATGACAGTCCTGGTCTGTGCTCAATCTTCAGTTTCTGAAGTATTTTACACACATCCAAGTTGTCCTCCCAGATGCACTAACTCTACTTAACTCCTGCTATAAATATACCTTCATTCCTCATGCTGCACATTGAGCTCTGCTTTTGTACCAGATGCAGAACAGTGGAGAGGTTTATGCATTTCCATAATTTTATTTTATTTATGCCCCTCTTAAATATGGGGAACAACCAAAACCTCAGGACTAAGAGTAGAATAATCAAAAAAAAGTTAAAAATAGGTCCAATTTTAAAAGTTCTAACACTCAAGTTTTCTCAGCTACTGAAGTGAATTAAGTTTATAAGATTTTGTTCGTTTGGGGGATTTTTTGTTAGTTTGTTGTTTGGATTTTTTTTATAAGTAATGCTGCATAAATTAATCTCACCTGGACAAGTCCATTCTGATAATAACAGCCTTCTGACACAGTCCTCACAAGTTTCCTCAAAGGCAGTGATAAAGAGCCTCAGGCTCTTCTCTGCACTGAAATTCACTCTTCAGACCACCAGACTGAGTTGAGACTTCAGTACTGCATCCCCTTGACCTGCAAATATGAAATCCAAGATTTAGTAGCTTTGAATAGTGTAAAGACTTGGCATAGACCTGTTGTCAGAGAGTTGCGTAGCTGAATATTTCTTACTATTTGCTTCCTAAAATCCTTTGATCAAGAATTAGGTAATTAAATTATCACCTGTCCTGTAGATTGTTGAACAAACCTTCATGTTGTCCAATTAAAGCAATATTCCTTTTGCACCTGAAAAAATATTTCTTAGTCATTGAAATTCAGTACTTACCAGATATTTTCATATGAAATTAATTTGTTTTAATAATCTGAAACTCAGACATTTTTATGTAATGAAGTCATATCTTTTGCATTTCTTGTGTAATTGGGTCTTTGAACCTTCAAACAGAGATAAAGATTCTGAAAGTCTGAAACAGATACAACTGAAGGCATTGTTTTTTTCTGACTTCTTAGATGTTTATAAGTATCATAAGTTTTTTTCTAATACAAAAATGTCAATAAAACATTCACTGATGTTTGATATAAATACTTTATTTCTTTGTCTGATAAATTATTGGCTACTAACACACAATGTCATATGTTGCACACACACTATTGTGTCCTTTTATGTTCAGGAACACTATGGTTTGACTTCTCATGAAAATTATTATGCATAATAGATTTACCTTTCTATCCTAAATACAATCCTACTTGTAAGTGATCAGAGTAATCTTAAATTACCTACTCAAAATGACTAGGGAAGACATTCCCTTGTTTGGAGTTATATGTTCATGGAAATGTGACCATAAACTAAGTCAAAGTTAGGATACATCTGTTTGTTGTTGGTTTGGATTTTTTTTTTCTTTTTTTTTTTTTTTCTTTGCCATGAAAGAAACAGCTGAGCAAAAGGAAGGTTGATACCATGTGACTGAATTCTTTGCAAACCTCTAGCAAACACATTATAGACCACAGCTGATCAATTTGTCTTCCTTCATAGCACAAAGAAAAATCAGAAAAGATGCCTCCTTTAATCAAAAATATGAAAACCTGTCACTGGACTGGACTTGGTCAGTTAAGTTTTAGATGCATGCCAGTACCTGAAGGGGCACAGAATGACACTAATCAGTACCAAAAGTAGTTTACATAATGAAATTACTGGAATACATAACATTTTGTACAATTACCAAAATTTTACAAGCTCTGTAGACTTAAATAATAGTTTGTCTTCTATGCCAAGCTAAAAAGCATCAAGATAAGTACCTTTTAACTTTTTTAGTATAACAATCTCTATACATCTTTCTTTGCCAGTCCTTCTGTGCTGACTACCACAGGTTGTGCCTATTGTCATTAATTGCCTGAAATCCTGCAGTTGAGCTCTGGGTTGTTAACTTAAAAAGAATAAAAATGTATCCTTTATTGGAATAAAGAAAATCAAAACAGATTTTTTTCATTCAGCTACAAGAAACAAATGTAAAATATTGCTATATACATAATTATAAATTCATAGCGAGATTAAATGACCTTATAAATACATATATAATTGTAGATTGATCTAACATACTATAATCCAGATTTTGATTTAAATATGAGAAGGTCCAAAGGTATGAGCACTGTAATTATATTGCTTCATTTTATATTACTCTGGTTTTGAAGATTTTTTTTTATTATGTTTTTTCATTATTTATGAGGAATTCACTGCCTGATATTGACTTCTTTGTCAACAGAGACATCTTTTACCACAAAGAAAAAGCCAGATTCCAAAAACAATCAAAAATAATTAAAAAAAAGAAAAATAATAAAAAAAAAAACAGAGTCTATCTCCAGGGATGCCAAGAACAACAGCCACCTTCATGAGGAATATATTCCAGAGAAGAAGGAGAAGAAAAGCTACAAAATATTGTCAGAAGTGAAGCGACATGCAGTGAAAGTAATGTAGCAGAGGGAAAGTAGTAAATAATATTTGTGGAAGAAAAGAAGAAAGTCATTAGAAAGCAGAAAGTTATTTGCAGGCTAAGGAGAAAGAAAGAGTAATATGAATCTGAAAGTCAAAGCAATATCAGAATGTGCAATATTTTATTACTGCTTTTTGTTTCTTTGCTTTCCGAAAAGGAACCAAAAACTTACTTGGCAAAGGCAGTTAAAGTACATTAAGATTTTTCTTCAATTATTTCAAATCTGTTGTGAGTGTTTCAGCAGTGCACTTATGAATTGGAAGAGGAGTTGTCTACAAGAGCACAAGACAAATTTCAGTCTCATTTACCAAAGCAATGAAGCAGCAGTGTAGCTCCTGAGAAGACTTTCTGAAGCTGTTTATGTAATGGTCAAACACACATATAAAGTAAAGAAACTCATGGAAACGTATTACAGATTGTGTGCCAAATTAACATTCTTCAAATTCATGAGTAGAAGCATGTATGTAGATTCCAGGCATTCTGAAAACATACATTTTAGAGAAAAAGTTAATATCCAGGGCTGCAACAGAGCATACAAGGTCAGCTGCCAGTCTAAAAGAGAAAGAATCACATGAATATAAATGAGTGCACAAACTGCAGGAAAGATTCTCTAAGAAGTCTGTGAAAGCTAATAAAATATTGATAAATCTTTTGGCTTGCAAATTTATTTGTAGGTCCTTAATAATTGAGGGCACTTGTCAAAATAGGCTCTGCCTCCCAGACCTCCCACTTTGATATAATTAACTTGAATGAGCTTCTCGTAATCATGAAGACAAAGGTGGGAAAAGTGATGTAACTGCTATCCATCTTATGCAGGGTTTGTACAACCTCTACTTTATGACTGGTTTCACACACTGCCTAATAGACACTTTCCACTTCAGATTTTAATTAAAAGCTATAAAAGCAGTCAGCTGTAGGCCATGAATGTGTTGGCAAAAAAAAAAAAGTGCCATTATGTAGTGGGAAGATCAAGCACTGTACAAATTTAGTGTGAAACCATGTTAAGTAGATCCATATGCCTGCGTTTAATGTAATTCTAAGATCTACATGGTAGCGATGGGAGTACTAAAGTAAAGCAAAATGTCAATTAAAGCCAGGACACACAGTTTAACTATAATCATGTTAATTCAGCGATATAGGAAACATATTTCTGTTCAGATGTTTGCACAGAAATCATAGCAAGTGAAAAAATAATTTTTTTCCCTGAGTGTGGCTGCAAGTATCCAGGTTGTTCCATAAAATAAAATGTTACATTTATCCTGGTGAATATTAAATGTATTCAATATAATATAGATTAAAATTGTAGAAGTAATTTAGAACAAAAAGCATATTTAGTCATATATTGTCAATAAATATAACATTTCATTCATTTATTGTTCAGATAATTTACTACAAAATTTAATAAAACTCTTCTTGTGTGGAACTTCTGTGATTTCATAATAAACATTTCATATTTGGAATCCAAACTGTTTTAATTAGGGGAATAAATGATCCTGTAAGATTTAGCTACCTATTAAGATGAAGGTAACATTTAGTATCCACTTGCTAGTACAAAAATATTCAAATATCTCAAATTTAATTTAGCATTACTTATTCTAATCACACAAAATATATCTGTTCTTTTGTTAGTGTTTTTTTTTGTTGGTGGGTTTTTGTTTGTTTGTTTGATTGATTTGTCTTGTTTTGTTTTAGTTAAAGGAAAACACATAACCACAAACACAATCAAAATAGTTTTATTTAACTGGTCTTACAAATATTCAGGAAAATCTTTGATTTGATCTTCTGTTTTCTTCTGGAAGTAAAAAGAGAACATTCTGTTATTACAGTTCATATGAAAATTCTTAGGAAATGTTTTACGTGGCTTATCAATTTCATTATTTGAATAATTAAATTTGCTGTTTATCAAGTTGTGGGTAATGCTCTTATGAAGAGTACACTTCAGAATGTCTTGATGGAGTGTAACAACAGTGATACATGCTCACAGAACAGAAAATCATCTCCTGTATTTATTTGGAAATATTTACTGAAAATTATTTACTGAGAAGTGCTGTAGCTACAGAAGATGCAAAATTAACATGGAAATACAAGTACAAATCCATGAAAATGAGATTTAACTGATGTGTGGCTCACCAGCTCAACTACTATTGACTGATAACAAAAGCACTAGTTATTAAAGCAAGGACTCAGTACGTTAGGCCATAAGATGCTGTTTTAAAGCAGCTTCTTGAAAGAGTCTCACTGGGAACTCAAGCAGAAATTATTTCGGAAGTCTTTTCTGATTACTTCATACCTTTGTTCAAAAAAACAGTCATCAGGGAGGTTGTGTATATTGTACATAAAAGCAGACTCAGTAAAGCATTATGTGTCTTCATCCTTTCATTTCTTCCCAAAAAGGAAATGACACACTGACCTCTCAGAAGCCAAGGCAAATATCTCTGATCTTTTGTGTTTGATTTCTGCAGAGTAGAAAGCTATTTAGCATGCCTGAAATTGAAATGCAGATAGAAACATGTTTAGCTTTGACAAATAAAGGAAGATATGACCCACATACAGGCTTATCCTCTAAATTTCTGAACCAGTCTTAACCTTCAGTAAATACTGAAAGCCTTTCTGAGGATATATACTAAAGACTCCACTGGTAGTGCAAACAGCTTTGGAGAGAGGTGCCCCTAAGCAACTTGAAAGCTCTCAGCATCATTTTGTTCTGCACAACTTACACTGAAGAGTTGTTTTATACTAGAATTCCTTTCTGCTCCACAAAATTATGCCCAAGGTGAGAGTGATGCAAAATTCGATTGTCATTTTGACTATAACGGACCCTTACTTAAGCTGCAAAAAACTTGCTGAAGTGCTACTAGGAGGTTGCTCATGGTCTACTAGAAATGTATACTCTTTAACTCTACATCTATTACTGATAAAAAGTTACGCAATGATAAGAGCAGAGACACTAGTTCTGAATTAGGAAACTCTACAGCAGTCATCTAATAACCAGTTATTCCATTGTTTCTAGCCAGTGTTTTCCTGTCATCCTTTTCATTATTTATCTAGTGTGCCATTCCTGCAATGTCTGAAAATGTCATTTTAATAAAATGAAATTTTCCAAAGGCACATACATTTTGGCTTCTGCAGGAAATCATTTTGGGGCCCAATCCACAAATTTGGGTTGGTACAATCCATAAAAAGATCATTATTCTTTTTGTAATGTATAATATCTGTACATCTGAAGATATAGGTTATAGGTTAGAGATATAGGATCTAGATGACCTCAGTTGCCATCTCCCACATTCTAGGGGACAATTGAAAAGCTGGTCCTATTAGCTGAACTATGAATCAGCTAAAGTATTTCTTCACTGGTCATATTTAGGCAATGTATTTCACAATCCTTACTCAGTTTAACACAGCTGTATGCTAGGCTTACCTTTTCCTGCCTGAGCAGCAACTAGACTTATCCCTTTCTAAAAATAATAATTAAAAACCAACCTTACTCTGCTTTAGGAAGCTCTGAATTTTTTTTTGTTTTGTTTTTTTCCTGTGCATTTTTTCCAACATAGAAGATTCTAGAAGTTTCTAGAAGATTCTCTGTGTGCAATGACTCTAAGAATTAATCAAACAATTCAGTGATGGCAGTTCAGTGTAAATACCTAGCTATATAGCCAGGAGATCGACTAAATAGTATTTGAGAAAAACTCATCACTGTAGGTGATGGGAAATTTCTACACATACAAAAATACAAAAAGAATGAGTAGTCAAAACCTAGTTACCATAGAGAAAGTTTACTTTTAAATATCTTTAAAAATATACTACAGTCTCAATAGAAAGTTCTGAAAAGTTTCTCAATATGAACATTTTCTTGAAATTATGACAGCATACAAACCTGGACACACACAGAATCACAGAATCACAGAATGTTAGGGATTGAAGGGACCTTGGAAGATCATCTAGTCCAATCCCCCTGCCGGAGCAGGAACACCTAAATGAGGTTACACAGGAAGGCGTCCAGGCGGGATTTTAATGTCTCCAGAGTAGGAGACTCCACAACCTCTGTGAAATGCTTGACCAAGAATGGAAAATAATTTAACTGGATTTAGTTGAATTTACATTCTTGGATATCATTCCGGAAAAACAATTCTTAAGTTTGTAAGTACTGTAGTGTGGTAAACTGAAGATATTTCCTTCTGCCATTTTCAAAAACATTTAATAGACAAATAGTTAACTTGAATTTTTTTTCCACAGAAGAAAGCAAATAGGATTCTTCTTTTAGAGTGTTAAATTCACTAAGTTATGACCTCAAACAGAATGTGCTGGAATTTTTCTACTCCTGGTCCTTGAAAACCTTCCATATGGGAATGCCAACTGGTCAAGAGGAAGGTACAGCAAAAGTCCATTTCCCTTCAAGTTTGGATTCAGTGCCAGGCGGACAAGGACTTTTAAGAAGTGAATAGAAAAAAAAAAGAAAAAATTCTAAACCTTGAAGGAAAGATGAGCTGCTATCCAGTGACGCAAGGTCATAGCAGGGAATAAACATTCTCAGACCAAGTGAGCACGTGAAGAAATCATTCTTCCTTCATAGCTACCAAAAATATTTCTATGATTACTGACTTGTTCTATGAAATTCATATGAACATCTCTATCCACTCCTAAATAAACATTAAAAAGTTATTTTGAGTTTACAGCTGAATATTTAAAAGTTTTTTTCCAATTTCAGTAAGGTTTCTGGTCCTACATCACACAGAAAAAAACGTATTCTCACCTATCTGCTCATTGTTAAGACTTTCAGACTCGTTCATCATTATGACTTTCTCCTCCTGAGATGCATTCACTCTTTTTCACTTATTTTTCTGGTAACTGCCACAACTGTATAAAATTTGTACGTACATTGACATCAAACATATATATTTCTGGTTGAGAGAGTCCTCCATTTATATGTTCTTATTTGTCATGAACATAACTACAGTTTTAATTCTAAATCCCATGATTAATTTATCTTTATTCAAGTACCAAATAGACTTTTCATATACATAAAGTCTTATTTTGTGTTTGAAGAGTCTTTTTTTTATATATATATAATAAGATGTTCAGTGGATATTTTTGGTTGCTGCTTGAGATCTTCCATACGTGTCCCAAATCAGACAAGAATGAAGTCTTTACAATTCTGCAGTGTGTGGGTTGCTACTTAACCCATTTAATGACGAGTACTTGGGCTATACTGAAATAAAAATTACACATCAGTCTAAAATGAGAAGTTTCTAGCTACAGGTGTTATATTATATATCAGGTGCCAGTTGCCAGTCACAGTATCTGTTACTCGGAGCCACAATATTGTTTACTCAGAGTCACACTTAAAACATCTGCAGGTAGGCAAAGGACTAATCTAACCTGTCAGTTTTTCAAGCAGTGTTTGAGTAGTCAGATTATTGTAATCCCCAAATAACTACCTGATATTTGAGAACTTATTTCTGTCATATATAAAAAAGAAATTATGGAAACCTAGAACATAGATATATTTTCTATCTGTCCATCAATCATGTTAGCATAGGTTAGCTGTGATTTAGCTATGATTCTGTGATTTGATTAAAAGTTATGAATTATTTTTTAGCAATGAAGAGTTATACTTGTTGTTTTGTTATCATAGGTGCAAAAAGTCTATAAAAATTATTCCAAATCAGCAATTGTTATGATACTTCTAATCAATAAGTTAGTTCTTCCAGTCAATAAGCATCATCAAAGCTGATTCATCATGTGGTATCTATGACTCACTCTCAAAACACTCACTATAGCACAAGCTGAGATGTTTTCAGAAATTATAATCTGATCACATAAAATATTTACTTGATAATTTCAAATCATAAGAAAGTTAACATATCCATGCATAAAAATTATTCTTCAAGACTCTCAGTATTTGCTCTAGAGTGAGGAATAAACCTTTGGAGTTACCTGCTTTTCTCAATTTATGACAGGGTTATTCTGTATAAAATTATATGTCTCATCAGTCAAAATTAGGCGAGACAAATCTAAATTTTTGAGTTTGAATACTTGTTTCATTTCTTCAAGCTCTTATTAGAACATGCTGAACAAGAAGTCTATCCATATAAGTCTAGGTTATTCTGCAGATGCACTCGTGTCCCAAGATTTATTTTAAAGAAAAATCATATATTTAAAAATTCTAGGGCTTTTTGTAATATATATTTGTAGAGAGAGAAATACTTGCATGATAAAACTACACTCACCTAAGAAACTGACTACATACACAAACAGAAGCATGTATAAGAATGTGATGGTTTGTAATTCACTGAATACTACTTTTTAAATCAGGCGATTTGTATTCAGTAAATACACCTAATTTAGATATACACCTAATTTAAATCAATAAACCCCAAAATTTGTTCCACTAAAACCTTCACTTTGCAGTCAGAACACTGATACCTTCTTTTTTCTCTATTCTAAAATATCTTCCTGTCAATACTTGAACACTCATTTGCATAAAGAACAACAGGAACTGAGAAAACAAAGTTCCTGTGATTTATAAATAAAACTTTTCTAATATTTACAGAATCTGTGGTTTAGATAGAACTATTTTGGGAAGGAAACAGAAAGTCATATACAATAATCTGGATCATATATATTTTTGTTTGCCTTTTTCAAATCTTCATGCATTCACTAACTATACTTTCAAGAAAGGGACCTTAATGGTATGTAAAAGTGTGGTAAAATGCATTAAGGGCATATTTCATCTAGCTACAGCATAGTAGGCCCTTCAATATTTAAATTAGATTTTTTTCCCATAGGCACAAGCATTTATTCTATGAATGGGTACAGACTCATTCTCATCTTGTAAGAATTGTTATAAAGATGAAGATTATCCAACATGCATGTTTTCTTTCATTTTCTAGATGGATACCATTGCAAAGAAATATGAAAATATTTATTAAACCATAAGCCTACCTGATGTTAAATACCTTTCCTTCAATTGATGCAATAACAGAAAGATTATGGGAAAAAAAAAAAAATAGGATTTCCATGGTAACTACTAGCTGCTATTGTACCAGTTCCAAAAGTAACAGTTTCATTAAGGATATGCTAGAGTTTCAATACAACAAAGGAAGGGAAAATGCTTCCTTCCTCACATTGTAATGGATTTTTTATTAGCCTTTCAAAACCTCCTGTCTTTCAGAAGCCATCATACTATAGTAGATATAATAATTTTCTAATAAAATATGTATACATTTAGAACAAAAATAATGGAGGTCATTTGATTTTAGCAGTACTAGTTTTACTAAAGGCTTTTAACAGCCTAAGTATGGCAGCAGTGTGCAATCCGGTTGATAAATATTCAACAAATGACAAATTAATATGTGCTGGCCCTCCTCAACTACAAATACAAATGTTATTATAATGTTTTCGACATTAGTCAGTTTTGTCTTCTGAAGAAAGGCTAATTCAAATGGCATATGCGTCTGCCTTAGAGAGGTATGAACTACCCTCTATATAAGGAGACTATGAGCTGAACTGTGGAGTTTAAAAAAAAAGAAAAAAAAGAAAAAAAAAGAAAAAAATCATGGCTGTTAGACTCAGAAAATAATGGATTTTGCTAAGCTGCCAAATACATTAAACTGTTTAACTATAGAAAAGAGTGTGTTATTGAAATCCCAGTGGGGCTTCTGTTTAGATGGTCTCGGAACTGCTTTTCCCATGGATAATGTGTACTTCCACATACTAACTTTCCTGATGACTTCTGTTCTCCTTTTAGGGAGGAAATTGAGAATCCATAAGAATTCTTCTTGTGAAATATTCAGGTACTTCTGCTACTCTGTAAAGTTAACAATACATATGATGACAGTGACAACAATGCATAGGGCTAGAAAATATGGTCCATTATTTAATTAATTTGATAATTTGTGAAATTAGCAAGTAGTTATAGAAACTTAAGCAACTGAACTGTTTTAACATATTTATAGATTTGTTGGGGTTTTTTATGGATAATAGCTATTTTGTACACATTTTAATCTGTTAATTTTGTGTGTGTGTGTGTGTGTGTGTGTAATGCCCCATATTTAAAGCTCTAAACTGTCAGTTTTGATGTATTTGGGTATTTTAGTTAAAATCAGGGAAAAAAGATCTTTGAAAATTCAAAAAAGATGCTTTATAGGAGCTGTCACCAAATTGCTGAAATTTTCCATTGTATTCTGGTTCTGGTATTTTTTCTATTAACTGACTTCCTCATACAATTTATGAACCAGACTTCCTCTGATTCAAAAACGTCTGCTCTGAATTATTGCTGTACACAATGGAGAGATACTCTGCTAACTCCAGTGTAGAAAGGATCTTCAGCTTTGCTTTTGCAGAATTGAGCTAAATTTTAAACATATATGAAGGATGTGTTCGGATTATTTCTTGCAGGCTGTCAACTGTGGATAACATTATTATTGTACAGTGGAGGTAATGTTTTTATTTTGGATTGAAATTGTACTAAGCTGTAAAGAACTCCAATAAAGCAAAAATATATATGAAATAGCAAAATTGTAAAAATGTTGCAGAAAATATTTCAAATCTACACAGTTATTGTTTACACAACATACTGATTAGAAACAGTAGAATGCAAACTAAAAGAATATAGGCAAGAGGGAGAAGAAATACAGCAGGAAAAATATGAGCCCTTTTTAACTATACAAACTGACTTTTAGAATGGAGTTTGATTATTTTTTTTAATATTTTATTAAATTTAAATAAATTTGTGGTAAATATTTTTTTCTGGAAAAAGTTCCTGTTCAGCTCAGAAGCGGGGACCTAGAGAAGATAAAGATTTATTCATATCTAATATTTTTTTCCTTTTATTTATTTATTTGTTTGTATCTTTGTTTGTTTTTTATTTCAGGGAATGCATGAGTCATTGTTAGCCAGCTAGGTAGCATATTATAACACTCAAAATTGTTTTGAATGGCTCTTCTCAGGTGTTACTAAAGCCTCCATTTAAAATAAATAAAGGTCATATTTGGAACTCTGGAAAAGTAACAAGGCTTCTTGAAAAAGGAACAGATGTTAAGAACTTAACAACACATTTCAAGACAAATGATAAACAGGAAAGAAAAAAAAAAAAAAGGACAAAAAAAACACAAAAAAAAGCCTCTTTTTTCACCACAAAGCAATCAGTATCATCAATCTGTTCTTAATTTAAAATATACACTTCAGCTTAACTTCTGTTTACAACTTTATCAGTCCTCCTTAGCACACCAAAAACAAACAGGCAAAAATCATTCACATCCAGCAAAACCCAGAAACTAACATTTGCAATATTCTGCATTAACTTTACCAGGCAATAAACTCATAGAATCTCTGGAATTAGGAAAAAAAAAAATAAATAAAAATTTAGTGCTCCAAGATTAAAAATATAAAAGACAATACTAATGCACTTTAGCCTTCTTTCAGTGCAACCCTTGCACAGTGCTTTCTTCTTAACCTTACAGACTTTCAGAACATTCTCCTTCCAGAGTCAAACATGAAGTAAAACATAAATCCACATAGTACTGTTATCCACTTTTTTATCAGCACTATGTCTAATTAAGTTTTTGTAATTGCTGGAAACCATGTAGATTCCTTTCCCTTGCATTAGTCAAAAGACTATTAAAATAAAGTTAATATATTAAAAAAATAATCCAGAACAAACTAAAAATGGAGGGGGAAAACTGATACATAAGGAAAGAGAAAATCCATCATATTACTAGATCATTTTGTTTAACAAAGCATCAAAAATGCAATATATCTTTCAGTACACTTTTGAATGTCTTGATTCTCCTGCTGCCCTGCTCGTGGATGTTTCCTTGCATAACTCCCCAGCACTTTGAAAGCTGATCTAAATTACAGCAAGTTTTAAAGTTTCACTCAGACACTGGTAGAACAATGTTCTGAAAGAGAACAGAACACCTTTATTTGCTTATAATCACTTCTATTTCTCTGGTTTTGCTGCTGAACAAATGTGTATCCTACATACCAGTTGGGGAATGCCACTTTTCTACAGCTCTATTATGGGTCTTATACGTCAAAAAAAAGGTGGTTTTGACCAGCCTGACCACCCAGGCAAGGTTAGAGCATAAGATGATGATTTTGTTTTGTTTTGTTTTGTTTTGTTTTGTTTTGTTTTGTTTGTTTGTTTGTTTTTGTTTTTGGTCTTTTTATTTTTTGTTTGTTTGTTTTTGTTTTTGTTTTTCATCAGCTGCAATCCAGCCAAGCTCTCCCTTTGACTAAACCATGAGAATAGAAAAGGAATGCTCTGATTCTCTGTCTGTCACTTTTGTCCATTCCTGACACAAGCTAAAGCCTTCAAAATCACCAGAAGTGCATCCTAAACAGTACAGATGATCCCATCCCTGGTAGACATCTCATCTGTCCATTCACCCTGTTTTCCAAAGCAATATGTTCATGCAAAAGGACTTCCCCTCCCAAAATATCGGTCACAATAGCTGCTTGTTCAAAATGGAATATGAAAATATCTCTGACAGCAAAAACCTTTCTTACAAAAACTATTATATACTCCATCAAAACTGTCATCTAGCAAGCAATTGTCCTCTAGCAGGTAGGCTAACCAGTAGGCACAAGAATGTGAGAACAGCCAAAGTGCTTTGGTACAAAGCAAGACCTGGACAGGCTGGAGAGTTGGGTGGGGAAAAATTTAAGGAAATATAACAAGGGCAACTGTAGAGTCTTGCATCTGAGCAGCAACAACCCCAGGTTCCAGTATAAGTTGGGGAATGACCTATTATAGAACAGCGTAGGGGAAAGGGACCTGTGGGTCCTGGTGGACAGCAGGATGACCATGAGCCAGAACTGTGCCTTTGTGGTCACGAAGGCCAATGGCATCCTGGGGTGTATTAGAAGGGGGGTGGTGAGTAGGTCGAGAGAGGTTCTCCTTCCCCTCTGCTCTGCCCTGGTGAGACCACATCTGGATTATTGCGTCCAGTTCTGGACCCCTCAGTTCAAGAAGGACAGGGAACTGCTGGAGAGAATCCAGCGCAGGGCAACAAAGATGATTAAGGGCATGGAGCATCTCCCTTATGAAGAAAGGCTGAGGGAGCTGGGTCTCTTTAGATTGGAGGAGACTGAGGGGTGACCTTATTAATGTTTACAAATTTATAAAGGGTGAGTGTCACGAGGACAGAGCCAGGCTCTCCTCAGTGACAACCAATGATAGGACAAGGGGTAATGGGTTGAAACTGGAACACAAAAGGTTCCACTTATATCTGAGAAGTAACTTCTCAGTGAGGATAACAGAACACTGGAACAGGCTGCCCAGGGGGGTTGTGGAGTCTCTTACTCTGGAGACATTCAAAACCCACCTGGATACATTCCTGTGCAACCTCATCTAGGTGTTCCTGCTCTGGCAGGCAGATTGGACTAGATGATCTTTTGAGGTCCCTTCCAATCCCTTACATTCTGTGATTCTGTGAAAATTTCATCCTGACTGAGATCCTGCCTCTAGGACAACATCTGCACTGCTATAGATGGACTGCTAGTTATAGATAAAGAGATGATGGATAGGAAGAATGCTCAAGCTCTTGACAGTCTTTAGCAGTTTCATTAGTTCCCACCCTTGGTTTCTTTTTGGATCATTCAACTCACTGTCCACCAGAAAAATACACACTCTGAATACAGGACAGCCTACACTACTGGGCCAAGATCAGATCCCGTGTATCTTATTTAACACTGTACACCTATAATGTTAGGAAGAAGTAGCAGATGTTTAAGAAAATTCTATAAACCCAGAGATAACCATGTTGATGTTTTCCAGATTTCTGAACTTTATTATTCTATTCTACTGTATTAAATCTGACCTTGTATGAAAGCCTTTATGCACCTCTGATCACTGAGATTGCGCTTCTCTATATATTTTATAGTTCCAAAATAATATGTTAGAGATGAAAGGACTGAACTTTATGCACTCTTTAGGAGTGTGGATTGTGGATGATTGTGGATTTATTCATTGGTGTAATGAACTTACTGCTTTGTTTTGTACTGCTCCTCTAGTAAATTTGAAAATGCTGGTTTGTTTCTTGTATTCACAGTGTTGCTAAGATTTCATTTCTGAGCAGCAATAATTAATTTAGAAATCATCTTTCTATATAAAAGTACAGTGTGTTCCCTTATGTAGATTGTATCAGCCTCAAATTTCATCCAGAATTTTTGCCTGGTCAGTTAGTACTGTGAAACACTTCTGTGACTACTCTTGTTTTGTTGAACTATCTTTAGTAATTTGTAACAGTGCCAAACATTGTCATTTCACTATTAACTTCTCTTACCTGAACAATCAAATGAGAAAGCACAGGGTGGTAATTTTATTCATTATGAAAACACTTATTTTTAAATTAATTGGCTTATAGTAATTTTACCAGCTCTTAATGTTGTACAGCACTTGTTGAAGTAACATACCTGCTTTTAGGTCTAAGGCATAGTTACTGAGAAAGCACATAAAATTTTGAATTTACCTGACTGAGATTTACCAAACATTTAGTTTTAAACACGGACTTAAGTATGTTGCTTAGTAGGGGTGTTAGTTGCAATGTAGAATTAAAAAAATTTAAAAACTGCATAAAACCATGAATTCACACTTTTCAAGCATTGATTTTTTTGTGTGTGTGCATTGTATTGTGATAGAATACTGAAGTATTCTAATTAAAAGTAGTTATTAAAACCAGCACTAAAATATCTGTGATTTTTAAATATGTTCTATTTTTGACTCCTCTTGCTGGATGTTATAAACTCTGTGGACCAAGAAAAAAGGCTCCAAAAGCCAGCAATACTGGATATCACAGTGCAAAAGAGAGAAATAGTCAAAACAACATGGTGGTCAGGAATGTTTTATTTTATGCACTAAAAGCAGTATCTTGTGCATTAGTTGTACAAAGTCACTTTTGTGTTCTAAAATACTAAATAATGAAGAAAGTGTCTTCTTGCTAGGGATTTTAAAAGTCCTATATTTTATGATGTCAAGATAGTCACTGCCAGTTCATAATTCCATTGTCATTGAACAGTATTGACAATGTAAAATCACTCTTTCAAAAAAAAAAAACTTCCTAAAATGGGAAAAATAGGAATAAAATACGTTGTTACAGTTTTTCTGCAGAGATGTGTTCCCACTTCATAAGCAGGGATAAGCAAATGCTGCTGACAGTGACTGAACTAACTGTAGGTTAAAATTAGAAAAGGTACAAATAAACAATTTTTTTCAAAATTGTCACTAGCTCATGAATAATTCAAAATGAGAACAAAAGCTAAATTATAAATCACCACATAAATAAATTAATTATAATAATTCAGCATTCCCTGCTTATAAGTATGCAAGTACTTCACAGTCTACGGAAACACAATAAAACCTTTATTCTCTAGACTTCTACAGTCATGACTACACTAGACATTATGACCCTTGAAAAGTTTAAACTACAAATTAGGTCACTGTATAGATTTTCCTTCTGGAATTGTCTGACCCTGCTGCAAAGAGGTAAACATTTGTCATTTATTTTGAGGAGATATGGAAATGGGGGCCCAGCATTAAACTGTTCATAATTTGAATTATGAGATTTTTCTCAATGCAATGTGTAAAACATGAAATGGAATTGAATTGGTTTGATAAAGCTGGAGAAACAAAAGAAAATGCTACGTTTTTCTTTTTGTTAGATATATAGAGACATATGAAATGATCAGTCTTAGAAGGTCTGTGTGGTGAATTAAAAGGGTATATTAGCAAGGCAAGGAGGAAAGATAGTAAGAAAGGTATTGTTTAACATGTGTGTTTCCTGTTGCCACATATTGCTGACAAAGTTATTTGTCTTTTGATTAATAGAAGACATGGAAAGATTTTTACAGAATAGTGTGGGCTTGAACTTCTTCCAGGGCCTCAGACTAAACACACTTGGGCATATCCCAGCAGTGAATTTACTGTCAGTGTCTTTCACTGAAAATGAAGAAACAGTGTGTTTAAATGAACAATCAGTCTCAAAGAAATAACAGAAGTATTTGCCAATATGGCATTCAGCATTTTCCATACTTCAGGAAGAGGTCTTCACCAATTTATTTTTCTATATTGCACAGAAGCCAGGAACAGAGCTATGAACCCTCCATTTGGCAAATATTAAAGATTGTCATCTATTTTCCTCAAAAACTGTGTAGAGTAGTAAGGGCCCACTGAAAATTTGAGTCAGCCATTTAAGGTTCTTTGTTGCTGCTTTCATTTCTCTTTATTGCTACTCAGCATAGTACACCTAAGTAAATCTACCTGAATTTGTTACATGTTACAGAATGGTGAATAATAAATTACCTGGGTTTAAGTTTAATGAACATCTAAACCTTACCTCTATCTGTCTTCATAGGAAGTTGAGTATGATGTGAAATACTGAATGATTAACACCAGTTCTCCCTTCTCCCTGGCTATATATTATATTGTCTTTCACTAAGGAAGTTTTACAATACATAGATAGCTTTTATTGGCTTTCTATCTCTTATTTAAAGCTTTGATCAATCTAAATAGGCTGTTTCACAGGAGACCTTATCATTTATATAAGGGACAGGATCACATGGAATTTGTTAATCAAGCTTTTCATCAAGAGTTTTTTTCCCTTAGTAAATTTTATCTTCATTAACAGAATAGCCAGAGAAAATCGCCCTGAGTCTTACAGTACTACTCTAACAACTAATGGAAGCACATTTTAGCTATTTTAGTTATTCTGCTTTATCAGAGTCAGTTTTGTTTTATGAAGATTTATAAACATGGCAAAACTGAAACTCTATGCATATTGCATAGAAACTCCTAAGTCAGTGCTAACCATGCTTGGCTTAAATTTCAGCTAAGCTGTATTAGTAGAAAAGAAGGGAAAGAAAAGTTTAATATTAAATTCTGCAGACCATGTCTTGGTGACCAAAAAAACAGCAGCAAAATAGGCAAAAATGAACCAACAACTTAACTTACCATGTGCAGCTCTGCCCACAGCTCTCATTATGGTATCTGTACTCCTCTTACTTTGAAGAAAAACAATCATGCTTTTAGAGACAGAGAGGCAATCATATAGCACAGCACAGCCACTGCATAACTTTTAGGACAGGTCTGCAAAGTAATGATTTACACTTCTCTCTGCAACTTCAAATCCTCCATTATCACATCTCTGAGAACAAGGAAGTTCTACAGATTTTAGGAAACTTTGCTGGAAAAGTTATTTCAGATACTTTTCTTGTAAAAAATAGATGTACTAATTTTTTTCCAGATATCTCTAAATCTCCCAAGCCTCCTGTTGCAGAGGTAAAACACTGCTGCAGGTTGGCTGTGGGGTTTTTTGGGTTTGGGGTTTTGTTTGTTTGTTTGTTTGTTTTTCAACTCTACTACTCACTTGAAATCAACTCACTCTTTCAAAGCAGCTAAAAGCTTAGTTTTGAATGAGAAACCTGAGATTTCTACCTCATGAAATTTTACTTCAGTCAAAGAACCCTACAATGAAGTGTAAAAAGATCTAAGAGTAACTTGGAAAGTGCTTGTGATTCTGGAGCACAGAGAACCTAATTTGTTTTCTCTTTAGGTAATGCTTTATTTTGGTGTTTGAACAGATATCAATCCAAATAAAGAGAAATGCAAACTCTCTCTCTAACTACAGGAATTCCAGTCATAACCTTTTTTTTTTTCTTTTTTTCCAAATAAGGTGTATAATTAAGAAACTGGCATAAGAGAAGCTACATGCATTCCTGCAATTATATGCATTACTTCAATGATACCTGAATCTTCCATTCAAGTGCCAATACTGACAAACAAAATGTCTGTGCATATGCACAGAAAAATATAGGTATATTCAAAAATTATATAGGAACACACTAGCTTTGATTTCATAATGATTACAGAAGCCCAAAGGCTGGTGGATTGATTATAAACAAGCAAACAAACAAGCAAAAATCCACCACCAACAACATTTTTTTTTAATTGTGATAACATATTTATTTAAATTTTCCTTGTTGATACATTACTAGTGATTTTAATTCTGTCCCAAAAAAGGGGAGGAAGCAAGATCCCTCAGTGAAGCTCAAAACTATGAAGTCAGAAATTTTCAGAGAAATTTTAGAGAATTAAAATAAAAAAGAAAAAGGATTTTAATATTTCAAACCAAAAGGTTAAAAGAAATAGAAGACATCCCCACCCACTACCATAAATGAAATTTTGCTCAAGACTTTAATGGTGCTCCTGTCGAAGTACTGTAAAATTATTAAAAAAAAAAAAAAAAGCATTTTTTTAACCCTTTTTTTGGCTATGTTTTACTTAGAAAGCATAATTTCCTAGAGTCTATATAAATGATCTAAACAAGATGCCTCTTAAAATGACTATAAGATGGCCTCTTTAATTTTGTCATTGTAAGACTTACCATTCTGAATCACAAAACTTATTCAAAGGGTAACCTTTTCAGGTCTCATTTCCAATTTTGGGTATTGCGTCAACATTGTTATTCCTAGGTAGATATTTCCTTAAATTATTTATTTGTTTGAATGAGCTGATTACTGAGTTCATACTACTCTCCATGTAGATGGACTCCTCCTATTTTTGTCATACATCTAAAGCTGAAAGGAATAAGGGGATAATAATGACAAGCGGTAAGGGAGAAGATTGTCTTCTCCTTTACCCTTGTGGTAAAGGCAAAGGCTCAAGGAAGAGCAGAGAGATCCCCAGGTCAAAAACTATTCTACTGCTGGTGGGCAGTTAAAGGGATGTTTGGCTTTTATGACCACAAGAACTTCTTTGAAGACTGAAAACTGTTAGGGAGAGGAAGAATCTACCTGACCAAACAAGGCAAGAACATCTTTGTTAGCAGCGTGGCCCACCTTTTGAGGAGACCTTTAAATTGGGAACAATAGTGGAAGGGTATTAAGACCCACAATTAAGTAAGGAAAAGGTAACTGGAGCTGAAAGCAAAGGTGCAGGGTGAGGAGAGCAAGGTAGACCTCAGGAACAGTAAACAGGAATGCAAGGGGGGACACATCAAATGTACATGCTCAAATGCGCACAACTTGGGAACCAATCAGGAGGAAGCAGAGATCCAGGTGCAGTGTCAGACCTGTGACATCATTGAAATAACTGAGATGTTGAGGGGATAGCTCATACAAATAGAGTGCTCCTGTGGACAGATACAAGCTTTTCAGGAAAAGCAGACAAGAAAGTTAAGGAGGGACGTTGCCTTCTGTGTGAAGAAGCAGATCAGATACATGGAGCTTTTCTATAGGACAGATGACAAACTGCTTGAGAGCCTGCAGAAAACAATCAGAGAGACCAGTAAGAGTGACATCGTGGTGGGATTCTGCTATAGACCACCTGAATAAGATAAGGAAGCAGAAGAACTCTTCTTTAAACAACAGGATTCTTTCTGGATCATAGACCTTAATTATCATGGAGGAATTTAACCTGACATCTATTGGAAGGGATATATAGAGAGAAGCAAGCAATGTGAGAGGTAGCTAGAGGTAGTCAATGACAATTGCTTAATACTGCTTGAAAGAGAGGTCAAACAAAATTGGATCTGCAATCCATAATCAAGAAAATACTGTCTGGGAATGTGACAATCAGCTCTGAAGACTTAAAGAGCTTAGGAAGTCTTGTGGGTACTTAAAGACAACATGAACAGTGCATCTTGATATTGAGAAAAACAAATATATACATCAGGAGACTAGCTTAAGACTAAGTTCCAGCACAAAAAAAAAAAAAAAGAGTGCAAGTATTTTCACACTATCTCCTTCAATATTGTTGCAAAGTTGGGACATTGTTATCTAGATGCATGAATGACTCAATAGGAGAAATGGTGGGTGGATGCAATCAGATGATCATGGTTAAGCCATCTCACTGCACCTGGAGGCCATTAACAAGTAGCATACCACAAAGGTCAAAGGTCTACCTTAGCACCTATAGTATACAACAACTTTGTCAATGACCTGAAGAAGGTGAACAAAGCACACTAATGAAGTTTATGAATGACACCACATTTGGGGGATAGGGAGATAAGTCAAGATGCTTGAGGACAGGTCTTGTCATACTGAGGGACTTAAGCAGACAGAAGGAATGGACCAAGAGGAATGTTATAAAACTCAACAAAGACCTGCACCTGGGAAGAAAAAACTCATTTCAGCAATGCAGACTGGGGATACAATAGCTGCAGTGCAGCTATGTGGAAAAGGATTTGGAGACTTTGGTTGACAGCAAACCAAACATGAGACAGAAGTGTGCCTTAGCAGCAAGGAAAGCCAACAGCATCTGGGATTGTATTAGCAGGAGATCAAAGGACTAATTATCTCCTTCTACTCTTGCCTTTTTAAAATCACATCTTAACATGCTGGAGCCCCCTAATACAGGAAGGACATTGATAAACTACAGCAAGCTCAACAGATACCAGAAAGACAGTCAGGGCTGGAGCACTTGCACCATGAGGAGACACGAAAGGAGAAGGTCTTGTCCAGCCTGGGGTAGAAATGGCTTCGGGGGCAACAAGAGCCCCTGAACAAGGAGAACAGAGCTGCCCTTTTCATAGTGGAGCATGAATTATGTTAAAGAGGACTACGAAGAGATAACAGACATAAGCTGAAGCAAGAGAGGTTCAGACAATACTAGGAAAAATTTTGTCATCATGAGAAAAGCAGTGGAACAAATTTGTCCAGAAGGGTTAGGCAGTCTCTGTCCCCAGAGTTTCTCATTATATGTCTCAAAAAGGCCTGAGCAACTTGGTTTGATCTCACAATCTCACAGCTGATCCTGTTGTGCACAAGTTTGGACTGAAGATCTCCCAAGGTCCCTTCCCATCTGAATGATCTTGTGATACTATGCTACTATCATCAAATATCAAATTTCAGCATCTAATGCCTTGAAGATTCCATCCAATGTCTATTCCTGCTTGCCAATAACTATTTTTTGTAATCATAAGAGATATTTGAAATATTTAGTGTTGATTCACTTCTATATTCAATATAAAGATAGCCCTATGTATGAAATACAATTTGTCTTATTTTGTTTTAAAACGGCTAGCTGTTATTGTACAATTTGAGCAAAATTATAATTATATATTTTAGATTTTTTTCCTACTTTCAGTTAATCAGAACAAAAGCAAGAATTGAAAAATCACAGAAAAGACAGACAGTTATTAGGAGTTGAAAGAAAGCCAAAAACTCTGCTTTTGTTTCATAAAATTTATGTTGTTTCATTCCTCAAATTTTCACAATTCAATCACATTTAACTTTAAATTTTAATTCTTAAAAAAATATTTTGCATTGGAAATACATGAATTCAAGTATATAATTAACAATAATGCAAATATAATTCAATACACAAAGGAAGACAAAAAACATCATAAATAATATAATCCAAATGAGATATTGACTCATTTCCACTGGTAATAGAGCAATTAGTAAAATTATATACACACTGTGGCGAAAGTTAGCCTTTTTATGTATTTTCATTTTCCAAGCATCCAAAATTTGTAACCACAGCTGTGACCCTACTTATTCTCTATAGACAATAAACCACCCCAAAACCTAACCCAGAAACCTTTCCTTTCATTTCTTCTTCCTTTCCTCTGCCCTCAGATCTTCAAACTAAGATTTCTAAAGTGATGGAAAAGTAGAAAGGAAACATAATCTAGACCATAGGTGGTCAATTGTTTGTAAAAGCCTTAATCAACACTTTCTTAATCACATGATGGCTCTAGTTTCAAATTTGTGATGAAATAAACATATCTTTCATTGATTATTCTGCATGGCTTAGCTTTTATATATCCCTACACATTATAATAAAAGATTAAGTGTTAATCAAAATTTAATTGCAACCAATATTATTAGTCAAGCAAGATCACCCTTCATGTTATCATTTCTCGCCCACCATGTATGTTTGGCAGTTCTTCAGAGGTTCATTTTACTTGACTTTAATAACATTTACTCTCACTTTTTCTGAAGATCAACTCATTTAGCTTATACATACCATTTGGGTTTCCTCTTACTTTCCTTAAACCTTGAGCAATATTTGCCTTCCAAATGCACTAGCATGCAGGCAGCAACAAATTAATCCAAAAGTAAAAGGTACATGAAGAGGAAGTTAGCTGTCCCAAGGAGAACAATATACCCCATAGCAGTAAAGGACCTGTGTTCAGTGGCTGTAGCAAATTTAACAAGCAACCGTATTGCAACCAGAGCAGAGATGGTACTGCTGCGCTTGAATATGAGCAATAAAATCCAGAACATGGTGTTACTATTATATAACTATATAACTAAAGTAAAGTTAATTTCTTCCTAAAACTTACAGAATTTAAGGAACTACTTGGACTTTGTGATGCATTAGAAGTTGTAAATTCTAACCTGAACTGCTGTTCTGACTGAGGCATTAATTGTAACATAATTACATTCTGCATGTTACATTAATTTCTTTATTGGGACACTCTCAATGTCAGAATGACATTGCAGAGGTGCAAATTTTAAGCTCTGTAGGATTCTGATCTAGGCTGCTGCTGAAATATTCAGTGACTACAGAGAAAGTATAGTAATATATGTCGCATTGAATCACTCAACAATGAAAAACGTAGGAGCTCAAGTTGACAGCCCACATAATAGGAAGAAATGTGGGTCCTTTCCCTTTTTTTTAATAATTATCCTTCCAAATATTCTGTAGAAACCAACAAATTCAAGGTCATTTATGAGTTACTCCTGAATGGGAAGTAAATGTATGTGCTTTTTTGATGGACCATTCGTGAAGGCCAAGAAAGAATAACATAGACTGAAAAGCCACAAAATTCTGGAATTAAATTCTTATATAAAAATCCTCTAGGAAAAATAAAAGCTACATGAAGACAGTTGTTTCAGCAAAATCAGCGTGAAAATGAAAATGTCTGAGTAACATATGCAGAAAAAACCCTATCATCCTTATTTTCTTTAAAAAATCTAAATTTGCTAAATTTCACATTCAAGTAATGTAGCATTTTCATTTTGAAATAAGAAAGAGCAAAATCTGACCTGTGTAGATGAATCACTGCCAGCAATTAAGGTCTTTCTTTGAATAAAAAAACATGTCCCCATTTGATGATGATAATGATTATTATTGTGTTGTTTGTCTTCTTCAAATATTATTTTAATAAGTTTCCTACCTTTTATATTTTGTTGTAATAAGAAGGTCCTACAAAATAATACTGAGATTCTCTTCTTGTGCTTTTAGCTAGGCTATTTTTTCCTCTTCTTGACACTTGAACAGTTACTGGATAGAAGATTCTGTCAGGGTTAATTGATACAGATTCCGTTATTCCAGCAATTGGTTTACCATTAAGCACTGTGTTATTAAGCTTTATGGTATGCCCTTCTTCCATTATTATCAGTAGGTTTGCTGTATTTTCTATAATATAATATTTATTTCAAACCCAAAGATGAAATTATTATAGGGCTAAATGATGGAAAGATATTTTACAGAATTCTCTGTCCTGTGGCAATTTAATGAGATATTACTGGGATAATTTAAAGGTTTCCACATTAAATTCTTTTAACATTTCTCAAAAAAAACCCACCAAAACTTAAACAGAAACGCATTTAATTTAATTTAATTTAATTAGTATGATCCTAACAGGCAATCCAAATACATGGTACAACCTATTGCCTATTAAAAAAAAAAAATCATTTTGGATAAAAGTTGCATCTTACATAAAAAATCATTTTTGACTAGCAGATTTTTTTTTTCTGAGTTTATTATTAGGAAAGATATTTTTACAATAAGGAATGTTTGGAACTGATGGTATCAGATAAATTCAAATGCTTTAAGCCATAAACATTTAATTAATAGATCTAGATAAATATGTGAGTATATCCAAATCCTTATTTCTCTTTTTGAGTTTTAGGTGTATTAAAAATGGAATGTAACAGGTTCTTTTCCATTATGATCATCTGGAAGTTCCCCAAATGAGCAAAAACTAAAAGGGGGAGGAGAGGTGGAGAGAGAGAAAAAGAGAAAAAGAGAGAGAGATTACAGTGAGATATGCTTTATTTGACATATTCTCCCTATGGAACAATTAATTTGGGGAATTTAATGGAGTTTTTCACTAACTGATAGAGCTGTGCAATGTTTCTCCATTCTTCTATTAAAATATTCTAATTAAATCAGTCATCCTAGTCCCATCTGTTATATACTGCTCTCATGTGGGGTGGTTGCTGGATTGTCTCCAGGGCAGCCACTGTATTTAGCTCCCTTCATGGCTGGTTGGATGTCAGACACAGCAGAATCTTGTTCTCAGTTAGAAATTACTGCTAAAATATATTTTGCTATTGCATCACACACTAAAGAAACCCCAGGACAATCTGCCCAGCATTAAAAGCCGTAGCTTGACAAAATGAACTGAATCATATCTTCCTGTTATTTTCTGTGGTGGTGGATTACTTTTAAATTCTTTTGAGACAGGGAAGGGGAGATACATGTTGGAGAAAAAGACGCATCTAATTAGATATTGGAGTATACTTTGAGCTCTGTTCTCCTCCATGTCAAAGAACAGGCTCCTTTATAATTATTGCTGTAGACACTGTTTATCAAAGGGATGTTAACTGAGTAGATGAAAGATTATTTATGGTGCTACAAGGGCAGCTGAAACCAAACATGCTCGCAAATCCACAAAAGTGCATCAGAGAGCTGTCTGTCACCAGCCCAGTTACTTCTGACACTTTGGACAAGATCCTGATTCCACTGAAGTCACTCAATTTTACACTGACTTCAGCACAGCCAGGATTTCTGTCTCTGAAGATAATCTATATGCATCTGTCAACTAACTTAAACTAAATATGCTTCATTCACTCCCTAGAATAAATGAGCTTTACATTTTTCAAGGTCAAATTTGTTTAAATGAGTTCAGATCTGATTA